>NC_056727.1:798087360-798149860 GCF_019279795.1 Protopterus annectens
CATTCTCAACTGTTCGAGCTCATTACAGAGTAAAGGGAGCCTCTCAGTTAGGAATTTGCCCCTCCAGCATGTCCATGTATGTTCTATTCAGTCGCTTACCGCTTGCTCAGAGGTGACCTTTGCCCAACATACAAGGCCATGTCAGACCCAGATTTGATGAATATGCTTCACCTAAAAATGTAGATCCATCAGAGCCACAAGGCCAGGAGACTTAAACCTCGACACGGCTATTAATAGGACATGCTGGAGGGATAGATTCATCACCCAAAGACTCCCTATGCTGTGGAACAAAATCACGGTATATGTGAGGCAGAGCACCTCGCTGGCCTTGTTCAAGAGAAATCTTGACCAATGGATGGGTGATCGCAGATATACCCCAGGGATTACCTCAGTGTCACTGCTCGACAGAGGCACAGCAACATAAGGGGTATGGTTCCCCATACTAAAGGGGTGGCGTAAGCCCCAAAACGATGGGCTAGGCTTGTAAATGCCCTCGGGCAGATAGCCTAGTATGAACCTATGAACATGTGTGTACTGCTATAGTACTTCTGCCATATGTTGCATGTGTGTGTGTTGTGGGGGATGCACAGGTAATGGCCAGATACGTCTGCACAGGTGACACGTGTGACACATTCTGGGTGTTCATCCATACATACTGGATGTGTGCTGCCATCCAACCCTGTGATGTGGACACACATTACTCAGCCTGGATATACATATCTGAACAACACCACAAGCACAATACACTACCTTGCTATGTATGCATGTTATTACACAGTTATTCAGTAGTTATGACAGTGATGCTATCCATGCAGCCCACTGGGCCAGTGGAAGCCACAACACACAACGCCAGCACATTTGCATATGCTTACCACAGACATCCCACATACTGCATGTACTGTGCACACAGTTATCTAACCCAGAACAACTGCACACCACTTATTAATCCTGTCCAGTGGACTACAGATACAGGCATATTGTATAACAATAGTAGGAGGCTAGTGCAGCACAGGGCAGATTCACATGACAGGAAGGCATCTGTTGTCTGCAGTGTTAAGATGCTTCACATTCACCAAATGCACAGATATTGCCAACAATGTTGCAGACAGTTTAGGTGCAGGTACCCCCCCCCATTGTCCTACACACGTGTTATTAGTTATCCCAGATGACTGTAACCTCCCTATCCTCTCACATGTCAAGGTGAGAGCCACCCTCATCATTGCAGAACACATATCATCACTGTTACGAAATGGTATCCCTGGATGTGTGCTACATTCACCCCTGGAGGACATAGCACCACATGACAGACTGATATTAATCCCTGGCCATACTACAGGATATGTACCTGAACAGTGCCATACATACACAGTGGTCCCACACCAATGAGGAGGAACCTCTACTGACCCTGGGAACTACTGCATCATATGCACAACTGGCCTTGTGTTCTAAGCTATGGAAGTGTTAGTTATGGCCCACATGTACAACAATATTACATATGTTTATATTTCATGACTATCTACACACAACCTATCTCATGGACATACCTATAGATAGTGAACTATGATACATTTGGAGGTGTCACAGTATACACAGGATTAACCTGCTACTTTGCATTACCTTTTTTTATGTGGGAGCTTTTGGTGTGTCAGTCGTGCTGCTTGAATTTTGCTGCTGTTGCTGCTGCTGCTGCTGTTTGTCTGCGGGCTGTTTGTATATTTTGTTGTGTCTTCTCTCTCTGTCTCTCTCTGTCTCTCGCTATCGCATTTGGTTTGTGCAATGACTGTATTGCATGAGTGGAGTGTGGGTACTGAATACTTTTGTAGGTATCTGCATAGGTCCATGTGATGGCCTCTGCACCAATTGTAAGGCAGCATTTGCTAATTGCAAGCAGCTGGGTGTGTACTAATTGCATGTCTCACTGTGATTTCAGGACACTGCTATAAAAGGGTATGTGAGATAGGCGTTGCCCTTTCAGATTGTAGGGCGTGGACCATGCTGGTATGCTGTTGACAGTGTTCTGTGAGTGTGAAGGTTAGTACATCTCCCATGCTTCATGCTGTGTTGTAGATTCAGGTTGCTGCATTTATCTTGCCTGTTCCTGTAGTGAGTGTGTATGCATACTGACACCTACAACTATATGTCATATGTATTGCTATATAAATATATATATATATATATCTGTGTACATATACATACTTTCATATATGTACATTAGCTGACATTATTGGGTACAAGCTAACAATTAGCAGGGCTGTTTCGTTAACACTACTCTAGTATGGGAATCCAGTAATTGGGACTATAAAAGTCTGCCTGACATGCTTTGGGTAGTAGACATACTATATTGCCTTTATCTTCATTCCTACTATTACATGTTCCACTTATTTAGCACTATATTCCTGTATGAGAGTCATGGCTTAGTGGTAGGTCATACAGACTAGTGTTACAATGGTCTTGTGGTAGGGCCTACTAGTATGCTCATATTCTGCTTTTGAGTTGAGTATAGGGCCTATCAATCACAGTGCTGGAGGCACCTTTAAGCAGTTAAAGGGCTTAGTAGGTCTCACAGGAGCCAGGCTGTGTTGCAGATTCTGGTTGCTGCATATATCTTCACTGTTTCCTGTAGTGAGTGTGTATGGCTACTGAGACCTACGATTATATTTCATATGTATTAATATATATTTATATATATGTATGTGTAGATATACATACCTTCACATATGTACATTACCTTACATTATTATGTACAAGCTAACAGGTAGCAGGGCTGTTTCTGCTCACACTGAACTAGTATGGGAATGCAGTCATTTGGCCATTAAAACTCTACCAAACATGCTTTGGATAGTACATCTCCTATATTACCTTTATACTGATTCCTACTATTACATGTTATATTTATTTTAGCAGTGTGTTCTTCCAAAGCAGGCATGGCTTAGTGGTAGGTCAAACAGACTAATGTTACCTAGGTCCTGGTTTCGAGACTGACAGTGGGAATCTTTTACTTTGCAAACTTTCGAACTGAGTACAGGACCTGTGAATCAAAGTGCTGAGGCCACCTGTAAGCAGTTAGAAGGGTAAGTAGGTCACACAGGGGTCAGGCTGTGTTGCAGATTCAGGTTGCAGCAATTATGTTAACTTTTTCCTGTAGTGAGTGTGTATGGCTACTGAGACCTACGATTATATTTCATATGTATTAATATATATTTATATATATGTATGTGTAGATATACATACCTTCACATATGTACATTACGTTACATTATTATGTACAAGCTAACAGGTAGCAGGGCTGTTTCTGTTCACACTGAACTAGTATGGGAATCCAGTAATTTGGCCATTACAACTCTACCTGACATGCTTTGGATAGTACATCTCCTATATTGCCTTTATACTGATTCCTACTATTACATGTTATATTTATTTTAGCACTGTGTTCTTGTAAAGCAGGCATGGCTTAGTGGTAGGTCATACGGGCGAATGTTACCAAGGTCCTGGGTTCGAGACTGACAGTGGGAATTTATTTTTCTTAGCAAACTTTCGAACTGAGTACAGGACCTGTCAATCAAAGTGCCATAAAGGCACTTTTAAGCACTTTAAACCAGGTCTGCGCTCGTTTGCGTGGAGCTCACGCATGCGCACTGGCGGTGAGCTCCGCTAACACAAGCGCACACCCGCGCTATTTTATTTGAAAGAAAAGAAAAAGGGTTGACAGGAAAGTGGTGAAAAGGGGTCACAAAGAGGGTAAGACAGTAGGGAAAGAAGCGTGGGATTTGCAGGAAGGGTGTAGGTAAGGCCCATAGATGCCCATGTCTTTTGCAGCAACAGCTGTATATTTCTATGTATTTTGGTGAGACATTTGAAACCTTCCACCTCTGAGAGAGGTGTCAGGACAACATTAATATTTGTTGTACAGCCAATTGTAATTAACTGTTTAGATGTCCAGCGGACATGTCTGCGACATGGACAGCTATGTATGGGGCGTAATTTTTTTGTGGGACAGAGTGCCCTTTTTTTTTTTACAGGTGAGAGTGGTATGACAGGTGAAGGAAGTCGGTAAAGCTGGGGAGGTAGGTTGGGTAGGTTAACAGACAAGACAGACAAGACGCATACAGGGACGGTGTATGACACACGTGGGGGTTACACAATTGACGGGACGGAGGTTGGGATATCCGAGATGCACGAGCCCACAGATGGCAACAGTGGAACTGATATCCCCACCCATAGGCAGTTGCCACTGTTCCTTCACAGCCCAGGACGGGGCTGTGCTGGGGGCTGTGTAGGCGGGGCAACGGCTGGGGCCGTTAGCTGTGCCACACGAGCCTCGAGCTGGCGTAGGGGTCCAAGAACAGTGTCTTGGATCTCCCTACGCACCACAGACCAGACACCGTGGAGGGTGAGTGGACGAACCCCTCCGGCCACACTCGCAGAGGGGGGGCGGGCCCCATCCTGCAGCGCTTCCACCCGAAGGTGGCACAGGGCCACCGGAGGGTCCGCCTGGGCACTAGTGCCAGGTGCAGTCGCCAGCTGAGGTGGGAGAGGTGGGTCCGCTGGGACCTGCCTTCCCAAGCGTTCTAGGTTTGTGAGTAGTTATGTTAGTTTGGGTTAGTGGCATTTTATTCCATTCAGATTAGTTGTAACAGCATGCATTGGTATTCCCATCAAACAAACACCCAGATATGAACACCATTGAACAAGGGGCATATCAATATCACATGCATTATTTGAACAGCAAAACACAGTCAAACGACATGCAGGGTTGATTAATGGCAACAGGCCATCGTATTTGCAGGTATGAACAGGGCACATGCACGAACAGACATGCATATATGTTTGAACGGACAAATGTCCATGATTAATGAAATGTTCACATACCATTATTTAGTGGATGTTGTTATATGGAATTACAGGGTTGGGTGGGGATAGAAAGTGATGACACATTCATATGTTAAACATTGATTCACATTTATCATAGATACACAATTAAGTTGAGGCTGATGTTTCAAAATAATCTTTATTTGACTGTCATGCTACACCTGTTACACATACATCACTATCCTACTTATTTTGAATTTGATCAGATACATCATCCTGCTACACTTTGATGACAGGACAGGGGACAACTATGGCTGTTTAGTCTGTCAGATAATCATTCATTCTATCTGCAAATTGTTTACTGTTATCACCATATACAGATTTTGAGCTAGACATTCAGATTCAGACACACTGAAATCAGTTTGGGATGTTAATTTGTACTTCCCACATGCATTTAGTTCTGTAAAAACACACTGAGGCTTATATATTCAGGGGTTATTACTACTTTATTTATTCATACATGAGCCTTTCTGTCACTCTCACACATTCTGCAACTTCACAGTTCAGGTTGGTACTTCTAGGCTTTGTTCACATATTAGACCTGTGGTGATTCAAACACTTTCCAACAGCCTCACTTCTGTCATGATTCAGCATTTGAACAGGGATATATCTCACATGTGACTACCTCAGATTGTGAAGCTGTACTCTTGAGACTACTGCAGGTTACAGTATATTTAATTAATGATGGGACATCTGTATTACAGCACTGTTTAATTCTATCAATTATATTTCCAGTTACACTTGCATACTGATGAACTTGTTGCAGCCATACCTGCAGACTTTCAATTCCTGCTTGCACATTATATTACTTTTAATCAATACACTGCACTGTTCTGATACATGGTACATAATAATATTTATTTACAAGTACTGGGTGGGGTTACTAACCTGCATGGTGGCGCAGCCGCACCAGCCTTCTGGCGTGCATCTCGACATTCGCAGGGCGGACACCTGCAGCTGTAATACAAAGGGAATAATATTGGACTACACATCTCCATGGTATCAGCTGGTTGAAATCCTTACATACATGGGTAAAATGTGACTTACTCAGTAGTGGGGCGTTGGGCATTTGCCGGGCCTCCTGGATCCAACGGTTCAATTGGTCCTGCTTGCGTCTCTTCAGGTCCGCATGGTGGTGACGGACCTGCTCACCAGTGCGTGGAATGCCAGTAGCACTGGTCAGATCACGAGCCAACTGGTCCCACGCCTCTGCCCTATATACTCCCCATGAGACCTGGCCCTGCATGAGTTGGGCCTCGTGATTATGGACAAGGAGCCAGACCATGTATCTGGACTCCTCAACGCCTAACGCTGTGCTCGAAAGCAACGTCCCTCACCTACTCCACTCATGCTGACTGCAAGTCTGTTCTACAATCAGTTATGCTGTGTATTCCCGCCTATGGGGCTTATATATGCCGCTTTTCCCGCACATTTCTCTGATTGGCCGTTTTGGAATTGTATCTACTTCACTGAAAATGCTTTCTCATGCTCCATTCTGGGTTTTATCCCATATATATGCTATTTCTGCATTTCTAGGTATTGCTGTCATGGCCTGGTGGTTTAGTTCCTTGACTGTAGTGCATGGTATCCTGGGTTTGAATCTAGCAACTGATTTTTGCTTTTCCTGACAGAAATGAGTTGAGGACCTGTCAATCAAACATGCCAAAAGCACTTTTAAGCACTTTAAACCTGTTCTGCGCTCGTTTGCGCGGAGGTAACGCATGCGCACTGGCAGTTAGCCTGTGGGAGCGGCTCTCAAGCGGTGTGCGCTGGGATAAATCTTAATTGGCTAGCGACACACATGTTCAGCTAATTGCACACAGTTTCAGCCTGTTTACCCGCTGCTTGGCAACGGGCACGCAGTTTGCAGCTTTTTAAACACTATTCAGCTACGGGCACTCTGTCTCACGGCAGCTTAGCTATCAGTACATTTCTGACTATTTTTATTCTTATGTTACTTCAAAATGCTCTATTTCATTCCATTTTACAAAAGGGAATACATTTACATTTGTACAATACTGTCAGGGGGCTTTTTAGTGCTTATTTACAAAAAAGGTTGTTGTAGGGGCTCGAACCCTGCCTGCCTACTCTTAGGGCGGCTACTCTACCGCTAAGCTATTATTTCTTGGCTTACTTTGCATATTTAGTTCTTATATCCTTTTCCACTGACTGCTAACTGTGATTGCGTTAGTAGCACACCCGCGCACACAGTAGCAAACATTTACGGGGTTTAACAAAAAAAAAAAGGTTTTAATTTACTTTTATGACATCTATTCACTTTATACACTGATGGCCAGTCGGGGCATGTGTTGTATAGTGTGTTTATTCACATTTTCATGGCCTTTCTCGTGGCTGTTTACTTTCAGCCATTCTAGTCTTCCGGGGGCGTGTCCACTTGCAGAGCTTAGCCTACAGACACGCCCCTACTCTCTTACACGGACCGTGTAAGAGTTACTAGTGTGATTCAGCATGCCTCATGCACCTCATGCATATGCATGACATGCTGACATCACACAGTTTAACTGCAGCCTCCGTGTAAGAGTTATAACTCTTACACGGAGGCTTCCTGAATCTGGCCCATTATGTCATGGAAATTTACATTATTCCATATTTCTCCCCTGTATATATCTATACATCAAACTCATATTTTAATTACTCTCTTCCTATTAATGAAACTTTTCATTGCATTCAAATCGATGGGCAGACTTGCAATGGCATGGGGGGGGGGTTAAACAAATGGCTACCAAACACTTGTCTGCTTATAAAATGGTGATATCTAATATTAAAAAACAATCCTATCTCCTGGAAGTTTGGGAAAAAGTTATTCAACCTTATATCTTCCCAGTAATCACTACTGACTCCTTCCCCCTTTCTATTTTGTTCTAAAACAGATATCAATCTGCCCCATTTTCTGTCAATTGTTTTTCCTGAAGCATGTATATATTTAAAGACATAATTTGACTAGTTGAATGTCACTGTTGTAAATAAGTGTAATATAGTTTTCATTTTGGTTGACATACAGATTTATTCTTGTATTTTTTACTCTTATACTTTGATTGTATTTTGTCATTATGTTGTCTATTAAATCAAAATCAAATAAAGTTTTTTGAAAAAAACAAAGCAGTAATTCACATGTACTGTCATGCTGTCTTGTTAGTCGTGTAATTTGCGATTCCTCTGGTTGTATAGACAGGTTATTAATAATATCAAGGCTGCCACTATGTTCATCACATTGGTCTGCAAATTTGAAATCTGTGGTTGTTGATGACTGTGTACTGGTAATCACCCTGTCCAGTGGCTCCATGGTTGATGATTTCTCTGTGCTGGTAATCACCCATTACAGTGGCTCAATGGTTGAGGATTACTGTGTGCTGGTAATAGCTCTGTCCATTGGCTCTGTGCTTGGTGATTATTGTCTACTAGTAATCACCATGTCCAGTGGCTCTGTGGTTGATGATTACTGTGTACTGGTAATCACCCTGTCCAGTGACTGTGTGGTTGATAATTACTGCTTACTGGTAACCACCCTGTTCAGTGATTCCATGGCTGATGATTACTGTGTGCTGATGTCCACCCTGTACGGTGTCTTTGGTTGTAGTGGTATCACCATTTTAGTATCAGAGGACTGGAGCTGTTGTTTGTTCTGATGTTATATCATTGTGCAGGAGATAAAAGTGGGTGGATTGAAGTTGGGTGCAAATGTGTGTTACTGGCTTGTGCACAACAGGTAGGGTATTTGTGGGTATAAGGCTGAAGTATTTTGTTATCTACTATTCACCTTTTCTCACCTGCTCTCTGCTTTCTACTCGTATCACCTCCTCTTTGTTTTTTGCTTATAATTTCTACTTCACCTGTCGTATTTCTTTTTTTTTCTGCTACCCATTAAAGTGAAATGGAATTGTAATTGTAAACTGGCACTGTAAACCTCATTGTATATTGTCTTGTATTAATGTATAATTACCCTATATTTTACTGATTGCAGATTTTTTAGTATAGCTGCCTTTCAGTTATTGCACATCCACATTGTAACTTTAAGTTTTACATTTTCTCTCTTGTATAAACTGCTAATTTTGTTAATGGAACATTCCTCCCATGCCACCTTTGAAAAAGGGGCTTCCATAGCCCAGCCAACAAGAGCAATAAATAAATACATACATACGTACATATACACATACTACTTTTAATGGGTTAGTCCCATTGGGCATATCCTATGATGTTTGATCAAAAAGCATTTGACCAAATGATACACTTTCAAAAAAAGAAAAGAGAAGAAGAAATAAGAAAAATTAAAAAGATTAAGCTTACATTTGTTTAAATGAATATTTTTCTTGGGTGCCCCCCCCTTTTAAGGGTACTATACCACCTGTTCTCTTACTGACAGTGTAATTAACTTTTGTTTCACCACATTTTCAAGGTAAAGAAATATTCTCCTTATCAGCAAACTCTTTTATTGAATATGTGTTTCCGACTATGTGTAGAAAGAAATAATTCAGTTCATAGGATCATAGGATTATCGGAGGTTACTAGCCTAATGCCCCTAGGGCCCTCACAAGCCTAGCCATGTTTAACCCTCATTCCCTATTATATCTAGAGATATAGTCTATATTTACATGCAGATCTGGATCAGCACCGACTGCCCCTATCTAAGAGGGACACAAGTGAAACAACTGAGCTAAATTTGTGGTTTCCCATCCAATCGTCCAAGTTACACTTAAATCGGGTCATTGAGGGGCTCTGTTTGACTTGAACTGGTAGTTTCATACAGAGGAGTGGCAACATCTGGGAGACATATCTGTCTTTCTAGCAAGTCCTATTGATGTCACAGGCTAGGTTAAGGTCTCTAGAGTGAGTGAATCTTTTCCCATTTGACTTACAGATGTGCAACATTTCCATTAAGGCAGGATCAGGGATTGCTCTGTATGCCAGGCACAAGTCACCTCTAAGTAGCCTATATGACACAGAGTACAGTGACAGTGATTTTAGTCTATCAATGTATGACATGATGAAGACCGTGAACTTTCTTTGTAAGAAACATTTGAGGTCTCTCCAGTGATGCAGGTGCCTGGTACGGCACATACCAAAGGGAGCATTGTAATCTATTATTGGCCTGATGAGGGATGAGTACATGGGGGGGGTGGTTATAACTCTTTCACTCTGGAAGCAATGCCCTTACTTATGAGATGTACATTGTAGAAGGCCTTCCTTACCACTGTGGGCATATGGTGATCAAAGTCAAAGTTACTGTCAACCGGCATTCTCAAATCTCTCACTACTAAGTTGGAGCTTAGGGTTTTATTATTAATATGGTAATCTGCTGGGACATTGCCCTTGCCGAAGGGGATGATAATGCATTTTTTGCATTGAGTTTAAGTCCATGACTTTGGCACCAATCATTGGTCTGTGCAAGCCCCTCTTGAATTATGTTGACATCATTTGGGAATTAAATTATTGCACCTAGTCTGCAGTCATCAGCAAATTTGTTGGCCAAAGATCTTTTGTTTTTGTTTGAACCTCTGAGAAGTAGATTCCAAACAATAGAGGTTCCAGCACCAACCTCAGTGGAAACACCACTGGTAACAAGTCTGCTGGTAGATATGGAATCACCAACTCTGACTGTATGTGTTTTGTTGGTGAGCCAGTTTGCAATCCACCTGACAACATATGGGTTGATCCTCGACTGGGTGTGTTTTTCAATGATGCCTGATTGGGATATCATGTCAAAGGCCTTGGCTAAGTCTAGATAGGCTATATGCACAGATTTTCCTTCATCCAGGGCTTTGGTGACATTCTTGAATAAGTCTGATCTTTAAGAAGCTTCTGGTGAGTACCTCCATGTATGTGAGCTTAGGTGTTGCTCACTTGGTTTGCGCAAGAGGTGGTGTGTCAGCTGACAACCTGGTTTGTTTTGGTATAGTTTTTTATGAGTGATAGAGTATAGATTCCAGATTTTTAATATAGATAAATCTCTCATATATTGAATTTGAATGACTTAGGAGTTGTGGATTGTCAGTATACATGAGGTAATTGCTACATTGCCTCAGGATGCCCATATCGATCAGGCTGGCTGGAGAAATGACGGGAAATGGTCCATCCATAATGCTAGGTACAATACTGCAATCAGTAATGGGGAGAGGGCTAGAAGAGTCAGGTTTGGCTGGAGGACTAGTTAAATGATCTATATTGTGGTAGGCTTAGAGGTTGCGACTAGTGGTAGCATCTCTGAAGGCACAGCTAAGTTACTCTTCAGGCAGCAGTGTGCAACTATTTTGCACACAGAGCAGCAGAGAAGCCTCAGGTGTATTACAAGCAGTTTACTAGGGGGAATACATCTTTCTATCACTTTACATCAGTGGTAACCCTGCAGCATAATGCTGTGCTACAGGCAAACATGGGCCTTAAGTAGCAGTGAAGCAAAAAAGGATTTAAAACACTAACCGATTATAGCACACACGACTGGGCCTTGAGCCAACAATCACAACTGAGGTGAGTCCTTTACTGCACTCTTCTCTCACAAGGGTGTAGGGTGCCATCTTTATGGGAGGAAAGCTGGATTAGTGCTCAGAAACTGCCAAAAACAAACTAGATTCAGCAAGTTTGAACCTATTCTTTGCTAGCTAAAATGCGTGGCAAACAGTAAAACAGTTGCAAAATATCAGCAGACAGCAGAAGACAGTAGAAAAAGTGCAGAGCAAGTAAAACAAATTCTTATAACACAGTTGATAACAGTGGATGCTTCAGATTTCTCAGAAGATCAGTGGCTGCTCACCAACTTCTGTGTAACGCTGGGAAACTGAGTGCCAACCCTCACAAACATGGGCATTAAGTAGCAATGAAGTTAAAATGGATTTAAAACACTCTAACCAATTATAGAGCATAGGACTGGGCCTTAGGACAACAGTCACCACTCAGGTGGGTCCTTTTCTACACTCGTCTCTTACAAGGGTACAGGGGGACCCTCTTTAGTGGAGGAAAGCTGAATTAGTGCTCAGAAACTGCCAAAAACAGATGATTCAGCAAGTCTGAACCTAGCTTATGCTAGCTAAAAAGTGTGGCAAACAGTAAAAAACTGTTGCAAAATATCAACACACAGCAAAGTTAACTTGCAAATGGTTGAAGTGCCACTACTGAGACTTTGTTAGGTTTTGGCTTTTGGTATACTTCCACTTCTGATGATGGATCAGATGAGTTAGGGGTGAGTGTATATCCAGAGTATTGTTACAGTATAGGAGCATGCCATCTTCCTGATTGTGGGAAGTAATATAAGGCACCTGTTGTTAAAGCACATATGAGTGGGTTCATCATTTTGGTCCTTGTTTTGGAGGCTGCCTGATGGGATTATCCAGCTGGTATTTTCTGGCGTAGATTAGTGAGGTGGTCTCCTGGTCTTCATTGAGTTTTCTATATTGAGGGATGAGACACTTGGATAGGAAGTTTTGCAGCAGCTGTATCTCATTTCACATTGAATTTTTATCTAGAATTAGATGCAATCCACTGCAGTTGTGATGCACAGTAACTGTCATCATCTTAGACAGGGTTATTCATAGGATCATAGTAAGTTGCTAGGCTAGCAGCCCCAGGGCCCTTACAAGCCTAGCCATGTTCAACTCATGTTCCCTAGGGTATCTGGTTCAAGCAGACACTAAAATCAGCACCTATTGCCCTGTCCAAAAGAGACACAGGTGGAACCCCAGGGTGAATTTCCTGTTACCCATCCAATCATCCAAATTATGCTTAAATTGGGACATTGAGATTCTTTGTTTAACATGAATATGAAGCTTGTTCCAAAGGTGGGGCAACCTCTGTGAGACAAATCTGTTTCTCCACTAAGTTCTGTTGATGTCACATGCTATGTTAAAGTCTTTTGAGTGAGTGACCCATGTGCCATTTGACTTGTGAATTACAGCATTTTCATTAAAGCTGGGTCAGAAATTGCTCTATATGCAAGGCACTGGTTGCCTCTGAGCAGTCTGTACAACACTGAGTAAAGTGACATTGATTTCATTCTGTCCATATAAGATAGATCTCGAAGACCCTGAATTTTCTTTGTAAGGAACCTTTGTGGTCTCTCCAATTGCTGCAGGTGTTTGGAAAGGAACATACCAAAGGGAGCATTGTATTCTATTATTGGCCTGATGAGGGAAGAGTATAGGGGGTTATAACCACTTTTTTTCTGGAGGCAATGACCTTACTTATGAAATGAACAGTATAAAATGCCCTTCTTAACACTGTGGAGACATGATGACCAAAGTTAAGGTTGCTGTCAACCTGTGTGCCCAGATCTCTCACCACTGACTGTGTGCTTAACGTATTGCTATTGATGTAGTAGTCTGCAGGAACATCACACTTGCCAAAGGTGATGATAATGCATTATTTGCATTAAGACCATGACTTTGACACCAGTCACTAGTCTGAGAAAGACTTTCTTGCAAGATGTTGACATTGCTAGGGGTTTCATTGATCACTCCCAGTTTGCAGTCATCAGCAAACTTTGTCAGCCATAGTCCTTAGTTTTAGCCTGTACTTCAGAGAAGTAGATTCTGAACAGTAGGGGTCCCAGAATCAATCCCTGTGGAACACCACTGGTTACAGGTCTGCTGGAAGAGGTGGAGTCTCCTATTTTGACCATATGAATTCTATCAGTGAGCCAGTTTGCAAGCCACCTGACCATATATGGGTTTATACCCAGATGAGTGAGTTTATCAATGATGTCTTAGTGGAGAATTGTGTCAAAGGCTTTGGCTAAGACTAAGTAGGCCATCTGCACAGATTTGTCCTATTCTAGGGCTTTGGTGACTGTCTCAAAGAAGTCCACCAAGTTTAACAGCCATGATCTCCCCTTGACAAAGCCAAACTGGGTGGCACTAAGCATTTGAAGATTTCCTATATCTTTGTTAATAAGTTCCATGATGATTCTTTCCTTGGCCTTGCAAATAAGGCTGGTCAGGCTAATGGGTTTATAGTCCTTAGGGTCCATGGATGCATCCCCTTTGTGCAAAGGGATGTCGGTAGCTGTTTTCCATTCTGCTGGGATGAAGCCAGTGCTTAGGCTGTGATGGAAAAGTGTGCTCAATGGTGATGCTAATTCCTGTTTTCACCCATGTAGAACACAGCCTGAGATGTTGTCTGGTCCCATACAGGCTGTGTTTTTGGCCTTGGAGAGGCCTTTAAGACCTGCTTCTCAGACATACTAGGTGAGGGACAGGTGTTATGGATGCTGGGGACTGAGGACTGAAGTTTTCACTGAACGTGTCAACCAAAAATACTGGCAAGCCATGTCATTGGAGGGGTAATTGCAGGAAAACACATCTACTCTGCTAAGTAGAGACATGTACACATGGAGATGACTTCAGTGAAAACAGAACCTTTAGCTATCTAAGTATACAGACTACAGAACACCATAATCTATGCAAGTGCCACAAGATAAGTGATTGCACTGTGTTGTTTATATTATATAAGAACAATATATTTTATACAAACATTGTGAAGAGCTGCCTTCATCATTTTCTGCATTTTTCAAAATCCCTTTTGAGTTTATGTGTGTGGAAGTATGGCAATGCAGAATTTCCTGCTCTGATGTGCAGAAGGATGTAGCTATAAACTGAAAGGGGTGAAGAAAGGGAAACTATAGCATGAAAATGGGCCAGGGTTGTATTTGCAGCATCATGGTCTGTTTAGAAGCATGTTATTTAATTCTGGGTTTAGATCTGGCCACAATCATTGAAGTAACTAGAGCAGATCATTGAAAACCATATTATTCATTTCTTTCTTTATTCATATGGTAATAAGCAAAGGGTTAGTAATTAACAGAAACCTAAGAAGAGATACAATATATTTTAAATATGTATGTTTTATATTATGTCACCATAACCTTACAGGTAGTAAAATAAGACCTATTTCATACTTGAAGGGTACAAGCCTTAGTTCTCATTCTACTAAATTGTGATTTTAGTGCGTTTATTAATGATGGTACTTATTTTCTGAAAGTTTTCTGGGAAGTTGTATTTCTGACTCAAATGGGAGAGTCTATGAAGCAGGATGTGCGGTCTCTGAAAGAGATGAAAATTAAAGGAGGTACTGCTTATATGGCTACTGTAGGAATAATGCAAACTGACTAGATGCACAGTAACTGTGGAGAAGGCCCAGAATAATGGTTCCTTGTCAGTGGTACTTTCTGGGTAGGAAGGAGGGAAGTCACAGACAGTTCTGTTGTCAGCTTTAGATTATATCAGAATCTTGTAGGCACAAAAATACATTATAGATGTGCCTCTTCTTACAACCAGTAATTGTAGTATATAGAATTATTTTATGGAATTTACTCTATAACTTAGTTGGCATTGAAAACCCTCAAGTAGAGCTACTAATGGTGAGCAGTTTATGCATTCATGGAAGATTAAATCCCAAAGCAAAAATAGACTGGTGCTGTTTCACAGAACAAAAATAATTTATTTTTCACTGAAAATAAAATAAATAATCCTTCCTGTTCAATGCAAATGTTGTCTTTAATGTTGAGTAAAGGACAACTAGCATTGTTACATGAGATAATGCAATCACATTACAATATTTCATAAACTTTAAAATATATCTAAAATATGTAATAAATTGATTAGAAATAGATATAAAAAGCACAGAATATTATAAGGCACAAAATACAATGTCAATACTATCTAAAGGTATAAAAGTACCATTATATAATACCATGTAGGTAGATGCTGTAAAAACACATGCTTTATTGAATATCCCTTGATAAGTGTGCTAAATGGAACGATTAAAATAAATGCACTATCTTGAGAGCTGCTGGGAATCATGTAGACAATTAATGGTGAAGAGTTTAGTTCATGCATGAAAGAGGTTAGGCCTGAGTAGGATAATGGCCAGCAGAAAAAATATGAATGAGGGAGTTAATTATAATCATGATACTACTGAGACAGATCTGTTCAAAGGAAAGAAGCCCCAACTGCAATGTCAGTAATTAATACAAGCAATTGCTGCTTGGAAGGTCTGTTTCCAATGTTTGACAGAATGCATCATTACTGCTCAAACTTTGATGTCAGAATAAAACATGAATGCATCATTACCATTCTTACTTTACTCAGACATTATGTTGCAATCAGTTCGACTGCTGGCTATTCCAGTTTTGTGATAGTCCTTAATTATAAAAAAAGCATCTGCAAAACTCAAATGGAGTAGTTAATAGATTGGACTGTGATCAAAAATTCAGATTGTAAAAAACTTAGGAAGATGTCACTGTGGTGATATGTTAGGTGTGTAAGGCTGCATGGCAGGCCACAATGATGAAGAGGCTGAATATTACTAAAGGTTTACTAGAGGATTTATGGACCAATAGTGAGGAAGAAGATGGGCAGATCTTTTAATGCAAAGTCATGTCACTGACCAGTTTGTCTAAGTATGTTTGTTCTGGCTGTTGCAATTTTCATTCTGTGGCCAAGTGCTTAAGCAACAGGAGTCATCCTCTGGAATTCTGGAGATAAGACTGCTAGAGGTGCAAACAGTAGTTTCAGGTACTATGGCATAGGAGTGGTGAGCAGATGAAATAAGTATGTTCTTGAAAATGAAAATGTGGTGGATCTGTAGGATTTCAAACTGAGGTAAGACTTTAATATTTTTTTGAATTGAAGGAAAGTAGAAATCTCATTATGATCTCAGGCCTGGTGGGCAAGAGCACATTGTTGTATGTAAGGAAAAATATTTCACTGGTATATTCATGTTATAAAGCCCTTCAAATATCCTGCAAACTGAGCCACCTACTAATGATTACACACCTCACATTTCACCCTTGTCTTGAGCTTAGCCCTCGAGGTACGCAAGACTCTGTTATCACGCTCGGGGAGGATCTTCTACTCATAAGCAGCCCTTCAAACATCCTGCAGACTGAGCCACCTACTAATGATTACACACCTTGCATTTCACCCTTGTCTTAAGCTTAGCCCTCGAGGTATGCAAGACCCTGTTATCATGCTCATGGAGGATCTTCTTCTCATAAGGAGCCCTTCAAGCATTCTGAAAATTGAGCCACCTACTAATGTACATTTACTCAGTATAACTTGTGTCCCAGAAGCTACTACTAAACAAATTGTCATCCTATGGCCTCAGTGTAGTGTCTCTAACCTGGTTCTGTAGCTATCTTTTCAATCGACAATGGTCTACTAAATGGGAAAAATCTCTTTCCTCATCTCTCCTACTCCCCATCTCAGTTGGCGTACCCTAGGGATCCATACTTGGTCCTCTCCTCTTTATCATATTTACAAGCAACCTTAGTTCTGCAACTCAACTAGCCTCCACAGTGCAATATGCTGATGATTCTACACTAATCTGTTCAGACTCCTCACCTCAGGAACTTCAAATAAAAATGCAACCTTCTCTTCAGGACATTGAAAATGATCTCTCTCAATACCAACTCATACTAAACCCCAACAAAACTAAAGTAATAGTTTTTAGAAACATAAAATTGTGCCCGTCCCCTCTGACAATCATCTCCTGAAATGAAACCAAGATATTACCCACTAACCAGACTAAACTACTAGGTATAACAATAGATGACTATCTAAAATTTGCTAATTTCTCTGACAATCAAAAAAGTCCACATAAAACTTGGCTCCGTATACAGGGAAAAATCGTACCTAATATAAAGTACCAGGCTGGCCACTGCTCAGTCACACCTGCTATCCAACCTCCTTTATGGATCTCTCCTTTTCACTAACCTGAGAAAGGCTGACCTCAACAACCTGGAATCATGTTACAATAAAATTGCCAAATTCACCACTAATCATCCTTACAGATCTCACCACTGCTCAGTTCTCTCACAGCTCAACTGGCTTGAGCTCCTCAACCTTTTATCACTCAGTCAACTTACCTTAGACCACAAAATAGTCCATCAACCCAGCAACTGCCCTGCCATTTCCAACCTAATCCAACTTAATACTAATCTCAGATCCCTCAGATCTTCTGACAAACTTATGCTAAGGGTTACCCACAACTATCATGGAGGCTCCCTCTTTTCTCACAAAATAGCCAAACTTTGGAGCACTCTACCAAATGCCATCACAAAAAATCCTAACTACCCTGAGTTCAAACAACTCCTAAAGGAATACCTAGCTAGCCATTGGCTATGCTCTTGCTAGACTCCAGGGTATTTTTTCTCAACCCTCCTTCTATATCTCTCCTTTCTACTCCACAAATATTTCTCTGATTCCTGCTGCTTCCAACTTTACCATTCCATCTTCATCTCTATCCTAAATTTCTTTTTCATCTCTTTTCTCTAGCTCTTATTTTATGCTACTCATTTACTAGGTATATCTCTAACTTTCTGCTACTTAGCTACACATGCACTATGCTCATATCTGTTCATGTAATTGTCTCAGGTCTCAGTTAATGTTTCTCTGTTTGTAAAGTGTCTCTTCATGCAATTGTCTCAGGGCTCAATTAATGTTTCTATGCACATTTGGCATTCTATCTTATCTATTTTGCTCCTGTATCATATGCATATATTACCACTGTTAGTATTGTTATGTTGTGGAGCTTTTCTCCCCAGATCTCCGTTGAAAACAGGCTACTGGTCAGACATTTCCCAGTTAACAAATATAATAAACAAAAATAAATAAACACATGAACAAATAATATATTGATGTTAGGGACACACTAGCAAATAGAACTACCTATATGATATATAGAATAAAGGCATTATAGGCTATGAAAGGGGATATGTTTCAACTAACATTTTGTTATTCATAATATTGACATTAATCAATGCTATAAATCAGAAAAATGTATTGTCAGTTTTGAGTTAGAAGGTAAGAATGTGCACACACTCAGTAAAAATGTTTGTATAACATTAGGTCAACACATACCTGTCAGCTGTCCAGATTTCTGCAGAATGTCCAGATTTTTGCCTCATATCTTTTTCAGCTCCTCTTAAAATTTTTTTTCTGGCAAATTACAGAGGCTGGAAGTCACTAAAAATGACAAACATTTGAGTTTCAGACTACATAGCCTTCAGAAAATGTAAACTAATACAAAACCTGTCATTCATACAGAATTCTAAGTTTATAAGAGCAATATTTAAAATCTGTCCTTATTTTTTTGTCTTTGTCCCTCATTATTTTTTAAGGCTTTGATGAGATTTCTTGTGTAGGATGATGAAGGTTATGGGTCAACAATCTCAATTTAAAATTATCAGTATAAATTTACATGTTATACCTGTATGAACATAAGATTTATGTAAACAGAACTTTTTATTTGTAGTTGTGTGTTTCTGAAACATGGAAAAGTTAACTGAATTGTTTTGAGTGATAGTTCAATGATTAATAATATGCAAACATATTTCTGCATTATGTATGGTGCATTTTAGAAATCTGCAACTGTAATAGTAGAGATAGGCAATATTATGTATCATAGACAGAATTTAAATATAGAAATCCATACAGTTATGGTTAACTAAAATCTATAAGAGCTGACTTATGCCAGTCAAATTGTAACACAGTAAAATGATAATAATAATAATAATAATAATAATAATAATAATAATAATAATAATAATGGGGTGAAAACAAGGGACAGTGAGTACAGATGCAGGATGTATAAGTTAGAGACCAAGATATTGTCTAGAGCATGATTTGAGATTTGAGGATAAGAAGTGAGGATAGAGAAGGAGCGATAGATCATCTAAATATGTGGGAGAAAGGGAAATAAAGGGAGAGTAGTAAACAAGTGGCTACCAGGACAGGTGACTATCAGTGAGTTTGACATATCTTGTCTAAGGAGTGCAAGAGTTTTGATTTGCCCAAGTGATGTACCAAAATATCCATAGGTCCAGGTTCTAAAGAGCAGAAAGCCGGCTTGAGGGTTATAGATGAAGTTGGAATTTCATGGGTTAAATAATCCAATAAAGCATGCACTTAAGTAAATTAAAGTTAGATAAATGGGTGTAATCTATCTTCAGTAGTTGAAATAGTCAACAAGAGAGGTGGGAAGATGTAAAAGAAAGGATACAAAATGATGTAGAGTTGCTTGAGTTCCAGAAGGAGGAGGAGGAAGAAGAAGACCATGACCAGGGATAATGGTGAAAGTGGTAGAAGTCGGTGGTGGGCAGGCAGTATGCCACAGACAAATGGTTGGTTGGTGGTATGTAGTGGCAAGGTTGAGGACTGAGAAGGAATTATTGGATCATATTATGGCCCAAATGATGACAAAATGGCAGGTTATGAAAAGGTAATAAAGATGAAAAGTAGCAGAGGTAGATGCATATGAGCAGGATGATTTAACATAATTCTAAACCTATGGTTGGTTGGGCTATATAGGAAGTCAGAATGTAATGTTATATAGCAGAAAATTTTAATGAGATCTATGAAGAGGACAGGGTTGGAGAATGCATGGAGATAAAATGGGGAAGGGATGCAGTCTAAATTTAGGTGGCAGGAAGATAAATAAGTATGAGTGTTAGCTAGGATACTGGTAGACAGTGAAACACAATGTGAGTTGGAGGCAATAGACATCCATAAGAAAGGAATATCAACTCACTCTTTAGTGCAATGTCATGGAGGGGTGATACAGACAGTTTGGACAGATGGCAATGGAATTTAAGTAAGTGGAAAAGCTGAAGGCATATAGAGTAGTTCCAAATCTGATTAATGAGGTGGTTCAAAGGAATAAATTGGAGGAGGGAATGGTAGGGATCAAAGGATCAATGCAACTTTGAGGGTGGAACTGGTAAGATACAGACGGAGATATAACAATGGAGTGAACAATGGATAAGGGAAATAAAGATGGAGTTATGTCAGCAGCAGATGAAAATGAAGGAAGAGGAAGAAGAGAATCAACTGGAGAAGGGGTTAATGGTCAGAACCAAACATATACAAGGGAACCGAAGGCATTAGAGTCAGGACAGAGAGAAATAGAAATTTAGCGGCAGGGGCAGTTTGAAAAATAAGGGAGAAATATATGCAAATCTGTTTATTTACAAGCTCAAAGATTTAAGGATAAAGATGCTAGAAGCTGTAAATGAATTGGAAGAAAACAATGGATTTATCACGGACAATGAAGTAAAGGAAGCATTTCAGAAATGTTATGAGAAAATGTATGCAAGGCAAAATGCAGAGGACAACATTTGACAAATGAGAAGGCCAGGGTTAGGACAGTAAGGCAGAGAAAGGGCACATAAATTTGTGAATGTGTGGTGAGATCACACCGGTAATTAGTCATACAAAATGGTAACATAAGCAAATTTGATGTATTCCTAATTTGCTAATGTAATTCAGTTGGAATACAGGTAGGGGAGTAAATGACAAATCTGTTTAGTAAAAGTGGAAAGAAAGAGTAGATTACATAGCCATGATGGCAGGCAGAAATAGTAGTATCATACAATGAAAATAGGCTGGGGGACTCAGCAAGCCACAGGCCAATTTTTGTATGTTACTATTATGCAAAGAAATAGTTTGGGTACATGTAGCAAGACTGAATGCCTGTACTGAAAGTAGTGATAGAATCACAAGTGGGGCTTGTAAAAGCTAGGTCATCTACACACTACTATCAGAGAGCATGAACGAGAGAAGATAACAGGGTGAGGGAAACGCCTATGGATATAAGGAAAGCAGATGATTTTGTGAACTAGGATTTTATGATAAAAACGTTGATACAGATTCTGAGGGACAATAGGATTATATGGAGTATTAGAACATTGAATAAGGAGTCTAGTATGCTAAGTAGTGGGGTGGTTTCAAAGTACATTTACATTGAAGAATTAGGTGAGGTATCTTTTATCCCCAGTATTATGCATTTTATTTATGGAGATGGTTGACCGAAGAAAAATTACCTTAATAGACAGCAGGGAAAAAGGGAAGGCAAAGCAATATAAACTTTCTTTGATATAAATTTTCTTTGTTTGCTTGTTGCATTTGTTCACAAAGGCAGGACATTGATCTGCATGAACCATTTTCAGGCTCACCTCGTGTAAATAATACACAATACAAAAAAAATGAGTGATGAAAATATTAAACACAGAAATACTTACAAAATATTTACTCAATTCATTGAATTATATTAAGAATTGTAGAAGGGTATGTTGAATTGCACATAAAGTTAGAAAGTATACCTGATTAGGAGAGGAGAGACAGTGGGAGATATCAGAAAGCAAAAGATATTTGCTGATGAAGTATGATCCTTTTGGATGTCATAGAAAAGACATTACCTCAAGTGTTAAAGATTTATGAGACGTCGGAAAGAGAATCAGGGTCGGTATGATATTCTAAGAAATCATTGATAATAAGGATTAGAGTTGGAAACAGAAGGTGGTTAATTGGAGAAAAGCATTTATGGATAAGACACATCCAAGAGTAAGAGGGATAAGGAGGAGGAATTGGGAAGAGGTAATGGATGCAATAAAATGAATGTTAGATAAGTGGATTATTATGTAGAGTACTCTTGTATGGAAGAACAGAGGTGATGGTGCTGCCATTTCTGATTTACCTGTAAAATATGTACAGGTTAAGCCAACAGCACTATGGCTTGTTGAGCAACAGAAGGTGTGTGACAGATTTATATGGAGACAAAAGAGAAGTATGATAATTAAGGAAAGAATGAGGGCATGGAAATTTTAAGAGGATGAAAGAATTTAGGCTGTATGCAGTGGCAGCTAATCTAGTACAAAGGTTAAGAGATACAGAAATGAATGGCTGGTGTAAAAGGTGTGGGAGGATAAAGGTGGGGGCAGATGGAATAATGTTCTGAGGGTGACAAAGAATGCAACATAAATGGGAATGAGGAAATAAATTAAGGAGGCAATACGACTGATGACAATGAATTAGGATTAAGGATGCCTTGAGAAAGCCAAAGCAGCAAATGCTTAGAAAGATACAAAGGCACAGGGATGAACTATGCTTAAAGGTGTATACAGTAAATACAAGAAGAGGGATGAGAAGGCAGTGTATGTCCTTCAAACATATAAGTGGGTGTCTAGTCTGAGAGGGGAGTGATAAGGTGGGTGGATACAGACAGGAAAGAGGAAGAACAGGGAGCAAATAAAGAGATGCTTAAAGAAAGGGCTATGCCTGGGAGCATAAAAAAGGAACAATAGGGAAAGTTGTAAAGACATGGAAGAGTATGAAGAGGTAATTAACTTTAGTAAATTAAGGGAGGCAGATAAAGAAAAAAACAGAGAATGGAAGAATGATAACAAGTGGAACAAGGCATGGTTATGGTGAAGTGTTTAAATATTTCAGACCCAGTGAGAGACCAGCATATAAGGTTATTAAATAGAGACTTACAGGTCTCCAAAGAGATTGTAATGAGTTAGTCAGTAAGTGAGTGAGTTAGTTAATTAGTTAGTTAGTTAGTTAATTAGTTGGTTAGTTAGTTAATTTACCTGCTTGCTTGTTTATTTATTTGTATGTTTGCTTATTTGTCAGATGTGTTAACCGAGGCAGAACACTGACCTGCATGGACTATTTTCAGGCTCAGGTTAAGTGTAAATAATATTCATTCCAAGATAAACAAATAATAAAAATATTAAACTCAAAATTGTTTAAAAATATTTACTAAATTCACTGAATTATATTAAGAATTGTACAACAGAATGCTGAATTGTGCATAAAGTTAGAAAATATATCTGATTAGCCGAGTAGAGTCAGTTTGAGAAATCAGAATGGTAAAAATGTGGTGAATAGGAAGTGAACAATAGTCAAATGTTGTGGAGATGCAAGGTAATACAGAAATAATGGTAGGAAATGAAAGCATTATGGCTTAGTGTTGTCAGTATGAATTCATGGAGGGTGTCTGTTCAATGAAGAGAAAGGGTTAGGAGTGTGGGGAAAGGAGTGCAGAATATAAATGCTATTTATGTTAGAAAGGCTAAAGAAAGATGGAGCTTGGAAAGAAGATATATTAATAAAATGCAGCCAGAGAAAGTTGGACAATAGATAAAGGTAGTTGGCAAGGAGTAAGGGCAGTAGAAGTTGGGCAGAAAGTTTAAGAAACAGTTGGGAGATGCCTGTGGAAGGAGACAACAAAGAGGAGGTGACGTGGTAGAAGAAGAGAAGAGAAGAGAAGAGAAGAGAAGAGAAGAGAAGAGAAGAGAAGAGAAGAGAAGAGAAGAGAAGAAAAAGCAATGAATTTTATAAGATGAAAAGATAGTTTGGTATTTTCTGTGAATAAAAATCAACTATGGGTGAGGGCATTATAGTAAGTACTAAAATGTTATGTGCGTGAATACAGAATGCAATGTGCATAAAAAGAAATGATTCAATGATAATATAAACAATTCTGGGAATGCATATGGTGTAAATTGAGCATATATTGGTTGGTTGTAATGGAAATGGGCGAATCATGTATGTTTGAATTGTTATGATGCATGTGCTTTTCTTTAATAAAAAAATTGTTTATGAAAAATATCCATCGTTGTGTTCCTTATTTCATAAATAACATATGCTTCACACTTGCCAGACATACTACTTAACTGTTTGTCAATATCTCTTCCACGGTACTTTGTAAAACTTTGCTACACTTTTTACTATCCTTATATGACCCATCAATAAGTCCCATTCTTATTCCAATCCCACATCAGTCACCAAACAAGAACAATCTAAGCCTGTAAATATAACTCAGTTGCCAAATATTTTACAGATGCATTGTAAATTTATTTAATAAATATATTCTTTGCAACTTAATTTTATATCAAATGTCTTTGCCAGAATTGCTAGTTTGTTTGCAGGAGAATACAGGCTCATGGTGATTTTCTTTCTTTTTGTGAGGAATAGGACCTTATTTCATGTTTTAACTCATTAACTTTGAATACTGTCACATGGCACCTCTGTCTTAAACTCAAGTGCTCTCTGAGGCGCTACAAATTGCATGTTGTTATACCCAAGTACCTTTCATAGGCATGAGTTATTTTACAACCATATTTTAGCTTCACTGTTAAAAGATAAGTTGAAAAAGTACCTGAACTTTGTAGTTACCTTCACAACTTATTTTACATTGTGGAGTTTACAGGTGCACATATTTCACGTTTTTGAGGAAAATCATCTTGGCATGCATGATCACAGCAAGCTGATTCTGTGCGCATGTTTTCTATGTCATTTACTCCTACCCAGCTGCATGATTTGAATTACTGATGCCTTCTTTGTTAGACCTCAGTCAACAACATGGCTGCTGACATCCAGTGCCTGACCATCAGCATAACACATGTACAAATATTAAAAAAAATAAATGCAGTTCCATTTTTAAATATAGTTCTGTACAACTGTTCTTATTTGGAAGTGGAGGTAGCACTGGGAGCCTGAGTGTGTGACAGTGCATGTGTGTATGAGAATGAGAGAGAGATCGATTTTGGTATTGTTTTATACTCGCTAAGCAGCTGTTTAGTGAGACAAAAAAAATAAATAAAACAGAAAAAAAAGTGTGTGAGTGTGTTTCTGTCTGCATGTGTGAGTGAATGTGTATATGAAAGCAGAAGAGACTGTGTGTTTGAGAGATCAAGAGAGAGAGTGAGAGTGATCTTGTGTGAGTGAATGCATGCGTGAAAGCAAAAGGCACTGTGTGTGTGAGAGATCAAGAGAGAGAGTGAGAGTGATCTTGTGTGAGTGAATGCATGCATGAAAGCAAAAGACATTGTCTGTGTGAGGGAAAGTGAAGAGGGAGAGCGAGTGAGTTATCCCCAGCAGCAGTTAATATATTTGAAGAAATTGTCAAGCATTAAAGATAGCTTGAAATGTCTATAATAAATAGACATCTGTCTATATCTAGCTAGCCAATGATCGATAACCTGGATTCAGATATATAGTCTGCAGTGACTAGTGCAGGGATGCAAATCACAAATGCCTAAAGAATTCAGAGCTTGCTAATAATCTTGCTAAATAGGTGGGAATTGTACTATAAACAGTTTGAGATCTATCTTCCTTGTGCAGCAATGGCAGGTGTTGGTAAAGGAGTGCATTTTAGGGCACAGTGCTGGGGTGTCCAGCAGTCCAAGGTCTTTATTGGACACCTGGTTAAGGACCATAGCCCCTGGCTGCTACAGGGGAAATACACCAGCTTCCAATAAAAGTCAGAAACCTGAGATAGTTTGGTCAGGGCCCTTACCAATGCAACTGGTATCCCCTGCACTGGGAACAATGTCATTACCATGATGATGACCTGCAGCACAGAAAAAGGGATACCCTTCATCTCTGGATCAGGGAGTGTCAAGCAGGGAACACCCCAGAGATGTGTATGCATGCTTTACATGTAGTATTTGTAAATATTCAAGCTGAATATGGTAGAAACTGATATTCATAATGCTTTTTCTTTTTCCCTTTATCCACAGCTGAAGAAGAGAGAGCCTCAAATATAAAGTCCCATGCCAGCAGATTGGCCAGTATGAGACAAGCACATTTTAACTAGGCATTACTATATAAATTACTGTTATTGCAGCCTTAATAGTTGAAGATAGAATAGTTGCTATATCATAGGATTGTATGAACTTGGGAATGCATATCTGAACTACAAAAGCATTAGTTTGTAGCATAGCTTTCAACAGTACTTATGTCTGCTGAACACCCAAATGTAAGAATCACTGTTTTGGTCTGCTCATTGTAAGATCCATGGTTGTCTGCAAAGTAATTTATATTGAAGTCAATAAATAATGAGTGTCAAAGTGTATGTTGAAACAAATCCTGTGCAACTATCCCCGTGTGTAATAGCAATATTTGAAATATGTTCCTAGTTATGGGTCATTGTACACCCATTCATTTATGTTATGTCAAGATATCCTGCTCTAAAAGGTGCTGAGGTATGGTCTGTAACACAAAGCAGCAGTTTCACATTCTCAGATAACAGTAAACATGAGTCTATAAAGTGCAAAATGAAAGAGTACTTGCATTATGTTGTATTCCAAAGGAAAAGTACAGTATTACAGTAGTCACTGTTTGTGGGTTCTAATACCACACTCCCCAAATATAAAGCTCAGCTGATTACAATATTGTTTTAGCCTGTCATCAATAAAAACTACAGTACTGTTAAGTAATTATCATTATAAAGTTTGAAGGGCATATCTGAATAACCTGCTGTCAAGTGTAATCACTAAACATGTATTCCAAGTAATAAAGAAAATGTATGCTAACACAAATCCTGTCCAACTATCCCTGTCTGTAACACCAATATTTGAAATATGTTCCTAGTTATGGGTCATTGTACACCCATTAATTTATGATATGTCGAGTGATATGTCAAGATATCCTGCTCTAAAACGTGGAAAGGTATGGTCTGTACCACAAAGCAACTGTTGCACATTCTCAGAAAACAGTGAACATGAGTCTATCAAGAGTAACAGGAAAGAGTGATTGCATTATGTTGTATTCCAAAGGAAAAGTACAGTATTACAGTAATCACTGCTTGTGGGTTCTAATATCACACTCCCCAGATTTAAAGCTCAGCTGATTACAATACTGTTTTAGCCTATCATAAAAAAAAACTACATTACTGTCAAGTAATCAATATAGTATTTGAGGGGCATACCCCTAGATCTCTGTCTTGAATGGCCTGCTGTCAGGTTTAATCCCTGTACTTGGGAATTAATACATGGAATACATGCATGAGTCCCCTCTGCCTCTGCTCCCAGAGGAAACCACAGGCCTATCCTGTGGGGCAGAACTATCCCAGGGTTCAGATAGGGTATGGGCAGCAGTAGGGGTGCTGCCAGGCTGCAGCCCAGATGTGCTGGGCCTTGGTGCTGTAGCCAGTGGATGGAGTGTAGGTTGACCGTGTGGAACTGGCCTACCCTGTCATGCTGTAGTAATAACATAAGTATAATGGAAAATCCATAGCAAAATAAAACATAACAAAAAATAATGGACATAATAACATTAAATAAAACATAAGTATATAATAATAAAGCAATGCATATATAAATAAATAGAATTACAAACACAATGAAAAATAATATGAATTGTAAATGTATTAAGCAGTAAAATAAGAGAAAATTATACATAATCAATAAACCATAAGTAACGAAAGGATTGTGATAATGAAAGATATGATGATATGCATCATATAATAATAACAATACAAATAATAATAGCAAATATGAATAACATACAAAAACAAATATTAGTAGCCACATAGATAATATACAAAAATATCTACAAATAATGTTCAATATTCTGATACATTCTATGCACAATTTTTATTTTTATTTTATTTTACATTTGTTGACTGGGCTAGTCTAGCTGGCTATATGTCCATTTTCAGTAGAGGTCGGGGAGATAAGCTCCAAACAGTTCAAAATAATTTGTCATCAAAAGTAATACATGTTTATAATGCAAATACATTCACAGTAAAGGAGTTAAACAAACTTTAACTGGTCACATATTAATAATGTATAAAGATGCAGAGTATTAGACTTGACTTAGTACAAATACAGTTACAAATAAGCATTCAGAAAGAATAATAGCACAATGTACAGTAAGTGTAGATAAAAAGAAAGTTAAGAGAAGTAGCAGTTACGTAATGCATCTAGTAGTAAAACATGTCCAATATATATATTTTTTTATGATACAGTAGAAAGTAATACTATGATGGAGAAGTGGATCAGTAGATGTTAAGATGAAGTAAAAGCAGGGTTGAGAAGGTAGGGGTGAATCAAGTATCAAGAGCTAGTTGGTCAGTCAGGGTAAATACATGGGCACATCCAATGTGTTTTGAGGAAGAACTTTAGGTTCTTTTTAAAAAGAGTTATAGAGGGAAGTGTAGAAAGTTCGGAGGGGAGCAGGTTCCAGGTTTTTCCGACAGTATTAGAGAAGAGAGAGTCTCCGGCCTTATTGTTTGCTTTGTCAATATTTACAAGAAGATTTTGTGAGGATCTAAGAGACTTCAGGTTATGGTAGGGGTGAATAAGAGTAGATAGTATGGGTGTTTTGGCAGGTTGATAAATTATATTATGGGCAATGGCTAGTTGATTAAATTTCAGCTGCTGCTGCTGGAATTCAAGCCACCCTAGTTGTTTTAGATTAATACAGTGGTGGGTTCTGAAAGGGTTGCCTGTGGCAAACCTGGCTATATTATTGTAGGAGTGTTCTACTTTCTTAAGGTTATTTTTTGAGAGATTAGTGAATATGGGTGAGGCATAGAGAAGGGTAGAGATTAGGTGGGAGTGGGCAATAGTTATTCTAGTTGCAGGTGTGAGGAAGGGTTTGATTCTGTAAAGAGTGCCTATTTTTTATTAATAGTTTTCAAAATGTTGCTGATATGGGTGTTGAAGTTAAGGTTGTTGTCTGTGGTTATACCTAGCAGTTTGGTAGTAAGATCTTGGGATATAGGCGTACCATTTTTAGATGATACAGCAAAGTCTATTTGGGGGGATTTACTAGTAGGTGTGAAAAGGAGGAGTTTAGTTCTTTTTGGGTTAAGTAAGAGACAACGTTGTGTAAACCATTGTTCTACAGAGTTAAATGTGTGTTGTGTCAGGAAGTGAAGTTCAGATACAGATGTGGCTGAGCAAATAAGTGTGGAGTCGTCTGCGTATTGTATGCATGTAGATTGGGGAACTACTTGGTGAAGGTCATTGATGAATAAAGTAAACAGGAGAGGGCCCAGTATGGACCCTTGAGGGACACTAATGTTAACAGGTAGATGAGAAGAGAGAGTGGAGTTCCAGAGTACAGCCTGATATCTGTTATTTAAGTAGGACTGGAACCATTTTATAGCTAGTGTGTCACGTGATAGAGATTTAAGTATATGTATGAGTATTTGGTGATTAACCATGTCAAAAGCCTTGGATAGGTCTAAGAAAAGTGCAGGGGAAAGCGTGTTAAGGTTACGGTTTTTGTTGATGGTGTCCGTAAAGGAAAGGAGGGCAGTGGTAGTGCTATGGGAAGGTCTGAAACCATGTTGGGTATTGGTAAGCAAGTTATTTTGGAGAAGGTGGTCAAGCAGTTGCTTGTGGATACACCTTTCCATAATCTTAGATAAGGGAGAGCGTAGGGCTATGGGACGATAGATGGAGAGTTCAGTGGAATTTCCACCCTTATGAAGGGGAATAATATGGGAAACTTTCCAAAGTGTAGGGACATATCCATCAGTGATGGTTCTATTGATTAGGATGGAGATGGGTAAGCAATGGATTTGGCTGCTAACTGTAAATATTCTGCGGGTAGTAAGTCAGCAGAGGGAGTGCATGATTTGAGTTTTTGGATAAGGGAGAGAATATAAGCTGTTGGGACAGGTTGGAAGAAATGGAGGTGGTGGGTTTGAGTTAGAATTGGATATAGTTGTCTTTTGACTAGAGAGCTGACTGGCAAGAGTTTGAATTGCTTCAGTGAAAAAGGTATTAAAGGCATTAGCCGTTTGCTTGGGATTCTCCTTGTCAGTGCCTTGTGGGTTGGGTGTGATAGATTGACCAGGCTGTAGTAATTGCTTAATACTTGCCCAGAACTTTTGTGGATTATTATGATGGGTTTGCTGAGATTGTAGGTAATACATTTGTTTATCTGACAATATTGCTTTTTTAGTCACATTTCTCAGTTGCTTGTAGTGTTGGTGATCAACACGGTTTTTAGTTAAGCATGATTAATTCCAGATTTTGTTTCTGAGATGGATTTTTTGCTTAGTTTCTTTAGAGAGCCAAGGAGCAGATTTAGTTCTTATCCTAATAGAGTGGGTAGGAGCATGGTGGTTGAGTATGGCTAGAAACTTAGCATTAAAGTAATCAACAGCTTCATCGAGAGAAAGGTGCTTTAAGGGGAACCAATTACATGCTTTCAGTTCACTCTGGAATACATTCAACTTGAAATTTTTCTTGGTTCTAATTGTTCTTGTAATGGGTTGATTGGGTGCATTGGCTTTGAGCCTGATAATGTAGGTTAGTGAGTGGTCACTTACATTGTCAGGGAGGGTTCTGGTTTCATAAGTGTGGGGTTGGTAATTAATGAGTATCCAATCTGAGGTGCATTCTTTTTTATTTGTGTTGTTTATTCTAGTAGGGGAGGTAATAGTTTGAGTAAACCCAAAGAGATTAATATGGCTAGTAGGGTATTTGTTGCTGCAAGACTTCCAATCTGTTAAAATCACCTAGGATTATGGTTTCTTGGGGTAGGTTTTGAGATAACCAACACAGGATGTTTTCGATGGTAGTAATGTTATTTCCTGGAGGAACATAGATGCAGATACTATAGATAGATTTGACTGAGTTTAACTGAAGTTTGGTAATAAGAATCTCAGCATTAGTGTCCTGAGGAGGTTTCTAGTTGAAGGTGGTTATTTGAAAGACAGATTTGAATAAGACAGCTACTCCACCACCTTTCTTGGCTACTCGGTGAAGACGTAAGATATTGTAACCAGGTGGGATAACTTCATTGTCTATAGTTGAAGGTTTTAGCCAAGTTTCTGTTAGACAAAAATAAATAATGCTAGAAACTAACTTTACTACATTGAATATTATCCTGCTGCTAACACAGACACACTATAGTACAGATCATATCACATCCAACAATCATTCTTGGGGACATCTATTGCAGATATGCATATTCCAGGTACATTGATTACATTGGACAGCAGGCCATACGAGCCACAGCTATAGAGGCCTGCATGTCTAATATCATCAATATGAATTTGTAACAGAATTGTACTTTTATTGAGGATATCATAAACCAATATTCTAAACATCTTTCTTTAAATATGTAGAGTGTGGCATTTGAACCCACAAGCAGTGTTTATTGCAATACTGTACCTTTCCTTCGTAATAGAGCATAATGCAAGGACTCTTTTTTTTTTACACTTTACAGACACAGGTTCAATACCAGACTGTTGTTCTAAGTAACACACTAATGTGTGCATGCTTTTTCTTTTACAATGGAAAATGCATACTCAATGTGATACAAGATTTTACCACAATAAGCTGTATTTACTACTATAATGCTATAATAACAGTACTGTTTCGAAGCATAGTTACCACATGCATCTCTCATCCTTCTCATTCTTTCTTCATAGGTCTGTAAATTCAGTGCTCTGTCAGCATCAGCTGTGGAGAAATCGGAACACAACAGAATACCGTTAGCGACAACAATAATGAACATATGCAGCTGCTACCTCCTACAAGTACTGCCTGTAAGTTATACTTACACATCTGTGGAGTGCCATCTTTCCTAAATTGCTTGATCCAATGATCAAGGGTATCTCTCTTCCTCATCCTGAGGTATTGGTAGAGATTCCTACACTGTTTGTCAGTGCATGGGGATACTGTTAACACTGGACAGATCCCTGATCACACTATTACATGTGTCTGATTTGTATTCTGATCCATGATAGTTCCCCTGCAGCAGCTGGGGACCATAATTATTAACTAGGAGCCCAACAAATACTTTGGACTCCTGCACATCCCACCTTTGAGACCAAAATCTCATAACCTCTCCTTGAACACCAGGCATGTCAGATGCAGATGAACACCAATGTATAATGATGTTTCCCACCATTTCCAGTTATGACAGATACTGAGAATGCACACTATTAGACTTTGCAACATTTGAAAATGTTGTGCACTGCTTTGCATCCAAAAATAGAAACCAGATGCTTTAATTTGCTATTGCTCAGAAGTGCTGGGCATCATGCAAACCCAGTAAGTGGGGCTGTGCTAAGCACATACCTTTTAATTAACTCTGGTAAAATACTATAGGTGACATGTGTAGAGTGAAAGACTGCAGTGCAGATGGTTTGGGTTCTAATCCAGAGTATACAAATGTTATTCATACTCTTGTGACATTGCAGTTATACAAATAAAGTGTTAGTGTAAGGAAATCACCATGGAATGGCATTGGTTGTAAGTTATATTCAGATACGTTTAAAAAACAAGCGCGTCACTTAACATTGTTCAAACTAATGCACTTGTTTTACTGTGTGTGTGCACAACGCTAAGCAGCGCACACCTTTTTTGAATATATCAAGATGTACACAGTGTGCACTCTCAGTAAGTACGATTGGCATGAAAACATGTTATTTCACATGTAATTATTTATAGCTTTCTACAGATGAAGTATTGGAACACTTCAACTTCACTGTGCTTTCTCTGTCAAATCTCCATTTATTTTCAATAATGTTTTTTTGTGTGCTGGTGCACATCACGCAACAATGAGTAAACATGAAAACACAGCTATAATGAAAGCCAGTACCATTTGCTTCAAACCAAAGAAATATATCACTTTTTTAACACACGGTGCCACACAGTCAGTTGAGTAAAAAGTATTTTATAGGATACTTGATACAAACTGTTATTTGGTATATACTCATACATACATATACACCTGTTGCTTCATTAACTTGTTGTTGAGTATAGTCATGGATTTAGCTCATTAAAGCATGATCATGCTCCACCTTGTGAGTCAAAAATAGCATCATATAATGCCTTCAATTGTTTCCTTTGTATATGTGTTGGCGGACTGGAATAGTGGTGTAGGTGGTACTTTTGCAAGTGCATATGAGCATCTGAAATAGACCAACATACTTTATTGCATTTGAGGATTGATGCACATGATTGAGCAATGCACACCACTGAGTGGAAATTTTTTACAGAAAAGAAATAGGGAGATAGGAAAGTAGTGAAATGAGTAGCAAATAGGGCAGAAAATATAATTAAATATTGTAGAAAATATGTGACATTGCCTATTGATTGTATGAAATGCATGTGCTATATATCTGAATCTGTGACAGAAGGTGATAAGATGTTGTTGTAGGAAGTTGATGGTACATCTGCAGCCACTGGAGAAGTTATAAGATCATCTAATGCATTGGTATTCAACCTGATATTCATGCTGTTAAACACAGCGCAAAAGTGTTTTGCTGGTTTGCGCCATGCTAACTTACATTAATGGAATGAATCACAGTTATATTTTTATATGTGTCCTGTCTGCTACCTGGGTGGTCCAATTGTGCAGTTTGTGTACTGCTATTGTCTGCATAAAATAGCTGTGCTAAGTGCAGCACCAAGCAAGCAGTGTCCCAAAAGTTAAGAGAAAAAAATTCAGTAATAGTAGTCAGAAACATAAATCAGTGTATGACATACACTGTATACTATGATCCTACACAGGTTAAACACCTACATAGGTCTAGAATCCAATTCACCATCCAATGCACATTCAGAACACAGGATGGGTGCCTTAAAACTGTTTTCCACACATACAGCTTTTAACATGCATCAGCAGTCATCCAGCTAAAAACAAATTGAACAGAATGTACAGTTTTATTAAAATTTTAAATATTACTTGCACATTTAATGAAAGGTTTCTGTTTTAAAGTACTGCACTTAGTGATTACATACACTGTTATGAATTTGGTTGCAAATATACAGCAGTTGTTTACATGTCTGTGCTCCTTGGTCATTCAGCAGTTATCTGTCCAGTACTCTGGGACATACAGTGTACACCATTCTATATCATTGCATTTACAATGTCAAACGATATTAACTGGGAATAATATGATATGCAGTTGCCAAATTAGGAAAGCCAGTCTGGATATCACAAACAAGCACTGACTGTTCTTTTGAGTTTTGGGGAGCACAGTTGTGTTCCTGCTATGGCACTAACAAGTCTATGTTGGTCTGGTTACTCTGCATGTTTAGCATCTTGCCTGTTGTCTAATTTAGGGTGGGTTGAGAAGTCCGAAACTGCAATTTGTACCCTTACTGTTGAACTGTTATCTATAATATTTCCCTACTACTGAAGTATAGTATGACATAGCAAGATGGTTCTAGGCCCCTAGGTGGTGAGTCAGTGTGCTATGGCTTGTCTCATATCAAATGCAAGGATTTACTGAGCATGGCTATGTCTGTCTACAACTACACCTGCTGCAGGTTTATTTCTGAGTCATCATAGGCCTGTGGCTGTGGCAACCTTGGCATTGTCAGAAGGATGTGTTCCCCTTCCCCTTAATCATTCTGCTGCAGATGTTTCCACTATATTAACTTGGGCAACATACTACATAATATGAGCATTGAGGGACATGTCAGTGGATTGTAATGGTGCCCATGGCCAGAGGTATGTAGGCACTGGCACTGTTGGTGCAGTAGCTGAAATACATGCTGTATGGCATTACTGTTGGACTGCTTGTGTGTGTGTGTGTGTGTGTGTGTGTGTGTGTGTGTGTGTGTATCTACGATGGGTTTCTTCCACCATGAGTCTAGTGAATAGCATGTACCCACACCTAAGTGAGTCATGGAGATATCCCCTTAGCACACATCTGATGCATTTGGGGAATGTGGCACATATGGAAGTCGTGTCAACTGCAAGGGTTATCAGCAAACATATACCACATGATTTCCATAACATTACACATGATCTGGCGGTTGTTTGAGTGGTAGTCCTTACAGTTAATGTAGGCCCTACCCTGCTGTACTAGTGCTGTTCTCTTGTGTACATGACTGCGATGTATGGAACACATTACTGGAAAGTAGTGTAATATATGTTACATTTGTAGCATACTTGTAATCTTCTCCTTCGACCCTGTGTTAAAATATATGTTCCCTCTGCCATGTTGTAGCATAGGATGCAGTAATGTTTGGAAGATCATGGATGCCAATATCCATGTAACACCAAGCATGCCCCCTAGTAGTTTGTTAAGTTTACCTGTGGCTAACATACAAATTTAAACACATGCCTTATATTGCACTGGGACGGGTTCACTGCATTTGGCTCTGTATCTGACTTAAGGCTACCAGAGGTCAAACAGTACCTTTACTGTATTGTTGGCCTGCAAATTCTTCACACTCTCTGTCTATGTCTATTGGCAGCAACAGCAGCAGCATTGGCTACAGCCTATAGCACACACAAATGCATGCAAATTGTAGTTGCTGCTAACAATCTGTCAGTGCTTACGTTGTATCTGTACTCCATTTCCTAAATACACATATAAGAAAGGGCATGCTATCTACATTGATCCCTTATGTATTGTTGAGTAGTTTCACAAAAAACGATTGATTATCATGCAATTCAGCTGTGCATGTTGTAATTAGTATGTATGGGGCACAAACTAGGTCAGATGCAGTCAATTACTTTCATACAGCGTTATAAAAAAGCAAATGTGCAGCTAGGCAAATCGATGTGGATGAGAGTTGTTTCAAAATCAGGATATATTTTGTGAAAGTACATTTTGACAGAGGAGCATTGCATTCCATCAGGTATGTATCCATTTTGCTGACTAAATAATGCATATTTTGGAATGTACTTAGGAATGATTTTAAGTAAATCAATTAGCATTTGTTTCAACTATACTCATGTCATGGACTTGATTCACATCCATTTGAGAGGTACAGAGGATGTAGAATAGGCCGAATGTCTAATGCTGTGTGATAGATATGCACACATGTTTCATGGTTTGCTCCTATGAAAGCACTTTTGAATTTACACTGTTGTTTGGTTAGCACATTTGCCCCTTAGCCTGTTATAATTTTTGTTTGGGGGGGAATGAGTACCTGATATGGCCAAACTACAATGGATTGTTATTTTGGATGTGTGAGCATAAGTGACTATCTGTTATGACCCACACAAGGATATGTTTGTCATGCTACTCTCCTTGTTTTGTAGCCGCCTTGTTATTTGTTGACCACTATGGAATCTTTAAATTGTAATCAAGTGGTGAACACTGAGAACCTTCCTGTACTGCCTTATCTGTACACAGTTTATTTCTAGTTATGTAATCCTTATATGTGTTATCATTAATTTTGTAAACAATATGCCACCTCAGCATAGGCCACCTTTTTCAGAGAGAAAGAATGACTTCATCATTGAGGCCTTAAGGCAACATCATGGCATCCTTATGTCTAGGGGTTGGACCAATATGTTGCAATGTGCAGCCCTTTGTGATGAATTAGTACAAAATGGAAATGCTGCTGGTCATCAAAATCACAGCTATGAGCAGGTGTGACACAGAGCCAACAACACGATTGATTTTGCAAGGAGGCATTGGTTCACATGTTCATAGGTAGGTACTAGGCTATTGGCCCTAAAGCCTATATAAGCCTAGCCAAAAAGGCACCCTGGCTTTCGCCTCCCAAGAAAATAATTTTCCTGTGCCCCAGTCAAGCAGAGCCACAGAAGTGATCCACGGGGTGAATTTCCTATTTCCCATCCAATCATCAAGATTTTTCTTGAAGAGTGCTAATGAGGAGCTTTGTTTGACATAGATAGGTAGTTTGTTCCAGAATATGGGGAGTCTCTGGGACAGGAACCTATCCCTCCAGCATGTTCTGTTTATTGTGGTGACAAGGTGTAGGTCCCTAGAGCGTGTAGCTCAGAGGGATTGGGATTTCTTTAAGTGGAGCATGTCCAACAGCTGTGGGTTGGACATAGCTTTGTATGTTAGGCAGAGATTACCTCTGAGTAGATGATATGCGACAGAGTAAAGCTGGAGTTTTTGAGAAGGTCTGCGTAGGGCATCTGTTTGAGGCTGATAATCCTCTTTGTGAGGCATTTCTTTGGCCTTTCCAGTTGTTGTAGATGTCTTGTGAGGTACATACCAAAAGTGGCATTATACTCTATAATGAGTCCAATGAGTGATGAGTAGAGGGGAACAATTACCTCTTTTTTCCTGGATGAGAAACCTTTTGTGATGAGGTGTGCCAATTAGAAGGATTTCCTGACTACTGTGGCAATGTGATTATCAAAGGAGAGACTACTGTCCACCTGTGTCCCAAGGTCTCATCACACTTTCAGTGTTAAGTAGACTACCTCCTATGTGATAGTTCATGGGTACAGAGTTTTTACCAAAAGGGATAACTGCACTTTTTGGAATTGAGCTTGAGGCCATGGCTTTGACACCAGTCATCTGTCTCAGTGAGGTCCTTTTGTAGGATGTCCACATTGTTAGGAATTTTGATTATGTCTCCTAGTTTGCAGTCATCTGCAAACTTTGTTAGCCAACTACCTCCTGTGTTAGCCTGTACTTCAGAGAAGTAGATACCAAACAGGAGAGGACCCAGGAATGAACCCTGTGGTACTCCACTTGTCACTTGTCTGAAGTTGGATTTAGAGTCTGCTACTTTCACATTGTGGGTTCTGTCAGTGAGCCAGTTGGCAACCCATCTTGTGACATAGGGATTTATACGTAGTTTAGTGAGTTTATCTATAATTCCAGAGTGGGGGATGGTGACAAAAGCCTTGGCGAGATCTAGATAGGCTGTGTGAACCACCGTATCCTCATCTACGGCTTTGGTGACCGCTTCAAAAAATTCTGTCAGGTTTAGGAGACATGATCTGCTTTTACAAACCCAAACTGGGTAGGGTCCAGAGTTTGGAGATTACCAATGTCATTGTTTATAAGTTCCATGATGATATGTTCCATAGCCTTGCAGACCAGGTTTGTCAGGCTAATGGGGAGGTAGTTCCCGGGGTCTGTGTTGGCTCCCCCTTTGTGGAGTTGGATAACCATTGCTGTGCACCATTCAGTGGGCACAAAGCCTGAGGTGAGGCTATGACTGAACATTGTACATAGACAGGGTGCCAGTTTGTTCTGCATTTTGTGTAGAACGCACCTGGAATGTTGTCAGGTCCCATGGATGCCGTGTTCTCGGCTTTAGAGAGTGTGTTTTTTCCGTGTGCAGCCATGATTACAGGAACTTTGCATTCTTCCGGTATAGAGATCTCTGTCACTGCACAGATATCGATGTTCTCCATTTTAAGGAGTGCCTCGAGTGAGTGCATTTTTAGGTTTAGACTTCTAGCATTAAGTAGCATTACCCTCAGATTTTGCTTGCTTGTACCTGTTATGGTGGTGAATTTGTCATTTGAACCATGCCTTAAAAAAGGCACTATAGGGGTGGAAGAGCCTTAGCCAGTATCCGGAATCCCAAGTGTGACAGGTGCAGGCCATCTCTGGCAAAGCATCGTGGTTTGTCGATCATGCTATCCCAGGCAGACAGATACTGGATCCCCTTAGAATGACACCAGAAGCTTAGCCAATTGTTGAAGTCAATCAGGTCACCACTGGTGGGCCTACAGCAGAACAACCACTCACTACCACCAAGGAATTCATGGCAAATATTGCCACTCAAGAAAGCTCCCAACAATCCATCACCCAGAGAGTTCTGGATGTGGGTTCCACTCCTGCATCTCAGGAGGTGCTTCCAGGTAGATTTTGTTAGATCATCAGTAGAATATTTTTGCATTCATTGTGTAATATTATTTATAGTTTATTGTGTGGCAGTTATCTTTTTTGGTGGCTGTATTTAAGTTAGATGGAGTTTTCAGGTTATTTAGAGGTTGCCAGCCACATTCTTGTTAACATCACAGTTACTGTAGATCTAGATTATTGAAAGTATTACCCCCTGTTATACTGTTAAATGTGTAGCTGCTGCCATTACCTGTGCCATGATTTTTTCCAGGGCCATCAGTAGTCCAGAGATCTGGGCCTCCTGCAGTTGATAAGCAGAATACATTTATGTCAGTAATGTAGAAATATTGAAACATATCTGCTAAAGTGTCATCTCGGGCCTGCTGTATGGCTTACTGTACTGTCTGCATACTTGTCAACTGTACAGATATTTGCAGAATATCCAGATGTGTGACTTGTACCTCTGGCCCATATTTTAGATCATAGTGATTGAGTTACAAACTATTGACAGGTCATTATAGAGTACAGACATAAGATAATTACAGATCTCACATTAAAATGCTTGCCACTCATTAATGTCATGGTTAAGCAATACCTGATATTATATTACCATTCTAGGTTTGTAAGGGCAATATATCACAATGATACCTATTCTTGGGCTTTTGTCTAGCCATTATTCATGGCTTCGCCCACATTCCTTGCCCTGAGAGGTTGAGAGGTATGAATGCCTGTAATAATGACATCAGTCTAAATTGCTTAACATATATTGCAGCACAGTAGTGCAGTTATTAATGTATTCCTGTTTTCCTTCCTTTAATTGCAGGTGAACATGGAGGTTGGTCTGTATCCCCTACACCACCTGATGTCAGTGTCTCATCAGACTCTGATGATGTTGGTGGCCAAAGTGAGGCAGAACTGGGGGGTAGCAGAGCCGGATTCTGACACAGAGGTTGATATCCAGTGACCCCCCCCCTCATTATCACCAGACACAGCCGATATGCTTAGGCATATGCAGTCCACTAAGGCCATAGATATTTGACAGTTGGACTGTGAGGAAATTGACCAGGGAAATGTGGCTACTACTGCTTTAGTGACTGTTGACACTGGCCATAACCAAACTGTTGGCGAGGTGTCACACAGGGGGATTGATAGGAGTGCTCAGAGGAGGCCTGCTGTCCTTCCCCAACCTATTGCAGGTGTCTCATCACATGTCACTCAATGTATGTTTATGGCCATCATGGAGGCACAGACATGTTCAGAAATTAACTCCAGGAGAATGCACAGGGTTATAGATGCAGCTCAGTTTGACATCTGAGATTGCCTCCACAGTGTTTCTGATTCCCTGGATTGTTTGAATGACACATTGGAACTGGATGTATCTGTGAGAGAGTAGTGTATCTGTCATGGAATGCACATTGTCTGTGAAGGAACATTTGCTGGGAGGGGAGTGTCAGCCTTGTGGGCATAGGTCAGCAACTACATCTGCTGAGAGCCAGTGGTGCCATGTCTGATCACGCTTCTAGCGTGGCAGTACATCCACTGCTTCATCAGAGATTGTGCTGTCCACACCCAGCTATAGCAAGCCATGGGGTCATGGTCCTGGGCATTACCATGAAGGGAGCACATCCAACAGACATTGGTCACCTTCAGGTAGTAGCACAGCATCTGACCTTGTGCATGGATGTATCACTGCAACGTCTAGCAGAGCCAGCTCTCATGTTCAGGGGGGTGGAGATAATGAAGTTTCAGCTCTGCCATGCATGACTCACAGCTGTCTGATATACAGATAAGTAGGACTAGCACTGAGCTTGGCTGTGTTCATGTCAACACTTACACACCAGTGTCACATTGAGGGCACCTACAGACACACATGCAACATTTGCATGGCCCATTTTGCCTGCTTCCCTTGCTTACTCACACACATTTGCCAGCCTTTTGTGTCACCCTAGGTCTCCTGCCCCCCCCCACCACACACACACACACACACACACACACACACACACACACACACACACACACACACACACACTCACACACACACAACAACCTGTGCAAGTGATGATAACTGTGCCAAATCCCTGTCATCTATTTTATGGATTCGGGGATACTAAAGCTGTGTGTCTGATCCACAGGATGACTATATGTATTAATATGAGGTTATTACCCTCCAGTTGTGCTGCTGGACTTATAATTGTACATGTCATGTATATTTTACATAGCCATTTAGACAGTTGCTAGTGAAATAATTAATCTACTTTATAGTGGATGCTTCTGTAAGGGCTGAGAATTCTGACAATTAAATGTGTCTCATTAGTACATCTAACTTTTTCTTGAAAGTTTGTTTAGTACAAACATATGGGTGCACAGCCAAAGTTAACCCATCTAATTCAGATTTCAGGATTTTATGTCAGCACTGAAAGCAAATTTCATCAGAATGGTAATGCAGTATAATGTTCTGTTTTCATGTATATCACCATAGGTTCTGAGGTTCACAGGATATGACTAAGGTATTGACCTAATGGTGTTTAGAAGCATAGCCATTCAATCACAATATCATATTAACAGTCAAATATAATGCATGACCAAGTTTTGTCTCTAGCAAGGACCAGCCATGTCCAGGAGTGAAGCAGCAGTGATCCTTGGCAGATAACATTTTCACAGCAAGTCATCCAGCCTGTCCTTTAACATGGTAATGGAGGTACTCTGCTTGACATGGATTTGAAGCCTACTGCAGAGGAGAGATGACCTTTGAGAGATGTATCTGTCTCTCCAGCATGTCCTATGTATATCACACTGTACATTGAAGTCCCTGGGACAGGTAAATGGAATCCCACACTATTTATGCATGTGCAGCATTTTCATCCCATTTTGGCCAAAGATAGACCTCTAAGGCATACATAATCTGCCTCAAAGCTATCTATATCATACTGCACACAGTGACAGATACATCATTCTGCCCATAGCGGACACATGTTGGAGACCCTCTGATGTTTTACTACCAGACATGTCTGGGATCTGTCAAGTTGGTGGATGTGTCCGATAAAATACATTTCCAAGGGTGGTTGATATTCTTTCATACAGCAAATTAGGGATGTGTATAGGGGATTGCTTCCATCTTTGGGTATTGATGTAATAGGGCTTCTACTCAGGTGTATGATGTAGAATGTGTACCGCCTCACAGTAGACCCAGGTTGCAGTTGACATGTGTTCCAAGGTCTATACAGAAGTGTTGAATACTGTACTGATGGTTATTTTATAATGAACAGGAAAACCTATTATTATCACAGGGTATGCTGATGTAGTTATGTGCAGTTCATGTAACACCTATGCCTTTTTCAGCAGTCATTAGTGCCACAGAGCCTCTGTTTTGTTCAATACTTCTGAGACATATATGTCAAACATGAGGAGACACAGCACTGATACTTCTGTTACCAAAAAGGTGATAAGTCTGCTATCTGAGGTGAATTCTACTACTGTGACTGAATGTAGTTGGTCTGTGATTCCACTGGAAAACCAGCTGCTAACCTAAAATTTCATATTCACCTTGGTTAGTGTCCCACTAGTAACAAATGCTGGATTGTGTTGAAAGCCTTGGCCAAGTTACAATAGGATGTGTGTGCATCTTTGATCTTGTGTATGTCTCTGGTCACAGTCATGACTCTCACCAGGTTCTGCAGCAAAAGATACCCTTGAGATCACCTAACTGGAACACATCTAGTGTTTGGAGGTCACCTATTTCCTTGTGTCTGAGATGCATGCAACCTGTATCCACTGTCTTACAGAAGAGATTGCATATACTTATGGTTCCTATTGCAATTGTATTTTTCCAGTCATCTCTTGTGTGGTTGGAAAATGGTGACTGTATTCCGTTCAGTGTGGACAACAGCAGTATTCAGATTTTGGCTGAATATGGTGTCTAGGGAAGTAGCTCACTGTTGAAGCACATGAGGAACACAGGTTGGAATTCCATCTGGTGCCATGGAGACTGTGCTCCTAGTCTTGGAGAAGGCAGTCATAATTTCCTCATTGTAGATACCACAGCTCAAAGGTCATGTGTCACACATGGTTGGTAATAGGTGTGATGGTGGCAGGGGGCACTCTTTTCAGTCAAATGTGTCTGCTAGCAGGTTTGTAAGTTACACTGGGTCAGTGTGTGCACTAACATACACAAATGGATTCAAGTACAACTGAGTTATATCAGTTTGGAGATATACATGGAGAAAGCCCTCTGGTTATCCTTGGATATAGAAGGCTTAGCATGGTTGCTCTGCGTGGGTTCTTGAAGGTGTCTTATTTGCATGTTTATGCTGAGGAAAATTGTCTTCCACAGCAGGTTTCCCAATGTTGTATTTTTAAACAACTTCTTTCACTTAATGTGTAATGTAGTTATGAAAGACATACACTGCTGTGGTTTGTATTTTCCAGAGGATATTTGGTTGAGCCTATCAAGCATGCCTGTGTATATACATTTGTGTAGAAGTGTAGACAGGGACATCAAGGAGTAATGTACTATAGCTGTTAATGACATTAGTGGAAACAGCAGTAGCCAATTGTATTTGAAAGCAAATCTATTGACGTTTCTACAAATATGAGGGCAAAGTGTTACAGCCTCTATACATAATCAAGAGCAGGTAATGTCAAAATATTTTGTTAAAGGCCAAACTGAGTACAGACACAGTAACTGTCAATTAGATACTCCTACTCTACACCCATGCCACAAGTGTACAGATGGGGTTTCTGCAGATAGAGATGTCATCTTCTTTTACCTATTATTTTTGATAGCACAATTCAAGCTCACCACAGCAGATGTTCTGCTTCCATTTCTAGCTGTCCTCTGCATCTTGCTTTGTCACAACAAACACTTGCATGCCCTCTGTCACCATATCCATACACTTTATCTTAGGCCTTCCTATTTTCCTTACAACTGGCAGTTACATCCTTAACATCCTTCCTCCAATATACCCAGCAACACTCCGCAGCACATGTCCAAACCAACACAATCCCACCACTCGGTCCTGATCTCCAAAACACACAACCTGAGCTGACACTGTAATATGTGGTTAATACTCATGTCCATACTCGATCCACACAATGCAAACCATAACACCTGTTATGACTCCTGCCTTTTTGTCTGTGGCACCATATGTGACCTATATGGCATAGCTGGTCTCAGTACCATCTTGTAGACCCTCCATGTCAGTGTTTTTGGCACCTGTCTGTCAAAGATTACTCCTGACAGTCTTCACCACATACTCCACCATGCATGCTCTGTCTTCTACATCTGTGTTCCAGACTCACCATTCCTCTGAACTGATGGTCCAGAGTATTTGACATCATATGCCTTTGCCAACTGTACTCCCTGCATTCCAACCATTCATGTTTCCTCCCTCTTAATCAAACACATATACTCTGTCTTAGTCCAGATGACCTTTATTCCCCTCCTCTGTAAAGCATACCTCCTCCTAAATCAGGTTCTCATTAACCTTTACTTTACTCTCATTACAGACCACAATATCATCTGCAATAACTATAGTCCACGTGGACTCCCATTTGATGTAATGTGTCAACCTGTAAATCACTATTGCAAACAGATGTCATGATGTTTATAGATAGAATAACTGTAATGTCATTGTTATCTGTCTTATATGAGATGAGGTGACATCGATATGTCTGTCATGCCAGTGTGTGACCATAGCCTGTTGAGACATATAAGTATCCAATAATCTGATATAGCTAATAACATCATCAGTGTCTGTGGAACATAAAAGGACAATGTCCCTTAGGCTGCTGTAAAATGCTCTGTATCCCATCTACCAGCAACTCACACACATGAAAACACTGTTGAATGCAGTGAGATAAGAGCCCTTCCCTATCTGTGTTTACAGACTACAGAGTAGAGCACTTAAGGCATGTGCCACAGCACAAGTCTAATTTTAACAGGACTGCATATGATCTTATGGTAGATGATTTGAGCAGGACTACAGGTGATCTTATGGTAGATGACATCATCAGGCCACATTGAGGCAAAAGGTTGAGGACCAGCCTCGACTGGGTGTTTGTGGAAGCACCAAAACAGTGCACAATCATGCCATTTGTGAACTCAGTGTGGTATACACACTTCCCCTTGAGTTTATACACACACACAGACACACACACACACACACACACACACACACACACACACACACACACACACACACTTGAGTGCAGTGAGATTAGAACCCTTCCTTAAGTTTGCAGGCTACAGAGCACAGCACGTAATGCACACAACACAGCACAAGTCTGATTTATGCAGGACTGCAGGTGAACGTATACTACATGACATAGCCAATGCTTGTGTTCAACAACAGCTTGGGAGGCATGCATAGTCACATTGGCTCGTAGTGTCATCTGAGGCCAGCAGCCTAGCGGATGAATGCTGTTTAGTAGCCTAGTTATGTGACAACAATACCTTTACTGAGCCTAGTTGTCTGTTTGCATTTGGATAAGCAAGCCTGTGAGCGCCATTGATTGGCCCTCTATATGAGGGAGAACACAACATCATACATAATAGCTTGTACAGGTTGTCACATATGTCTGAATAAGTCAAGGTGACTCAAGGTTGTTGTGCTTGTTGATGCCACTGCTTGTGGGGAGACATATGGATTGCTTGTCAATATATGTACATATACTTAAATTGTGATCTTAGTTTGTAATGGTTCCACATATAGTCTTAGGGGACACATGGTGTTTGAGAATGACATGGCCCCTTACCTTTCAACTGTCCAGATTTTAACATAAAGTTCAGATGTTTGACTCATATCTGTAGTGTGTTTCACACCATAATGTGGCTTCATGTAATATCTATGACAAATCATTGAGAAATGAAGTAAGTAAATAATGGCAGACCTGTTAATTTCACATGTCATATCTTCCACACAAATAATTCATGAAAATGCAGCTGTTGTTAATCTATCACCTTTCTAAGTTTGTAAGTGCAATATTTGAAAATTGTCCCTATGTTTGGGTCTTTGTCTCCCATTACTTTTTGCTTTGTCCTGATTTCCTACTCCAAGAACTTTATAGATACACTTTATAAGTAAAGGGCACAATAGACACACACACACACACACACACACACACACACACACACACACACACACACACACACACACACACACACATACACACACACACACACACACACACACACACACACACACACATATATATATATATATATATATATATATATATATATATATATATATATATATATATATATATATACATATATAAATATATGTAAAGAGAGAGAGAGACAGACAGACAGAGGGAGAGATATAGAGAGAGTGAGACATAACTCTCAACCTCTTAGAGCAAGACATCTGGACAAATCCATAAAGAAAGGGGGACAAAAGGCCAAACATAGGGACAATTTTTAAATATTGCTCTTACTTAGAAAGTTAATATAATAACAGGTTTTGCAGTAGAATGAATTTTCTGAAGAGTATGCTGTCTAAATCTCAAATGTCTGTCATTATTTTCTGACGTCAGTACTCAAGGACTTGGTAGCGATTTATCAGGAAACATATATTTTATGAATAAAAGTCCAAAAAGATGACACAAAAATCTGGACATTGTGAGAAAATCTGTACAGGTGAGAGGCATGGAGTGAGTGAGAGAGAGAGAGAGAGAGAGAGAGAGAGAGAAAGAAAGAGTGCTATAGCTCAAAAAGCACTGGATTTGTGCTATGGTTAATTAAGTGCACATGCATGTGCATTTGCCTTTTTTTTTCTTTTTCTTTTTTTTTTTTTGCTGTTACTACATAGGTAAGTAGTATGCAAACAAGAGGTGCATTGCTTACATCTGAGACTTATTATTATTATATAATATATACCTGTTACTGCAGCTCACTCCTATCTCTGCTCCTGGCTGGGATTTCACAATTACTAATGGCAATAATTGAATGTGCCCAGTGTCGGTGTTTGACAGTGTGACATAAATCTTATTTCCTCTTTCACTCTTTCTGCAATGCTGTGCTACATGCAAACAGCCTAAGCCTTATCAAAAAAGTTTTAAACATGTGGTGCATCAGGCAAATGTGGAATTAAGACAAGACAAACTTGATAGTATGGGGCACAGAGGGGCACTCTGTAAAACACAACCTATTGCTAGTACACATCCAAAACCTCTAACTGTCAAATCCAGAAAAAGAAGTGAATTCCACTAAAGAACACTCAGCAGAACAAAAAAACAATGCAAATATTGGAAGAGCGTTGCACCACAAGTATTAGTATTTCATCTGACTATTCAAAACTTGCTAAACAACCAAAATGGCGAAAAGACAGCTTCAAAACAACAGCTTCAATAACAGGCTTTTACCATATTGAATCCACAATATATGAAATATAGAGCTTTGCTGTTGTAAAAGTCAAGTGGTGTTGTAATTCCACAGCTTTAAAACATGTGGATGTCATAACAACATAAAAAACAACATAAAAGTGAAGAACCCTTCTGATGTAAACAATGGTCAAGCGCTTTTAGCTTTTTCAAGCCTTCTTCAGATCCAAGTAGGTAAGCTGGGTTCAGTGTTTAAAAGTTGGTATCATCCAATGAAACAACCTACAGTGAATGATGAATGTTAACCAATCAAGTTAGTCCATTGGTACACACCTCCATAGCTTGAAGTTAAAACTCTTTATTTAAATCTCTTTGTTTAAAACAACATGACAGTTTGACATTTTTAAGACTGACTCAGACATATTTTCAGAAGCAATATTAGTAAAGTCTTTTCAGTAGGTTCTAGTTAAAAGAACAAGCTCTGCATAAAAGCCAAGATTTGAGATATAAAGGTGAAAAGTAAAAATAAAAATACAGATGGTCATTTTGGGGGCTTCTTTTTATTTCATTTCAACAATTTCTTTGGGACGTCAGAGCCTAAGTCAGTATACCTAAGGTTTCTGGCAATGAAAACAGGTCATAAGTGAGCATAACTCATTGCTCGTCTATTTTTAAGAAAAGGTTTTAAGACAAAAAAGGTTAAAGGTTAAAGGTTAAAAAAGGTTAAAGGTTTTAAGGTTTTAACAGCTATTAAGGGCAGGGGGGGTTATCTACCCTCAGCCGCATTATCCATTTGGCTTCCTCTCTCTCAGTCAGATTGGTCAGGTCTCCTTCTCTGGAAGTAAAATGTATCTTTGAAATGACCATGAAAACAAAGCTATGTCCCTCATGCTCACGTAAATGAAGGAAAAGAGAATTTGTTTCCTTTCTGTTACGTATATCAGATTGATGTTTGATAATTCTTTCCTTTAGTTTCATATTAGTTTTTCCAACATAAAATGCTGTGCAGGAAGTGCAGGTAGCTATGTAAACAATATTGCTGGTTAGGCAATTAGCTAATCCATGAAAAACAAATGTCTGTTTAGTAACCGAATGCTTAAATGTCTTGCTACAATTGATTACATTGCAGACCTTGCAGAAGCCCCATTTCTTTGTTCCTGATGAATTATTATGTACGTAGTTGTTACTTATCCCATCATTTGAGCATAAGATCCTTTTGAGATTTTTTTTATTTTTGAAAAGGAAACTTGGGTTATCTCCAACAATCTCTTTTAACTTTTTATCCGAAGTTTGAATCGGCCAGAACTTTCTGATCACCTGGCATACATTATCATGGTCCATAGTGTAAGTCAAATTGCCCTTAAGTTAGATGTTCTTTTAGCTATAGCTAGGGATGGTGTCATTTTTCTGCCTTCTCTGACCTTAGAGGAATAAAAAGGTTTGCCTTTTCCTTTACATATGTCATTAATTCTGGTCTTGTTTAGTTCTAAACTTCTCTTTCCATATCCTCGTTAGCTGAAATTATTAATAAGCCTCTCTTCTTCCTGGAGAAAGGTTGTCTCTTCTGTACATAGCTTTGAAATCCTTGCAATTTGATTTTCAACAATGTTAGAGAAAATATGCCTGGGATGCATACTGGAAAAATGGAGCATGTGGTTTCGCCACGTATCTTTCCAATAGAGGCAAGTGTCTATTCCCTTCCCCGGATCAAGAGATAATCTCACATCCAGAAAGTCAATCATCTCTCTAGATGTTTTTACATCATTTCAGAAAAGTAGTGGTCTGTGACAGGAAGTTAACAAAGCTTCTTAAATCTTCTTCTTTCCCCTTCCATACAATGAAGGTGTCATCCACAAACCAATTGTACAGAATTATCTGGTCATTCCAAATGTTATTAGCATCCTTGGATCAAGCTCTCTCCCAGTTGGCTAAAACCAAGTTTGCATAACAATTGGCATAGGGCATGCCCATGGCAACCCCCCATCTCTGCCAATAGTAGCTGTTGTCATAGGTAAACACATTGTACTCCAACACGATTTCCAAAAGATCACATATCAAACGTGATTCTACCTTCTCTTCAGTTAGAAATTCTCTTACTGCTTCAATGCCATAATTATTTGGTGTGGAAGTGAATAAACTATTCACGTCTAGTGTTACCAGTAGCAGACTCTCAAGATCATCACGATGTTCTAGAGCTATATACAGATGTTGTAGAAACTCAGTTGTATCTTTAATCACAGTGGAGGCCCTAGGTAGCATCTTTTTTAGTTCTTGTTCAATAAACATAGAAATAGATTCCGTCAACCATCCTCTACCAGCCACAAGGGATATATCAGAATACTCTACAAGACTACAGTGAAGGTTAAGGACCTACCTTGCAAATGCAGAGGTTGACACAACTGTAGTTCAGGGCTAACTCTGTCTGATGTAAGCAGTACACAGCCAATGCATGGATAGGTACAGGCTGTGTGAGTTGCCTATCATCGCTTTTTTATGTATGTATGTGAGCAGGAAAAAGGTATTAGTCCCTAGGTCCCTAAGGGGTCAGTGAATGTGCTATGCATTGTCTCTTATCCAAAGCAAGGGCATACTGAGCATGCCTATGTCTGCAGACTGGGGCAGCAGCTTGGGGGGGTTCCTCCTCCAAGTCCTCATGTGACTGTCGCTGTGGTGACTTAGGCATTGTTGGGGATATATGTGTCCCTTTCCCTTGTTGATCCTGCTGCAGCTGTCTCTGCAGGATCAGATTGTGGAGAATAGCACATACTGTGAATATCTGAGTACATGTGCATGGAGTATACTGCAAGACTCCATCAGATATCTCTATGCACCAGAACTGTGACTTCAAAAGCTCAAAAACATGCTCTATGATGTTCCTAGTTTGTGAATGTGCCGCATTATGACATTCTTCTATTGGTGCGTGTGCATTTCTGATGGGTGTCATCATCCATGGTTCCAGGGCATAGCCAGCATCTGCAGTAAATGGAAGTGTGGGATGTTCCCCCAGCAAACATCTGGTACAGCTGTGATGTGTGCCAGATATGGGAGTCATGGTAAATGCCAGGGGTGCTAGCACACGCATTCATGATAAAACCCTGTGCATTGCACTTGACTTGGCAGTTGATGGAGTGGTATCCCTTTCAGTTAATGTAGATTCCACCCTGGTCATCAGATGGTGCCTTGATGTGTACATGAGTGCCGTCCATGGCACCCAGTACCTCAGTGTAGAACTGTTGAATATTGCTGGCCTACTCCTCAGAGGAAAGGGGGATTGACTTGCATTCACTGGCATGCATGATCATAGCATCCAGAAACTGGTAGAGTATCCTGGATGCTGATGCCTGTGACACCACCATAATGTTCCCAGTTGGTCTTTGAAAAGTACCTATAGCTAACATCCTAAGGGCTCCACATACCTTAATTTCCACTGGAATGGGCTCCCCTTGGTTGGCTTTGACTCTGAGTTGAGGGTGGCAGAGATCACAGAGTTCTTGTAATATGTCCCTGTCCACCCTGTAATGCTCTACAATATCTAGCTCATGTAGCACCTTGAAGGCTATCCTGGGCCTAAACATGCTTCTCTTTCTTGGCCTAGGCCTCATGTAAGTAGCACCAGCAGCATTGACTTCAGCTACTAGCACATGCAGATGTAGAATAGCTGCAGCAGTCCCTAGCATTATCTCAGTTAAAATTTCTAAGTCTCTACTCCAATGATCTTGAAATATAGAGGGAAAATCAGAATGCAGGCTGCATGCATACTTTATATATTTATAGGGTAAGTCCACCATGTGGGACTGGCTAATTAAGATGGAATTCACCTACTTAGGATACAATTAATATGATTTAAAGGTCCTGCTTTATTGTATAGTGGTGTGCTATGTGCACCGGTGTGCAGCAGAGTGCAGCTGTGCATAAATAAGGTAAGTTGTGCAAAAGTTTTTATTTTCATCCCTGTTGTTATGAAAATGCACAGAAAATGGTAATTAATGCTACTTTACTTCATTTGTATAAGCTGCAATGTGAGAACAGTATGAGAAAAGTTGCCATACTCTTCACTTGACCCCAGGACCATCTGCACTCCAGTCCAGTACCTAAGACATGGCACCACAGGCATAGTTATACATAGTCCCAGAACTGGAGGGAATGAGCAGAGCACAAACCCACTTATCAGTTTTGCGTGATGCCCAGCAGCACTTAGTATTGATTGAAGGCATCCAGTTTCTATTTTTGGATGTCTAACTCATGTCTGATACATGGGTGGTCCACTCGCCCTAACAACACATGCATCACCATAACCATTCGCACAAAATGGCGCACTGCACAGAGGCAATACACCCAAAAAACAAGAAAGTTACCTGACACAGCCCCCCTGATGTCATCTACATCCATGGTAAATATAAACACCATATAGGATCTTACAAGAAGTGAACAGCCCTACATAGTTCCTGCTTTTTGTGATTCAACAAATCCACTGTTTTTTGCACTTATTTGCATAATATCTATGATAAATGCTTGAACTCTACATAGTCAGTTGCAATGTAATTTGGACAACGGTACTGGAGCACTATTTTACAGACACAGAGCAGGGTATTACTGTACCCATTGTGACACTACATGATACTTCTCTTTTCAATGATGTTTCCATTATTCATATTTAAAGCCTTATGTGGCAAGTGCTGCACTGGGCAAACATGTGGCTAAAACGTATTTTAAATGTTGACTATTTTGACACCCCCCCCAAAGCTTTTAGATATCCACAGCGTATACATTAGTCATTATATGTGTGTTCTTACCTTTTCTCCTGTATGTACAATATTTCCACGTCCACTACCAACATAGAGATGGAGTCCACATGGTTGTATTTAAGATTATTGGATCTCTCCACCATATTGTTTCACTTCATTTGCATAAATTTCAGCTACTATAAGAATAAGACTGAGCTAGCTGAACTTACATGGATAGTGTATTTTAATACATATAAGACACCAGACTTTAATGATGCTGTCTCTATTAAACCTTTACTATGAACATGCATACTCCCCCACTAATTAGATGTGTTACAACAGTGTCTTCACAGAATGAGGTTTAAGAGTAGAAAAATATATATGTGTTTTTATATATGCAAAAAAATGTGTATGCATGTCTTTAAATTTGATTAATGGGTTAATTAGTGTTTTCGGATTAGCTTAATGGACTTTTTAAAGGTTTAGGCATCTGTTTTAATGTATTTGAGTCTGAAGAAGTAGTCGTGAGGTCATGAAAGCGGTTACTCTTTGTTATTTTATTAAATTTATTTTGCACCTAGCCATGGTTGGTCCTCTTTAGTTCTGTTTATAAGTTGTTTCTGTTGTGCTTACAGAGAACCTTTACCTTGTCTCTATATACCTTTTTTTGGAATATTACAGATGTCACAGTTTGTTTGCATCTATGATTATGAAAATTAATACAGTTGCCATATTTCTGTGAATACGTGTGCAAAGAAGTACGGCAACAATCAGTGGTGACGTGTAATATTCACAACAGAACAAACAAATAGAAATTTATGCAAATAATTAATGCTCATCTACGACAAGGACAGAAATCAAATACTCAGCTTATTTCTCACATTATGGAAATTAGGATATTTCTCATTATAATGTCCATTTCTTGCAAGGGAGCATAGTCACAATACACATGACGGATAATTTTGAAGCTGATATTGAAACACACAACTTGTACACTGATATGTAGTCTCTGTCTGCTACAGGGTAATAAGGTATTATGCTTTGTTTAATTGCCAGATTATGAGAAATATAATATTAATGATATTTCTGTGCATATCTTATTAAAGGAGCATCACAGAGTAATACTTAAGGTATCATTTTAAAGCTGACATTCACAGAAATTAATTACAAATTGCATAAGTCTGTATGGTATATTCACCAAGATATTGTGATTTGTTTTACCAGAAAGATATAAAATATGCATTACATCAGCATTCTTTGGCAAATATTTAATAATAACTTAGATACACATTGTCAACCTTTAGACCATTGGAAAGATCAATGTCTACTGAACAACTTTCACCTTTACATTTTTAATCTAGTGTTGGTTTTAAAGGAATAACATCATTGAGACCAGGGGGTATATGTGCCATTAAGTCTATGATCCATTTGGTTTCATCCAGGGCTGTCAGGTTGCAGACAGCCCTGGATGAAACCAAATGGATCATAGACTTAATGGCACATATACACTTCTGAAAAGGCGGGTGCTTCATTAACTTTGAAGGAATTCATTGGTGGATTGTTGTATAAAAATGAAGATGTGTAAAGTGTTTGATGTCTGATGAAGGGTGTAACCCGAAAGCGCTCACTTCTTCAATTTTATTTGTATTTAGATTACATTGTTTTTAAGTTTTTTATTAAAAAGATTTTATTGTGTAGCAGCAGTGTCCTGCCACTTTTCTTTCTTATTGTTAAAGAGTTATGAATATTTGTTTTCTATATGGTATTCAAATAGATTATCTGAAAAAGAGCCCAGGCTACACTGTTGTTCCTATAGTGGAAATAAGCAGTCAGCATTTTCTGAGCTGCTCCGGAGTAAATGAGTTAATGGCAGTTAATCACAGAGGAATGGTCAGTAAGCCTTAAGAAGATTAGACTAATGGTAGCAGGACTGCATGCATAAGTATACATATATGGCACACATAATGATTTAGATATGCATATATGAAGAGGAAGTATGTCTATTTTAAACATGGAAAACCAAAATCCAGACACGTAGGATGAAAAGGCAAGTTGTCCGTGGAAGCGGACCTTTATTGAAACCAAAGAACACACCAAATAAATATGCAAGTATTTGAAAAAATGCAAACCAAAGAATAAAAAGCTCTTACAAATAAACCATCGAGTAAAAATTGCAAGAAAGACCTAACCAAGCTGGAGTCATCACTGTGTAATACCTTTACAAAGTTGAAGACTGTGGGATACATGAAAATGATCCTGTAAATTCATACCAGTACTTCAGCTACCTGGCTTCTGAATGCCCATTATTTTTTACTTTTAACTTTGTAAGTCTTCATGGATACTTTCAGGCTTGTCTGTATGACCCTTTTATCCTTTGGTTCTGATGTTATATGAGATATTTTGCAGGCAACCTAATGTTTATAGAAATCAGATTTGATTTTCAGCTTTGTGCTTCAAAAGTATATAACAACAAGTCACTTATACTGTACTGATGAGGTCAAAAATGGCTGAAACATACATGCATGTCTACAGCTAGTGAGGTTTGAATTTATTGGTCCTAATGTGGCCATAAAGACTTAAAAATAAGAAATAAAAAATCAGAGATATTTAGATGCTATGTATCTGAAACACTGAAAATGATTGTTTGCATTTAGACAATGGACCTATACTACTGCTGGTTTAAAGTGCTACACAGTGAAGAACAGGTCCTCCTTGCTGTTTTTATTGAATGATTTGTCTATGTAACAATTTTATCCTTTGGTTTGGGTGTTATTTTGGGATATTTTGCAGGCAGCCCAAGGTTCATAGCTACTTAACTTGATTGTAAGATCGGTGTTTAAAAGGTATAGCAAAACAATCCACTTATGCTGTACTGACAAGTTAAAAAAATGAATGAAACATGCATGCCTACAGCTAGTGGGTTCTGGGCCTATTGTTCTGATTGTATACACAAATACTTAAAAACAAAACATCACAGGCATTCAGAAGCCATGTAGCTGAAACCTTGGTATATCCTTAAGGTGGTCCTTTGCATGTATCGCATTGGCTTCCACTATAGGAAGTTTAAGGTACTACACAGTAAAGATTCTGCCTTGGCTTGATCAATCTTGGAGTGTATATTTTAAACATGCATACAAAAGGGTGCCAAATGGATTTGGGAGGAAATGATTAATAAGCCAGGGCCCACCTGACAAACAAAGAAGGGTGGTCATGTCCGGATGCCTGTTTATGGGGAATTGATGAAAATGTCCATTTTTGGTTTGACAGTTAATCAGAATGTAAACGTTTAGACAGCATTCATTACACAATCTTTATGATATAATTTATGCAAGTGATAGCTGTAATATAACAAAGTAGTGCATGTTTTCATCACTGATTTAAACGTTTAAACAACATTCATTACTTAACCTGTATGGTATATTTTATGCATATTATAGCTTTTGTTAGTAATACTCGGTTTTCTGTTTTGAGTACATATCTAATGAAGATAACCTTTTATTAATGTATTCTGACAAAGGAATGGTCAATGCACTTTTTTTCAGATATGCATATAAATGGTACATAGTGGTTTATTACATCATTTATGCAGGGAAACAGCAGTATAAAACCAGTGTCAACATGCATTTTCATCAAAAATATGCATGCCATTACTATATTACAGTTAATCCGTACACCTAGGTATTATATAGTGTCAAATAATAAGACATGTTAGAGATTACGATATCATTAATGCTGGTACATATAAACATGTCTCTGTATATATGTGCATGTTAAGGATGTTTGTAATATAGTCCTGCTGATATTACTGTACAAGAAATATCTGACCAATTACTTATGACACATACATTTTAAATACATACCTATGATGGATGCAGCACAGTACATGTGTGAAAACATAACTCCCTATATGATTCCAGACTTTTATTTTACTGATAGTGAGACTCAGCATAGTAAAAATATGTTTACATGTACCATTTATACAAATGTAACAGCTAATTCAAATTTGATTATTATACATGACAATGATGCCGATGTGTTCTATTGTGTGTTATTGGTATTTATATGTATAGCAGTGACAATGTCCTATGAAATATTGCATTCCTTGTTCATGTCCTTATCCAACAATATGTGTAAAATATTAATTATATTACAGCTAACATATCATATTGTGTTTATACCCAGTTATGTATTACAGTGTTTAAGTGTTTAAGCAGCATACAGTTCAGATGTGTACTTCAGGTTCCTAAAGCAGTGATATGTTTTATATTTTTGTATTAATGTGCCCAGAATATGTCATTCCTGCTCAACAAATATTATCACCATTCACAGTTTAAATGCTTAGAATATCTGCAGATCTGAAGTGTAATTCGCATGTGGCCTTGATCCTGTAAATATTTTTTTTTTATGGGGGAGGGTGCCAATGTGACTTGTACAGGCAGATCAGATGAATAAAAGTTGGGTCTCAGATGCTGTTTTTGAAAATGGGATACCAAGCACTACAGTAGAAAAGTGAGTGCAAGTGAACCATTGGCAGTCACTCGTGGACTAAATAGTAACAGCTACAACAACCAATGCATTCTAAATATCTAGCTACATTTGCCATGGTGAGCTCCACCTGGATATACTGGAGCAGGTATTTCAGTAGAGAGAGGATGTAGTGTCCTATCCACTGCTTCCTCAGAAATGCTTTCTACAAATTTCCATTGTTGGAAAGGTGCAGAGATTAGCAGGACTCTGTACCACCAACACTCCAGCAATTCTAATCCCCTAATACTAAACCGATCTCTGGAACTCCTTCTCTGAAGACTTGTTGGAATTGTGAATAGCTTGTTCCCTCCTACTCTTAGGTTTGATAATCTCCGGTGATGCGTCTGTAGATGGAAGCCATACATACAAACAGAAAAATACTCAATGCCCACAGTCATTCATTATCCCCCATAAGAAAGTTAAATGATTAAGTTAATAATGTGCTGTGTCTCAGAGTTTAATATCACAATGGGTTGCCTTCTTCAGTATGTGCACCAGTTCTACAATTCCCTCCTGGCTAAAAGAAATAAACTTGCATTCATTTATTGCAATTAACATTATTATATTTTTAACTACAATCTTAATTAATATACCTTAGTGTATATATATTAATTGTACTTTAGCTTTCTTATCTGCTAGAGTAAAGCTAGTAATGGTGCATTTTGTACATTCATTAGTTACATATCTTGAGTAACAATAATATCAAAAAAGATGACTAACATATCTGCTAACCCGGCCTTCCTTATTACACAAATCCATTCATTTTATATTTATGCTTGAAATAAGTATAAACAGCTTTACATGCATATCTTTTGATACTTGTTGCTTACATACATTCAGAAATAAAGATGTGCATCTATGCAATTCTGACTTATATGCAATGAGGTATTTTCCTATGGCAATTATTAGCTGCAATATGCACTGACAATATGCAACATTTATTAAGAAGCAATGTCATATCTAGTGCAGCTGAAAATACCAACTCCATAGTCACACTACAGTGGAGAAAAAGGGGAAAAAAAAACAAAAGCACTCCTCATACCATAGAAGACACTGGCTGGGATTCAGTAAAGCCAAATCACCATGTCAGAATAGTGCAACAGCTTCTGTATGGAATATGGCCGCCGAGCGATCCAGCAAATAAGGCTGGGGGCATGCATGAGCCTGCTAGCACTATTTTGACATGGACACCACTGATTAATGTTGATTACCTCATTTGCTGGTGAAAACCATGCAACTGAGGTAGATTAGAAATTCAGTAAGCAGGTAGGCATCCGTGTCAGAGCAGTGTCCATTGCAGAAATTAATTTGGTTACTAACCTTATACATTTTTGCAAAAAACAAAATGGGGGCATGACAGCTCAAAGTAAAACATGTATTATGACTATTAGGCATGTCCATGGCCAAAAATATGGCCATTGACATGGAGAACAGTCACAAAATTATGAAACTCAAAGTTTATTTATTTATTTTTTGGCCAATTTTGGCCGTTTAAGTGTAAGGACGGTGGAGAGGATAATGCTGACAGCCATCCCAGACTGAGGAGGAGGAGAAGAGTGTTCAGACTCAAGATAACCTACCAGGGAATACATGATCTGGAGATACTAGAGCACTACAGGGTGGACAGGAACATACTTCAGCAACTCTGTGAGCTGTGCCAGCCTCATCTCAGACCCAGAGCCAACAGAGGGGAACCCATCCCAGTTGAAACCAAGGTATGTGTAACCTTAAGAATACTAGCTACAGGTACCTTCCAAAGACTTCCTGGGGACATCATGGGGGTCTCACAGGCATCTTCATCCATGGTACTCCAGCAATTCCTGGATGTCATGTGAACACATGCTGGTGAGCACATATATTTCCCCAGCATCCCTGAGGAGAGGACCAGCAATATGCGTCTCTTCCACCATGTAGCAAACTACCCAGAGGCACTAGGTGCCATAGACTGCACACACATCCACATCAAGGCACCACCGCAGTGAAGAGAGTAGAGTGTATGTCAACCACAAGGGCTATCACTCCATCAACTGCCAGGTCATGTGCAATGCCCAGGGCATTATCATGAATATGTGTGCTGGCAGCCCTGGTAGTTATTACGACTCCCATATCTGGCATGCCTCACAGCTGTACCAGGCATTTGCCAGGGGGGACATCCCATATGGCCATCTGGTGGGGGATGCTGGCTATGCACTGGAGCCATGGATGATGACACCCATCAGAAATGCGCACACACACACACACACACACACACACACACATAGGGTTGCCACCTTTCCAAATGCCCAAAGTGGGACATTTGTGCTACAAACATCAGATTTTGCAGGGCAAAACATACCCACGGCCAGTACAAAGGACAGAACTTCAGTTTTTTGCCTGAATAAAAGTTTATTCTTGTAGCATTTTAGTTCCTTATTCTGTTTCTTATAACATTTAGGTGTTTCAGATACAGAATAACTGTTTTATGCAACTATTACATAAAATTTAGAAAATAATTTTGTCCTAAAATCTCAGGACATTTGCCATTTTTTCACATTTTTTGCAGGACACAACTGCCCAAAGAGGGACTGTCCCTCGCAAAGTGGGACAGGTGGTAACCCTACACACACACACGCACACACACACACACACACACACACACACACACACACACACACACACTGAAGAATGCCATAATGAGGCACACGCACAAACCAGGAACATTATAGAACATGTGTTTGGGATGCTCAAGTCATGGTTCTGCTGCCTTGATATATCTGGTGGAGCCTTGCAGTACTCTCAAGCTACATGTGCCCATATGTTCATAGTATGTGCCATGCTACACAATATGATCCTGCAGAAACAGCTGCAGCAGGAACATCACAGGGAGGGTGCACTCAGCCCCCCACCATTGCCAAGGCCCCCACAGGCACAGGGGATTCAGAAGAAGAACCCCCAGAGCCTGCTCCTGTAGGCAGATTGAAGCATGCCCAGTATGCCCAGGCCTTGGCAAAGAGGCAATGCATAGCACACACACATTGATACTGTAGGGACCCAGGGACTGACACCTCTCTGTGACTCGCACACACAGTAAAATGGATGCCACACACATCACACTACCTGTATCTTACCATGTATAGGCTGTGTACTGTGTGCATCTGACAGAGCCAGCCCTCAAGCGCCATCCTCACAACTGCTGCAAACACAAGGTAAGTCAGTTTTCTTAACAATAAATGAATGGAGTAATACGTTGTAGTAGCATAGCTATGGTATCGCTGCATGCATGCAAGGGAATGGGGTGGCCTACCGGTATAGCAGCAAACAACTGACATCTATGTGGTGACAACAGGAAATGTCTGGCCAATACTGGCTTCCCTAGAGAATGCAGTAGTCCTGTAAGTGACAAATCTCATTGCAGTATATGTGGGGGGGGGGGCAACAAACTGGGGGAGGGTCATAGGTCATATGCATGGATGTCAATTCTCATCCCTCAGCCTCACCCAGCATGTCAGCTGTAAAAAAACATAAAGAAATGTCTGGCAAAGGCCCACAAATGGGGACAATGATGAAATATGCCGATACAGACCTACACAGTGATATCACAACAGGTCTTGCAGTAGCAGTAAGGCTGTGAAGGGTGAGAGGTCTGAAACCCAAATGTCTGCCATTACAGTCTAACCTGTGGTCTTTAGTGATATGCCTGTAGTCTCCAATTCAGGCACAATACTATGCTAAATGGAACCAAATGTAAAGGGAACATCAGCACTGTTTGTGCAAATGTGGACACCTGACAGGTGTGCCCCCCACACACGCACCCATGTTCCCATAGAAATGCAGTAACAATAATGTTTTTAGGGTATAAGCAGAAGAGCAGACATTCTCAAGGCTGTCCCAATCAACTCGATAACAGGTTGCATGTCCACAATATGCAGGGGTCAATGAGTCTATGTATAGCTGTGACTTACTCCTGGCTGTCGTGTCTTAGTGGCTTAGGTACAGTACTGTGGTTGACACGGTCCATGTTCCAAGAAAAAAGTGCCAACTATTCTGCATGTCAAATACAATTATGGTAGGAGTTGTACACACTGTCCAGACATCAATATCTGTTACTGCAGGAAAGCTGGACAGGTCAGGGACAGGGGGCCACACATATGTACAGGCTACGGCTCAGAGTAACCTACACAGTGCCTAGCATGCCTCTCAACTGTACAAACATTTTGCAGAATGTCCAGAAGTTTGCATCATATTTATGGTCTCTTTATCATAAAATTGTGGTTGTCTGGCAAATCACTGGCAAATCACAAAAGACTAAAGGCAGAAAATAATGACAGATTGTAGTTTCAAACTTCATACCCTTTAGGAAAATGCACGATAATGAAACATCTGTTATTGTATCACCTTTCTAGGTTTGTAAGGCCAATAGCTAACAATGGTGCCTATATGTAGGCCTTTGTCCCCAAATTATTTATGGCTTTGTCCAGATTTCTGGCTTTAAATTGTGGGCAGATATGGTGCCTAGTAGAACAGCAGGTACCTCAAGGTCAGTGTACTGCCAGGTCATAAAAGGCTGCCAACTTACTGTATCAGCACTGACATGTCACTGGCCAACAGCCATACCCTGAATGACAGGTTGTCACAGAAGGAGCACAAGTATGCCTTGTATATCTGTTCTGCTTGTCTTAACATTGCATTTGCCTGCCAACTGTTTGCAAAACAAGAAAGGGTCTTATCAGAACATCAGTGGCAGACAGTGGGGAAGCAGATGTCATACCCATAAGAGAAAGCAAGCAAATACCAAACTGGTCTTTCAACTGTCTATGTTTGGCAGAACAGTATTAACACCCTGTCCTCATGTGTGTGCCTTTGTTTGACTGTCATATATGGCCCTGTCCAGATGTCATTCTGTGACAGTTTGACAGCTAGGCCAATATGTAGCCTCATAATAACATAGAGCAACACAAACCATCTGAGGACCACACCAAATGTACTGGTGCAATGATGGACAACCTGCTAAATAGGTGCACTCAGACGTGTGAACTCCACAACTTTGTGTTGATGTTATGGCCTTTACCCCACTCACATCAGAATTACAAATACATAACAGCAGCCTCTGTGGGCAAAGCCTGTGACTGGACTACAGAAGGACAAAGAGACACACAGAAGGGAAAGGGGAACCACTGGCTAGACAAATGGAGAATGTGCACACCAGAACAAATTGTGCAGTAACATAGGTGCCATGAAGTGTATGGAGTCAGTACACATCACCTGCAAATACACAACACACACCCATGTAAGTGGAGGTCCGCAACAAAACAAAAACACAAACAAAGGACACCTCAGACCATGCAGACCATGCAGACTCCACGCACCAGGGTCTTACAAACACTAAGGTCTTACCCCAAACAGCTGCTCAACATAGATAGCCTAACAGCACTTTCTCTCTACCCCATTCCATATAGACTCTGCTGAGGGGATCCCTGTCTAACATACAAATCAATCAAGACCCTACCTTGATGGGACTGTTGCACATTTGGAAGTTAAGGCCCACTTGATCAACCCATAGGTGCAGCATCAACTTGGTCTGTGATATCAGTACAGCTTGTTGGTGTGACAGATATGTGTACACACACTCCCACGTCTGTGGAAAACACTCACTGTCCACAACAAACCAAGTGCCTCAATACCCCTAGTAATGTGCGCCCTGTATAAGTGCATGGGAAACACAAAATACAGTCATGTGATTCTACCTGTGTCCCTGCAGGACAGGGGTTCTGTGTGCTGACATGTCTTAAAATAGGCTACACTCCCATCTGCATGAGTTATAAGGGCTTCAGGGCCAATACTTTACTAATGTCATATCAACCTATCAACACAACAACTGTTTGTCAGTGGTTCACTACATTACTCTGTACTGCTCTGCCACTGACATGCCTGGAAATCACACAGTGTTATGTGGAATATGCAACACATATAATGGACATTTCTGCACATTACAATGTACTCTGTACCAA
>NC_056727.1:798154860-798169860 GCF_019279795.1 Protopterus annectens
TAGCCAGTCTTCCATACAATGGTGCCCACACGGTGGGAAACTGTCAGGTTGCTACCAACCTTGCTGCACAAGTCGCCTCACACCTGATTGCATGCTCAGTACATTGTTATTACTATCATAATTAGTGTGTATGACATCTACCACAACAGGAAAAATTATGCATCTCCTGGCATTCAGTTTGAGGCAATACTTCTTGCACCAGTCATTAATTTGGGTAAAGGCCTCTTGGATGATGCTCACATCAGTAGGGGAATATATGACAGTAGCCAGCTTGCAATTATTTGTAAACCTGGTCAGCCACAGACCACTGGTTTTGTCTTGTACCTCAAAAATGTAGATCTCAAACAGTAGAGGCCCCCAGACTGATCCTTGGAGTACACAGCTCTGTAAGAGTCAACTACTAGAGGTGGCTTCCACTACTTTAGCCAAGTGGGTATTATCATTTTGCCAGTTAGCTAACTATCTGGTAACATACACGTTGATGCCTAGCTGTGTAGCCTTATGTATCATGGCCAGCTAGGGATTATTGTGAGAGATTTGGGCAAGGTGAAGGTAGGCAGTGTGCACCATCTTCTCCTTGTCCTTGTGTTTTTTGACCTTTCCAGAGAAGTCAACCAGGTTTAAGAGGCCTGATCTCCCTTTGACAATACCACACTGTGTGGGCTCAAGCATTTTGAAGTTGCCAATGTCTGTGTTTATAAGTTGCTTGATATTGCCTTCCATGGCCTTGTAGATCAGGCTAGTTAGGCTGATGTGCATATGATTGGCTGCGTCAGTAGATTGCTCAAACTTTGTGTATAGGGATGACAGTGGCTGTCCTCTGTGCAGATGGGATGAGACTGGTGCTCAGGATTTGGTTTGACTACAGGGTGTAATGGAGCTGAGAGCTCTCATGCCTGACTTCATGTAGGATGCAGCCAGGGATGGTATCAGGCCTATGAAGACTTCTGTGTGTTGCCTTTGAGAGGTCATTACAGACGTGCTTCCTGATGTTGAGGGGAGGGGAGCAGGTGCTGTGCATGTCCATGTGTACTGATGGGGGGACAGGGTGGTGCTGTTTACACTTAACCTGTCTGCAACAGGTTGTCTATATCTATGCTGTATGTGTATGTGGTGTCATTGACCACCACTACGGAGCAGATTTGGATGTTACCTCTGGGATTGCATACATATGTGTGAAAGGCCTAGTGACTGGCCTTGGTGGATGTGTTCAATTTTCACTCAAAGATAGCCCTTGGGTAATTCACCTGAGATCTTATTTGCTTGTTCAGACCAAGATGACATTGATTCCAATTAGTCACCTACTCCTTTTTGGCCCTATCCAGCAATTATTTCCACCTATTATGGTATTTGTGTATTGTTGCTGTCCACCACAGAGGTTTACCCTACCCTTGAGGGAGATGATTTGTTCCTGTCAGGTATTGCTGAGTTAATACAGCTATGTAGATGCTCACATAGCATTGTTGTGTAGGCTTGGACACTACTGCTAGTTCCAACTGATGAGACAGTGACTGTAAGGCTACATTTACATGCTCTGAGGATATTTATAGTCAGTTTTGGAAAGTTATTTTTGGTTGACCCTGACAAAGGGGGGAGCAGGGGAGATGGTGACCGCAACAGTAATGGCTATGTGATCAGATCTTGCCATGGAGGATGACACTGTATGAATGCTACAGTGGCTACTCATGTTGGTTAGGACCAGGTATAGGATATTCCCACCTGTCATAGGAATGTTGACCGGTTGATCCAAGGCATTGCCATTGACAAAGCCGAGGAATTTTTTTGCATTCATGTTCAGGTAGAAGAGGTCATTCACACTATGGTTGGGTAGTTAAAGTCACCCAGGAGTAGGGTAGTCAGTTGAATCTTGACAGATTCAAGCAAATCCAGATAGATGTAGTGGCTGTCTAGAGTCATTGTTGGAGGTCTGTAGCTAGCTATGATTTGAGTAGGTGTTTTATCAACAGTTAACTGCACTTGTGATGTCTCCTGTGTGTCATACTGTTTGGCCAGTCTGGAGGTGCGTATGTGCATGATAATGTTTAAAACTCCACCTGCTATGGCTTTGCAGCCCTCCATTTGGGGTCTAAACATATGGTGGGATGAGTAACTTGGCAAGGTTAGTGTGCCCTTCACAGCTGCAAACCAGGTGTCAGTGACTGCACAAATGTCAACATCCTCCAGGACAAGGTATCTTTGCAATGACATGAGTTTCATGCTAAGATTCCTAGCTCCTGTTAGAGCAAGACATCTGCACAAAGGCACACATCAATGTTGGGCAAAGGCCAGAAAATAGTGACACTTTATAAATCTAACTGTACCGCAGTTAGTTGCATGTAAAGACGGTTTCACATTCAAAGGTATACTCTGCAGGATATGACATCTGAAATTCAAATGCATGCTATTATGTTATGACTTCAGTCTTTACTGGGTTGCCAGTGATATTCCAGACAATACACAACTGTATGAGCATTGACTACAAATATGAGGCAAACATATGGTCAGTCTGCAACACTCTGGACAGTTGAAAGGTATGAGCTCAGTATATAACATACAGTTCAACACACACTTCTGCGCCAGTTGTTTACTATGCACATACCCTATGTAAGTCTCTTACATTTTTACATTTGTAAGGCAAGCATATGTATAATAGTAGCATTCACAGGTGACATATGAATGTTTACAACATCCCAGGTAGCTGGCCTACCAGTGTCACAGTCAGTATTGGAAAACAGACACTCCAGTAGTAGTCATACATAAGCTGACCTTTGCTGAGGTGACTCAGGGGCCAGAGCTGTAATCTTTGTCACTGCAGACAGGATCAGCAGGAATGGCCATAAGTGCTGGACAGCAACATGTGAGTCCAGCAAGTCATGTTGCAAACTAGTGTTTAACTTCCTATTTCACATTATTGCATCCCCCTTCTGCATTTCATTACATGCTTAATTGATTGACATACCTGTTATAGTGTTGAAGAGTTTCCTCAGAATAATGTAAAGGTTTAGGTTTGTGTAGTCACAGTCTGTCTTTGTGTAGATGGGTTCAGACCTGTTTTGCATAGGCAGCAGCTTGCCTTTTGTAGGTAATGCTAATGAGTAGGTGATGGCCTGTGCAGCAATTTGTGTCTCTCACTTGCTACTTGCAACAAATGCAGCTGTGTGGCCTTTCCATTAGCCAATGCCATAGCAACACAGTGCTATAATTAAGTCCTTCATGTGGGCCTTGCCCCTTTTCCTTGCCTGTAAGGAGGACATTATGGAGATGTAGGGGCTAAAGCTTCACAGAAGGTAGGTGGAACAGAACAAGAAATATGGAGACAGCCCAACAAAATGGGGGACAAAGTTCCAGTATTGGGTACAGAAGTATTGCTGTTATACACATAGAAGATTGCTAGATTAACAAGGTTTGTCTGGACATGCATTTTCCGATTGACTTGACATCTGACAGTGACAGTGATATATCTCTGATATACCTCTCAACTGTCCAGATGTCTGCAGAATACCCAGAGGTTTGCCTCTTATATTTGATCTGTTCCTCAGACAATTGATGTTTTTTGAGAAATCACTAGGATAATGTAAGGACTAAAGTCAGTAAATGCTGACATCCATTTGTGTTTTACACATCATATCCTTCAGGGATGTTATGTTACAACAAACCTTGTAAAATCAGCAACTGTTTCAGTTTGTAACACCATTATGTGAGATATGTCCCTCTTTTTAGCCTCATGTCCCCCAATTATGTCAGGCTTTGTCCAGATGTCTTGCAGTAAGAGCCTCAGAGGTATGGTATATCATGATTTAGTGACTTTACTCCTGATATCATCCCAGTGACTCAGCAGAGTCCTGGAAGTGGTATGCGGCCATGCCATAAATATGGTCCCACACCTTGGACATTCTGTGGAAATCTGTAAAGTTGAGAGTTATGTATGTCTGGCCATTGTTAACAGACTGTCAAGATTGTGTAAATGTGAGCATCACAGACCTTTTCTTTCTGACTGTGCATGCTGCTACAGTTGCTGGTGGTCTATCAGGTGTATATGTTATAGGGGCAGACTGAGAAATGCCCTGTAATACCTTAGGATTCTCTGTAGACTGTGACTTGGGGCAGTATATGTCAGTATAGTGTGTGACTGGCAATCAGGATATGTTTGTTCAAACCATCATTATACTCTAGAGTTTAGTTGAGGTACTGGTATGTTGCTGTGACTGTGGTGCAAATGGTTGTGGGTGGACAATTTCTCACTGATGTCTGCTTTTCACTACAGTTATATCCATGTAGTGCATGATATATTTGTAAATGCATGAGTAATTACACAGAGCTGATTTTTGGTAGTGTCATGTTGGTCTGACTGTAGGTCAGAAGGTCACACAAACTAGCGAAGCAAAGAGATACAATATGAAAATAACTGTTGAAAGAGAACTCAAAGTGACACTCGAGGATAAAACCAACTATTTTATTAAAGCGCTTTTTGTTCCACTCTGTGGTGGGACTTCTTCAGATAACATAAACACTGATTCAGAATAATTAAATAGTCATCAAGAACAATTACCTAAACCAATCATGTGTCTGCAACCACCAATCAAAGCAAATTCCTTCATTTAACAGTTAAACTGGCCATTCATCAATTAAAAAACAACTGTTCACTGAATAAAACACAATAATAGAACCAAACACTATTAAAACACTAAATTCGTACCATTAGGTGTAGATGTACCATTAGCCCAAAATCACTTGACTAGGTAACCAGCCCTTTTATTAAAAATACTACTGTAAGTGTGTGAATGCTATTATAACCTAGAAAGTATATATATAATCAGAGAGTAAAATCAAGAATGTATACAAAGGTAAATATATAAAAAACCTATAACTTTTCTTGAATTTGTATATAAACTTCAGAAATATATAGACAATATATCTCAAATAAGCTAAAGTAAAATGAAATATATAACCAATCATATGTCTACCTCATAAGGCTCTTTAGTTTTAAAATGCAAATAATAGAACAAACTTCATTGAGCCCTGGATAGAAACATGTGCTCATGTGCAATTGCCAGTATAATTCAAGGCACTCTAATAGAAGTGAACCTGCCCCCCCCCCGACCATCAGGTATTATAGAGTCAATGGCTTTAAATTTGAACTTGTGTTCAGGGTATTCTGCTACATGTCTAGCCAATGCACTCTCCTGTTTCAAATTCCTTATCTGGTATAGATGCTCATATACTCACTCCCTAAGTCTGCGGTCAGTTTTACCAATGTAAAATGCAGGTCATTGTTGACATTGTGTGATGCATACCACTGATTTAGATTAACAATCTAATTAATACCTAGATCTGTAAGAGGGCCCCCCTGATGGAAAAATGTCCAGTATCCATGTATTGGCAATAATGACACATAAAGCAAATGAACATGCCTTTCATGTTACTAATCATTAACATTTTGGATTCTACGAGGTTCTTCAAATTCTGACCTCATTTGAAAACCACATGAGGTGGTTCTTGGAGTTGTTCCCTCAGCACTGGATCCTGGCTGATTAACCCCCAATTTTTGTTAAGAATGTAATGAATCTCATGGCCATCAATACTAAAAGGGGTAATCAGACTCAGTCACCCACATTGGTATACATTTGAACTTTCCCCAACATTGGTGGTCATAGGGTCAGGACTACTCCTGGGGCACACGATTGGTTTGTACACACCTGACAACCTCTTGTCCTGTACTTTCACCAATAGTACAATTACTAGGGAGTCTGGATAACCTCTCTTTGCAAACATCTCCCTGAGTGTGTCACACTCTGCTAGGAAGTCAGTGTCATTAAAAACCATTCATGCTGCCCTTACTAACCGCCCTTGACAACTGATTTCATTTGAAACAATGGGTGACAACAAGTGGTGGTAGCAGACACATGATTGGTTTAGGTAATTGTTCTTGATGACTATTTATTTATTGTGAATAAGTGGTTATGTTATATGAAGAAGTCCCATCATAAAGTGGGATGAAAAGTGCTTTAATAAAATAGTTGTTTTTATCCTCAAGTGTCACTACGAGTTCTCTTTTGGCAGTTATTTTCATGTAGCTCAGAAGGAGCTGGGTGAAATGATTGGCAGCTCTCAGTGTGTTTTCCCTTCTGTTACATGACTGCAGTCATACCTCTCCAATGTCCAGATGTCCTTACACTGTCCAGATGCGTGACTCATGTGTTTGTTCTTTTCCCCATAACAGTTGTCTGTTTCTGACAAATCACTGGGATGATGTGAGCATTGACATCAGTAAATTATGACAATCATTTGTGTTTCAGACCTGAAATCTATCAGAAAGTATATGTTAAAACAAACCATGCTATTCTAGCAGACTTCTACACTTATAACAGCCATATTTTGAACATGTCACTATTGTTTCCCCTTTATCCACCCATTTTCTCAGGTTTTTTGCAGATGTCTTGCCTTGCAGTAAGAGGAGGAGTATATATATATATACATATATATATATATATATATATATATATATATATATATATATATATATATATGTATATATATATATATATATATATGTATATTTATATATAAATATATATATATATATATATATATATATATATATATATATATATATATATACATACACACGCACACACACACATATATATAAATATATATATATATATATATATATCTACACACACACACACACACACACACACACACACACACACACACACACACACACACACACACACAAACACACACACACACACACACACACATATATATGGGCGTTTATATTACGCTGTCGAAAATTCAAACTGTTGACAGCATAATAATCAACACAAAAATGTCAAAACCCCAGGACATCGAACACACACACAAAAAAAACCCCCAAACACAACACAAATTGCTCTATGCAGGGGGGCAAGCCCCCCTGCACCCCCACACCCCCGCTACTTAAACATACCAACTCCAAGATTGCACTACATTGCAGTAAATGGAAATCTCCCCTTATGGAAATTTCTGTTTACACGTGCAATGACTTTCGCTTTTGACATTTTGGTGCCGACAATATCAGCTTTGACTTGGTTGACTGATTTCTGGCTATTATTCTGTGGGTTAGACAGTCTGATTTTGTAATCCTGAGATTCATGCATGACAGATAGTGTACTGTGTATTAATGCTTTGAAATAATACAACCTGGAAAGCAAAGGTTAACACAAGGCAATGCTGCAGGGGACACACTATAATACATTATACATTACTATTCAGTGTTCAGATCTTAGTGCATAACATATTTCATATTTCATTGATAACTTGTTTTACAGCTCCACAATCTACTATTTTGCATAATAGCTGGTTCTTAGAACAACCTCTGTAAATTCATGCTGTCAAAGCCATATTTGCATTGAAGAACCTGTACACATTCTATTTGTTCAACAACATACCAGGGTAAACACAACAGTTGGTGAATTAGGTCTTTATTGTACTTATATGACACAGTGCTTTACTACTGCATATCCTGCAGATCAATATTAGTCTAGCAAACATTTATTTAATCATTAGACACAGAACACACTACACCTACTGGCAGTACAAGATTTACTCATTCTAATTTCTTTCAGTATATACTGCATGGTAGATCTGTTCTCACCAGCCTGTTGGCCTAGTCAGTCTGTCGGCATGAGCCTCTGCATTGCTAGCCCTCTCTGCTGCAGCTGTAGGGGGAGAAAAAAAAACATTATGCATACCTGTCTATCACATACTAGGCTAGGATTTGGTACAGCTATATATGAGATACTTACTAACTACTGTAGCATTCCGTGCCCAGGCATCTTGGATCCACTAGGCCAAGAGCTCCCTCTTCCTCTGCTTTAGGTCAGCATAGTGATTCCATACCTGCTCACCTGTTCAGGGGATTCCTGTGACACTAATGAGGTCATGTGCTAGATGGTCCTGGGCTGCTGTTTTGTACTGAAAGCCCTAGTACTGGCCCTGCAGCAGTCTGTCATCCTGGTTTTCTACAAGAAGCCCAGCCATGACCCTGGACTCCTGAATGCCCCATCGCTGCGCCCAAAAGTGCTCTCCATTTCCAATGCCAGACATGGTTCCTGCAGAGATCAGCCTACAACTGGTTATGTCTGTATTCCCACTTGTGAGGTTTAAATAAGGCCATATTTCCACCCTTTGCTGTCATTGGACCATTTTGAAAATTCCAAGCTCAGCTAAGCGGTGCACATATCCACTAAGCTGAGCTTAACAATACTTAAAGGGGTAAATGCTGAACAATGCTTAACAGTGCACAAATCTGATTAGGTGAGCTAATGGCTGCTTAGAATTTATGTCTAAGCAGTGCTTAAACCAGCTAAGCAAAGCTGAGCACTGCTTAGCATTGCTCATTTTTCATTTTAGAAAAATATCAGGATTGTAGATGAATTCATCATTACTGACATATTATTAAGTGTATATAATTTACTTTACATGACATCCCCCTATGTACTTTCATTACATTACCTTGGGGTGTGACTATACTGTATGGGACACTTGCATATACATGTCTGATTTCACATGTTACATACACTCACACTTCCATTTTGGACCAGCTACAGTACCCTGGATAACAAATATCAATTACTACATAATTTAACATAAAAAATATTTTTAACAATGCTTTCCCATGTAAAAATAAAGTGCTTGCCTTGGTACTTGAACTGTGAATGACTGCATGCAAAGCTAGGACTCTAACCACTATGCTGTTGCATCAGCAAGGACTTCAGCTATACATTTTTATTTAGCTCCTATGAGCTGTTTAAGCAATGCTGAGCAGAGATCCATAATGCACAAAGACAGTCAGCTGTGCTTAAACTTAACTTAGAAAAAAAAATAAAAATAAACTTTAAGTACATGTATCAATACATATTTGGTAATGCATTACCTGTTATTCTATCAACTGTGTAAGTCTGTATGGGGCATATCAGGATTGAAGTCACTACATAATGGCATACATGTGAGTTTCAAACTTCTAATCCTTTGCTACATGTTGTTATATTAATAAAAACCCTGTTTCTCTATCAACTAAGTTTGTAAAGGAATATTTATGATCTGTCCCTACTTGTCCCCTCATCATTTTAGACTTTGGCCAGTTTTTTTGCTCTGAGAGGTTGGGACATGTTAAAGGTGCAGTATGGCACTTTTGCATTGCAGAGTGTGTATGACAAGTCTTTCACACACACACACACACAAACGCACACACGCACACGCGCACGCACGCACACACACACACACACACACACACACACACACACACACACACACACACACACACACACACACACACACCCTACATTGCTTCCTATCCAAATAGCTGCTTTCAGTGTCCACATACACTGAAAGCAGTTAGAAAGTACATGTCACACCCCCCTGCATTGCTTCCTATCTAGATTTCCTGCTTTCAGTGTCTGCAGACACTGAATGCACTTAGAAAGTGTCTTACAGCACTTCCTGAGTGCAGGGGATGTGTTGGATGTGCAAGCACTACTAAAACATGACCCTTGCACTCAGTAGTGTTTGTGTCCACTTAGCCTTTGCAGTAGTGTGCCTTCATGAATATGCAATGCGCGCTGCTAAGGCTATGCAGAAACAGACATGGTTCACTCCATGCAGGAATAGTGCTATTCCTGCACGGAGTTTATTGAATCCTAGCCATTGTGGTAAAACTTACACCAATATTAATTTTTTTAACTAAAGCAACTCATCTACCAATACCTCAACAACTTGGAACTAAGCTTCATTCTGCTAAAACCACATCTGTTCATTACAACAGTCCAAATAAAGTTTTCATATACACAAAGTATAAATTAATTATCAAGAAGATGAGATTCTCAGTTTATCAGTTCTTTTTAATGATATTTTTCAATTGTTTCTAGTGACTTCATTAGGCAGTACTCTCCAGTTAACACTGAAAAGAGGTAGGTTTAACTTGGTATACAAGTGAATTAAAAAAAGAGACATGCAAAAAGCTTTAAGCTACATTTCACAATGTCAGGCCCAGAGATACAGAAATAATACCAAACCACAAATTCATATATTCTATATGCTGCTGTATTTATTTCATCATTTTAATTATATGCAAAAAGGTGTTGTCATGATATACACTTTGCATCTGTATGCCATCAAGCATTACATTTTGGTCTCATTCATTAAGGAATAATTGTGAGGTTGACACAACATATGTCTGTCACTTCTGTTACTGTTGGCTTATAGCTATGAAGCTTGAATGCATAAAGTAAATTCTTAATTTTCTTCTGAAGTTTTCAGATTCTAATGCTGTTAAAATGTAATGCAATTCTAAAACATTCAATGCAAATGAAGGTAATTTTTTTATGCATGGTGTCTTATTACAAGATGCCATGTACACATATGCAGCTCAACAGTAGTTTACACATTGAGGTGTAAAAGTTCTTAATATTTCTCTTAAAAAGTCATAAAACCATATAAGGCATTCCTTTATATAGGTTGTATTGTTTTCTCTAGGATGTCTTATCCAGGAAAGTGTGCATTGTTGTAAAATTGCCCACAAGCAATTATAAATAATTGCAGATGAGTCACCACTACAATGGAAATGTCTTTGAAGTGATAGATTTCAACTGCATCATTACATTGATTCATATGTTCAAAGGTAATTAATAGGCTATTGACCCCAAGTGGGGCTTTTTAAGCCTAGCCATGCTTCCTAAATGTATCTGGCAATTGTGATACCCTAATATTATTTTAAGGAATATATGTAGGCTTGAGCATGAATGATCAAGCATTTAAGGCTACCTTTTTGTAATAGAGACATAGTTGCCAGACCAGGGGTACATATCCAATTCCCCATCCACTGGTCCAAGTTATTTTTGAATTGGGTTAGGGAAGAACTCTACTTCTGATGAATGAGAAACCTGTTCGAGAGAAGTCTAAGACACATACCTCTTCCTCTAACATATCCTGTTTATGTTGTGGACGAGACTTGGGTCTGTAGATTGGGTTATTTTGATGCAATTTATTTATTTACTTACTTATTTATTTTATTTTATTTTATTTTATCTATCCTTTGTTGAGGGGGTTAGTCCTTTTAGGCTAGTAGGCACTTTTCAGGGAAAACCTAAGGTGATATTTATACTACTAGTGGAAATTTGGCTAGGGCATCAGAGAAATTTCCCTATTCATCATTCTTGTGACTAGGATTTATTTTGGAGCACTTTCTGTTTCTGCTCTAGGCACAGAGGCCACCTGGAAATACAGGGAGTTAGATGGAGAAAGAAAAAGATGATGGAATGGTGAAAGAAATGAAAGCGAAAGCAAATATTGAGACTAGAGAATGTGTGCACGATTCTAAGGAAATGTTTCAAAGAAATCTGTTTGATGGAGATGAGTCGGCAAATGATGGATGTATAATTACAACCCTCCAGTTGGGAGGGTTGTGAGATGATTTACTTAAATAAATTGTGGTGCAGAGAGAGCCAGAAAATAAAGAAGATGCTTCCAGGAGAAACATTATGGAGAAAATACAAAGGTTGGGTGCAGGGACAATCCTGAAGAATACTGGTGAGAAGGAAAAGAAAACATATGCAGAGAAAGTAAAAGAAGGCAAAAGTTGAGTAGCAGAAAAGAAGGCAGAAGAAAATGCAAAACAGAAGTACATGGTAAGGATTCAAAGTAAATAAGACAAAGAAATGGGCAAGTATATGTGTGACAACTTAATAGCTCCTTTGGGTGTAAAGGCATATGAGGTAAGAAAATTTATCCTTGTTAACAAAGAGACATTCTGTGACATTGTTTTGTCAATGGAAATTTTTCTTTGAGAATGTGAAATAAAGAAAGACAGTAACCCATGGAATCTTTGTGTGATAAAAGCATTTAACAGGAAAACAAAAAATGAAGATTCATGTACAATTTTGAATAGAGATAGAAAGAAAGATTGAAAGGACATTTGAAAGCTTTACGTAAAGAAGTACTAGACATTGCAAAAGTTTCTGATAAAAGGGTTTTATGGACTGGTATGCGGGATTGTAATATTGTGTTAAAAATAGAAAGATAAACAATTATACCTATTTCAAGCATGTGAAATCTGGAGGGGAATAGGGGTCTTGTAAAATACTGGGGACAACCCAAGGCATTTATTTTTGTGGAAAACAAGGACATTTGATAACTAACTGTGACAAAAGAAAATTCTATATTTGTGGGGAAATGGGACATGATGCAAAATTGAAATGTTATAAATGTAACAAAAAAATGAATTTTATGGATGGATTGCACAAATGAAAATAACAGTAAGCAAAAAGAAACAGAAGAAATAAACAAAGAGAAGATATTTTAAAAGTAGTAGAAAAATTAGATGAAAAGGGTAATAAAGAAGACATAAAAGAAGGTTCGGAAATAAGTGATGAAGAAGACATAAGCTGGGCGGTAGTAAAAATAAAAAAAAATAATTCTATAGGTAAAAGGGTAAAAGTCAGAAAAAGACAAATTAAAGGGATAAGTACAAAAGAAAAAAGGAAAGGAAATGGATAGCAAAATGCATACATCAGGACTGGTGTAATGGTAAAGGTGTTTGACTCCCAGACACAAGATACAGTATTTGATTTTCACCTTTGGGAAGGAAATTGGTTAGGTGTAAAATGTCCTATCAAGAAAGCTAGGCTAGTAATTAGCTATGAACTTATGAATCTAGGAAAAAAACATTTAGAGTGATTTCTGTAAATGTGAATAGTATTAAGAATATAGTAAGAACAATATGAATTTTGGAGTAGGGCAATACATGTGCTGTATATGTAATTTTGTTGGAAGACACAAGATTTTTAACAAATGAAGAAAGACTACAAATATAGAAATGATGGGGACTAAAGATGATCTGGAATTTGGGAAATGAGAGATGATTTGGAAAAGATGTATTCTGTAGAAATGCAGTAAAGATCTCAGATTTAACTTTAGCAAAAATGGGGAGATTAAACATAGTAGATTTAAAATGGAAAGAGCAAAAATATATAATTATAACATTATATACTTATGTTAATTGTAAATAAAGGGAAAACCTATTGCATTAGATTTTACACTGTGTAGTATGAAATATGAATGTTATAATAACAGGAGACTTTAATTGTGACTTAAGAGGCAAGTGTAAAAAGAAAGGAAATTATATAAGAAAAATGTAAGAAATTATAATATTTGGAAGTTAAACCTCTGCAACAACAATTCATAGATTACATGGATAACACAAGATGGGTTACCAACTGGTATAGTGACATAACCCTCACTGTGAAAGTAGCAGACTCCAAATCTGACTTCACACCAGTGACAAGTGGAGTACCACAGGGTTCAGTCCTGGGTCGTCTCCTGTTTGGTATCTACTTTTCTGAAGTACAGGCTAACACAGAAGGTCTTTGGCTAATGAAGTTCACAGATGGCTGCAAACTAGGAGCCATAACTGAAACTCCTAATCATGTGGACATCCTACAAAAGGGCCTCATGGAAACAGATGACTGGTGTCAAAGCCATGACCTCAAACTCAGTGCCAAAAAGGGCATTGTCATCCCCTTTGGTAAAAACTCTGTACCCATGAGCTACTACATAGGTGGTAGTCTACGTAACACTGAAAGTGTGAGAAGAGACCTTGGGACACAGGTGGACAGTAGTTTCTCTTTTGATAATCACATCACCACAGTAGTCAGGAAATTCTTCTACGTGGCACACCTCATCACAAAATGTTTCTCATCCAGGAAAAAAGAGGTCATTGTTCCCCTCTACTCATCACTCATTAGACCCATTATAGAGAACAACACCCCTTTTGGTATGTACCTCACAAGACATCTACAACAACTGAAAAGGCTGCACAAATACCTCACAAAGAGGATTACTGGTCTCAAGCAGCTGCCATATGCAGATAATCTAAAACAACTCCAGCTTTACTCTGTTTTTTGTGTGTCAAACCCAGAGCTGTTGGACATACTCCACTTAAAGAAATCCCAATCCCTCTGCGGTACACACTATAGGGATCTAAACCTTGTCGCCACAAAAAACAGAACATGCTGGAGGGATAGATTCCTGTCCCAGAGACTTCCCATACTCTGGAACAAACTAACTATCTATATCAAACAAAGCTCCTCATTAGCAATCTTCAAGAAAAATCTTGATGACTGAATGGGAAATAAGAAATTCACCCCGGGGATCACCTCTCTTGCTCTGCTCGACAGGGGCACAGGAAAATCATTTTCTTGGGTGGCGAAAGCCAGGGTACCTTTTTTGGCTAGGCTTATATAGGCCTTGGACCCAATAACCTAGTACCTACCTATGAACCTATGAAACAGATTATTTTATAGTAACACATATTTTAGTTATAGGAGAAGGAGGGGAGTTGAAACAGGATGTTATGATCATCTTGCAATATGCTTAAATATAAAGGAAAAACAAGGAATATATAAAACATAGGCAAAGGGATAAAAAAGGAAAACGAGTAGGCTTGGAATGAAGAAGGAAAGAGATTAGTAAAAAGTTATGGAAAAAATCATATTACTATGAGAACATGTTATAAAAGTTGGTCTGAATACTGGATGATATTTAAGGAAAAGTATAAAAAAGGTTTTTACAGTGTTAAGATGATGTGAGAAAAGTAGAGAAAGAAAAATACAAAAAATATAACTATCCGTTGGAAGATTTAGAACATGATAGAAAGTACTTTGACAAAGAAAAAGAATTATATGAAAGAAATAAAAAAAAATACAAAAAAATGATATAAGCAAATATATTTTTACATGGAAAAAGAGAGGAAGTGTTGCATTACTTAAGCAGATTAGTAAAGCAAGATGGTAGTGTAATGAGAAATAAAATTGTCAAAGAAAAAAATAGAAAGAACACAGGAAATATTATGAATAGTATAGTATAATATGTACAAAAATATTTAAAGAAAAAAGAAGGTTGTGAAAAAAAACATGTAAAGTAAAAAAGTTAATGGAAAAGAGAATAAAGAGTTGGTAAAGG
>NC_056727.1:798174860-798347360 GCF_019279795.1 Protopterus annectens
GGAGAGAGCTGTTCTTACTTGAGCATTTGAGATGTTTGGGAGGATACAATCCTCTGGTATAGATATTTCTCCTTTTGGGGGGGAGAAATTTGCACTGAACCTGTCAGCCAGTATGTTGGCAATGTCTGTAGGTTCAGTGATCTTTACATCATTTTGAACCAGTTCTGAACATATCTGGGAGTTTCCTCCCAGGTTTCTAACATAGCTAAAAAAGGCCTTGTGGTTGCTTTTTGAGTCCGTGGCAATTTTTCTTTCAAAATTTGCTTTGGAGGATTTTATGAGAGATCTTAGTTTTTACTTACGATGATCAAGGGTGTCTTCCCTTTTGAGGATTTTGCTCTATCTTGTAGTAGCTTTCTCCTTTTGTTGTAGAGCTTGTTTATGGCTGGGGTCCACCAGACTGGACGCCTGCCTTTGGTACAAAGAGTCTTTGTTTTGTTTGGGATTGCCTGATCCATGCAGTCCTGGAGGTGCTGGTAGAAGGCATTTGTAAGTGATTCAGCGGCTTTAGTGATGGTTTCCGCTGGCTCAGGGGCCTTGAAAGAGACCACACCAGTCCTAAGAAGTGTGAAGTTGGCTTTAGAGAAGTTCTTCACTGTGGTCTTTTTTATCTGGGGTGGGGGCGGGATGTGGACTTCCAGTGAGATTAGTTTATGATCTGATCTCACCAATGAAGGGTATACCTCTGGTGTTGAACATTGGGACCCCATGTTTGTGATGATGAGATCCAGTATGTTTTCACCTCTTGTGGGCATGGTGACTAGTTGTTCCATGGCATTAGAGTTTATGAACTCTAGGAACCTTTGGGCTAGAGTGTTGGGACTTAAGTAGTGATCCCAGTCTATGTTTGGATAGTTGAAATCACCTAGTATGATGGTGCTTGGGGTTACATTTATCCCCTCCAGAGTTTTCAGGAATGCTGTGTGAGGATCCTGAGTTTGAGAGGGTGGCCTGTAACATGCTACAAATTGTAGAGCAGTCTTGCCTATGGTTAATTGCACCTGGATGGTCTCCGATGCATCGTGCGTTGCCACCAACCTGGAGGTGAGGGTATCCTTGATGAATATGGACACCCCTCCTCCTTTCTTGGTGTTGTCCGGATTTTGTGGCCGGAACGCATGATATGAGGTAAAACCTGATAGTGCCGGGGTGCTCTCAGGAGCCTTGAACCAGGTTTCAGTCACAGCACAGACATCAATGTTCTCCATACTGAGAAGGGCTTCGAGTGCATGCATCTTGAGGTTGAGACTTCTGGCATTGAGCAGCATTACCCTTAGTTTTTTCCTTTGTTTTGTTCTAGGGTGGTAGGTTTAGAATTTGAGCCTGGCCTAAAAAAGGCACTATGTGGGTGGCAAGAGCCTTTGCCAATATCCGGAAGCCCAGGGGTGACAGGTGCAAGCCGTCCCTTGCGAAGCAACGTGGCTTGTCCAGCATGTCATCCCAGGCAGACAGACATTGGATCCCCTTTGAATGACACCAGTGATTAAGCCAATTATTAAAGCTGATCATCTTTTCTCTGTACTGTGGCATCATTCTTGGTGAAGGTAGGATACTGCTCAAGGTCAGGGTCATACCTGCCTGGGCTACATAATCAGAGAGCTCCTCTATGTCCCTTTTCATGTAGTCCAGGGAGGTGCGTCTCAGGTCGTTCACACCAGCATGGACAATGACTGAGTCATACTTGTACTTGCTGTCGAGTGACCTGAGTGCTTGCATTATGTGGCGGATTCTAGCGCCCGACAGGCAGCTTACTGTGACCTTCTCCTTGCTCAATCTGGTGAGTGGGACATCAGTGTGTCTGACTATGGAGTCACCTATGACAAGAGTGTCTGGCATTGTGTTTGGCCTTAAGGGCTGTGACTGTTTGGCACACTGACTTTGTGGTCTATGTGTTGCATGTGTCTTGGTCTGTGGTGGTAGTTGTTTGAGTGTCTGCTTTGGTGGCCTCTGCTGTTTTGGTAGATTTTTGGTCAGAGTCTCCGAGTATGTTTTTATGTGTTTGTGTGTGTGATATGAGGTTGTGCTAGTGCTATGTGAGACTGGGTTTGTGGTGTGTGTGGTTACCTTCTCCTCCTGTCTGGTCTTGCCAGTCCTATGATGAGAGAGCTCAGCCTCCAGTTTGGCTATATATGTGCATCTCTCGCATGTGTTTGTGTTTTGTGGGAGAAGGAGAGGGTTGTCTGTGTACATGAGGCAATTGTAACATTGCCTTAATATTCCCAGATTCATCAGCTGAGCAGGAGATGACACTAGCAACTGACCCCGCGACATGCTAGAAGGAAAGGTTAAGAACTTTGTGTAGATGGGTTTGAGAAGACTTCAAGGGGTGTGGATGATCGAAAAAGGGGTATTAGGCTGGTAAGGTGCTATGTATAATAAAAAGTGCTATATCAGAGTAAAGAGTACTTTGGGTGCAAGTGCTAGGCTATCCGGATAGAGAATAGTCACTTATGAATCAAGTAGATCAAGACTTTATAGGTATAGAATAGGGTAGTTAGATTATCAGTACAGCTTAGGAAGAGATGTTCTAAGGGAAAATTTGAAGAGTGGACTTTAGGTAGCCCGAATAGTTTAACCTTGATTAACCGCCGCTGCTCTTGTGTGCTCCTGTGGCAACTCCGCACTAAAGCGTGCTTTATAGCAGGGGGCTGGAAAAGGCAGGAAATGACCCAAAGTGGCCAATAAACTACAAGTTACTGTCTTTAACCACTCCTCTGAGGACAAACAGGCAGCTCAGTACTCCCCACTCTCACTGGTGAGTAAAGAAACTTCCCCCTGACCAAACAAGGAAAATGGAGAAACATAGGAACCAAGACAAAGCCCAGGGATCAGCAAAGGCACAGATAGCAGGCACAGATATGTACAAATCTATGCTGTGTATGTCCAAAAAGTAATGGTAAATAATATAAAATAATTATTTTTTTTAATACTCATATTACATGTGTGTGGCATGCAGCAGTGTGCAAACATGCCGTTATGCAAAAAGAAAATATTTCAAAGTGTAAAAACAAAAAAAAATAAAATATGTAACAATAATGCATTATAGGTCCTTGCATGGAGTATGTACAATGGTAGATTTCTGTGGTTGCTAATGAGGCAGGGTCTGGAATAGCGTAGTTTCCTTGTTGTGTGCATGAAACTGTATGCAAATGAGCTGGGGTTACTAAACAGCAAAAATGGGTATCCATGCCCGCAGATCACATCCATGTAGCCCCAGAACCATGTTGGTGTCCACAGAAGAGATAGCTGATATCAAAAGGGGGTATGTCTGTATTTTATTAAGCACATTGGAGCTCAGTGGCACCAACTGCACCACTGAGCTGAGCGGGGGGGGGGGGGTGTCCAGTGCCTGCTAAGCTGTGTTTAACATCAGAGCCACTGTTTTAGCTAGTTTGAGTGTGTTTGCATGGTGCACCAATGTGCTGAGCATGCTTGTCTCTTGGGGTATGTCCACTGAGTGCTGAGCATTGCTTATATCTGCAGCTCAGGTTTGCATGCTACACTGCAGTGCTTAGCAGGAAAGGCTGCTTAAAAAAAAAATGCCTGGGAAAGTCAATCATACATAAATTACTGCAGAACCCTGTACCACTTAAACTGGTCATTAAAACATTGATATTGATGTATTTGGTAGGTAGAATGCATCATAGGTAGCAAATCACACAGCCTGTACCTACAGCAGAGCACTAGAAAAGTTGCATGCACCCTACAGTCTGATTTCACCCCCATACTCTGCATCAGTGGAGTACATCCATGGGATTTTTAACTAAAGCAATGTTAGGGACTGCTGCCGCTCTGCTACATCTGTATGTGCTAGATGCTGAGGTTAGTGCTGCTGCTGCTGATGATGATAGACCTACACTGAGAAGGAGAAGAGTGTTCAGACCCAGGATAACTTTCAGGAGCTACATGAGCTGGAGATTGTAGAGTGCTACAGGGTGGACATGGAAATACTACAAGCACTCACCGAGCTTTGCCACCCTCAACTCAGACCGAGAGCCAACAGACAGGAACCCATCCCATTGGAAGCAAAGGTATGTGTAGACCTTAGGATATTAGCTACAGGTACTTTCCAAAGACCAACTGGGGACATGGTGGGGGTCTCACAGGCATCAGCATCCAGGGTATTCCACAAGTTCCTGGATGCCATACTAACACACACCAGTGAGAACATTTATTTACCTCGCACCCCAAAGGAGAGAGCAAGCAGTATGTGACTCTTCTACCATGTAGCACACCACCCTGAGGTACTGGATGCCATACACATCAAAGCACCACCCAGTGAGAAGGGTAGAGTCTACATCAACCACAAGGGGTATCACTCCAACTGCCAGGTCATGTGCAATGCCAGGGCATTATCATGAATGTGTGCGCTGGCAGCCCTTGCAGTTATCACAACTCCCATATCTGGCATGCATCACAGCTGTATCAGATGTTTGCCAGGGGGGACATCCCATACAGCCATCTACTGGGGTATGTTGACTATGTACTGAAACTGTGGATGATGACACCTATCAGAAATGCAAACACACCCACCAAAGAATGCATAATGAGGCACACACATTAACAACGAACATCATGGAGCATGTGTTTTGGCTGCTCAAGTGATGGTTCCAGTTCCTAGATATATCTGGTGGAATCCTGCTGTACTTCCAACCACATGTGCATATATGTTCAAGGTATGTGCCATGCTACACAATATGATCCTGCAGAAACAGCTGCAGCAGGATCATCAGAGGGAAGGGATACACAGTCCCCACCAGTGCCTTGGTCCCCACAGCCACAACCACAGTAGGACTCGGAGGAGGAACCCACTGAGGCTGTCTCTATATGCAGACATAGGCATGCCCAATATGCCCTGGTCTTGGCCAAGAGACAATGCATAGCACATGCACTGACAACCTAAAGTCCTAGGGACTGGCATCTTACTCCAACTCGCATGCATAGAAAAAGTTTGCCAGCCAGACCACACAACCTGTACATAACCATGTATTGGCTGTGTACTGCATGCATCAGACAAAGTCAGTCCTGAAACACAGGTCTCTCAACCACTGTGTTTTCAAGGTAAGTCACTATCCTATACAACAATTGTATGGAGTACTAGACTATGGTAGCATGTGTATGGACCTGCTGCATGTATGCAAGGGAATAGAGTGGGCTACTGGGCTACTTGCATAGAACTAACAGCTACTTGAGACAACAGGTACTCTGGAAACCCCAATGCATTATGCAAGGGAAATGCCTAACAGGACAGAAGCACGACTGTCAATGCCAGAGTCGCTTACTCCCAACACATCAGTGTTCCTATACAACTGCAGTAACAGTATGTTTGCAAGGATATATCAGCAGACCACACAATTCCAAGGCTGTCTAAAATAACCTGGCCACATGTTATATTTCCCAAAAAATGCAGGGGTCACAACAGGGGTTACAGTGTATGTCTGTATGCTGTTGATAGTGTGAGGAATTAAACCTCACTGTCTGAAGGCTGGTGTGGCTCACTGGGCTAAGGACATTTGCATGGTTGATGGTGTTGATGGTTTGAAGCTGGGTGCACCTAAAACTTTTGCATGTGAGTTACTCGTATAATAGGAGTCCCACAGACTGCTATAACACTGTAATCTGTTACTGCAAGGAAGCTGGACACAGCCAGAGAAAATGAGGGGCAGAGGTCCAAACCTATAGACATTATACACACTCTGAGTAACCTAGAAGGTGGCTAGTATAACAGCAGGTTGCAACAGATCTGATTAGCCACAGTATGTAAAGGTCATCACATAACTGTGCCAGTACTTACAACAAGTCATTGGACTTTATTTTATAGTATATTACAGGATAAACACAACTGTATGATGAGCAGAGCAGACATATGGGGCAGAATGCTGGAGATTCTGCAAAAGCATGTACAGTGAGAGGTATGAAGACTGCCACCTTGTGCGTGGTCTTATATCATGTACCCCAATCACATCATACCTCTCAACCTCTTAGAGCAGGGAATCTGGACAAAGCCATAAACAATAGTAAGACTAAGGCCGAAATAAAGGGAGAAGGATTAACTATTGGCCAGATAAATGTGTGGAAAAGTTGGTAGAATAACAGGTCTTGCATAAACATGAATTCCATGATGTGCTTGGAGTCAGTAACTCAAATGTCTGTCATCGGGTCTACTAGACATGATCGAAATTGCAGAAAGCCGAAACCCATATGGCCAAGACCATATGTTTGACTTCCGCAATTTCGAACAATTAAAAAAAAAAAACACAACAGTAACTCACTTTCTAAGTGTTAGCAGGGCACCCCCTGCACCCCCCATAACTTTAGTATACCAACTCCGAGATCACAGTCTTCTTCTTTCGGCTGCTCCCATTAGGGGTCGCCACAGTGAATCATCTGTTTCCATTTCTTTCTGTCCTCTACATCTTGCTCTGTCACACCAACCACCCGCATGTCCTCTCTCACCACATCCATAAACCTTATCTTAGGCCTTCCTCTTTTCCTGTTACCTGGCAGCTTCGTCCTTAGCATTATTTTCCCAATATACTCTGCATCCCTCCTCAGCACATGTCCAAACCGATGTAATCTTGCCTCTCTGGCTTTGTCTACAAACCTTCCAACCTGTGCTGACCCTCTAATATACTTATTCCTAATCCTGTCCATCCTCGTCACACCCAGTGCAAATCTTAACATCTTTAACTCTGCCATGTCCAGCTCTGACTTCTGCCTTTTTGTCAATGCCCTTCCCTTTCACTCTTACTGGTACTTGTCTGTCATAAATCACTCCTGACACTCTTCTCCACCCACTCCATCCTGCCTGTACTCTCTTCTTCAACCCTCTTCCACACTCACCATTGCTCAACTGTAGATCCCAAGTATTTAAACGCATCCACCTTCACCACCTCTACTCCATGCATCCTCACCATTCGTCTATCATCCCTCTCATTCACAAGCATATATTCTGTCTTAGTCCTGCTGACCTTCATTCCTCTTCTCTCTAGAGCATATCTCCACCTCTCCAGGGTCTCCTCCACCTGTTCCCTACTCTCACTACAGATCACAATGTCATCTGAAAACATCATAGTCCACGGGGACTCCTGTCTGATCTTGTCTGTCAACCTGTCCATCACCATTGCAAATAAGAAAGGGCTCAGAGCTGATCCTTGATGTAATCAAACCTCCACCTTAAACGTATCTGTCACTCCCACTGCAGTCCTCATCAATGTCACACTACCCTCATACATATCCTGTACCATTCTTACATACATCTCTGAAACTCCAGACTTCCTCATACAATACCACAACTCCTCTCTAGGCACCCTGTCATATGCTTTCTCTAAGTCCACAAAGACACAATGCAACTCCTTCTGACCTTCTCTGTACTTCTCCATCAACACTCTCAGAGCAAGCATCACATCTATAATGCTCTTTCCTAGCATGAAACCATACTGCTGATCACTAATCATCACCTCCTTTCTTAACCTAGCTTCCACTACTCTTTTCCATAACTTCATGCTGTGACTGATCAATTTAATCCCTCTGTAGTTACTACAGCTCTGCACATCACCCTTATTCTTAAAAATCGGTACCAAAACACTTTTTCTCCATTCCTCAGGCATCCTCTCACTTTCCAAGACTTCATTAAACAATCTAGTTAAAAACTCCACTGCCATTTCACCTAAACACCTCCATGCTTCAACAGGTATGTCATCTGGACCAACAGCCTTTCCATTCTTCATCCTCTAAATAGCTATCCTTACTTCCTCCTTGCTAATCCACTGCACTTCATGATTCACTATCCACACATCATCCAACCTTCTCTCTCATTCTCTTCATTCATCAGCCCCTCAAAGTACTCTTTCCATCTGCTCACCACACTCTCCTCACTTGTGAGTACATTTCTCTCAGTATCCTGTATCACCCTTACCTGCTGCACATCTTTACTAGCTCGGTCTCTCTGTCTAGCCAATTGGTACAGGTCCTTTTCTCTCCTTAGTGTCCAACTTTTCATGCAACTCTTCATATACCTTATCCTTAGCCTTTGCCACCTCTCTCTTTGCCATGCACCTCATCTCCTTATACTCCTGTCTACTTTCTTCATCTCTCTGACAATCCCACTTATTCTTCTCCCACCTCTTTCGCTATATACTCTCCTGTACTTCCTCATTCCACCACTAGGTTTCCTTGTACAGTGCGGAAATGAAAATCCTTCCATTCCGCACTGCACAGAGATGTCCATTATACATGGTCGGGATTTCAAAATTTTAACATATGGTCTCAGCCATATGGGTTTCGACTTTGTGGCATTTCAACCATGCATAGGGGACCCCTGTCATCATATCCTAATGTCAGTCTATAATGTTTTGCCCTAATGTGCCAGAAAATCACAATGCTATGTAAAACGTACCAAAAATATGATGCATAACTCTACACATTCCATTGCAATCTGTGCAATTGATAGGCATGGGTAACATATTATGTTCAGCAAACAGCTGGGGAATGCCTTGGAGAAACTATCATTGAGTTGCTAGACTGTGGAAACAGATCCAGCAGCCAATTGGCTGCAGCACACAAAATCCTGGACTGGAGTACAGGTAGGTCTGGCCTGGAGTCACCTCTTTGTAAGTACTGACAGTCACACTGGCCATGCTCCTACACTTAACTAACTTCAGCCCATGTCTTTTGCATTATCTGCTCAAAGACTTACTATCCGAACATATGTCTGTACAGACATACAGCTATGCATACATATCTGTCTCTCTCTATCCACCTCACACTTGATTAGTGTCTCTATCAGTATGTTGCATATATATATATATATATATATATATATATATATATATATATATAATAACAAGATGTATATATAGCTATATAGAGTACAATGATACATAGACTCCTCACATGCATCTACAGAACACATTTAAATTACTGACATGCACAACTACATTTAAGGAGACAATCCTGCTGTACTGATTGTGATAGATATGGGCGGGGATGTATGAATATTCCCACATACCCAGACTGCTGAGGTTATCTGCACATACACATCACAACAGCTATCTGATTGCACCAGACAAAGGCTGCAACAGTGCATAATCCACTCACCCATAGACCCCCGAGCCTGCAACCTTTCACCCTGCAAACAGAAATAGGTACACAGGTGGTGTAATGTACAATGGGTGCAACACACTCCTTGGACAGGCCATATTGTTCCTGCCCATATGTCTGCCTATCAAACTGCAAACAGCCACATATGACCAGACTGGTAGGTGTACACACATAGCAGGGATATGACCAGGTATCTCACTCCTAGGACACTAGAGACAATAACAGTACCAAGCAGTATCACTCTACAGGCCACACATGCTGTCTAACACAAGACCGCTTAGTGTACTGCACAAGTACTGTACCTACATCAACATATATAACAGACATAACCTGGGATATGTCAATAGGTATTGTGAGCTGTAGTGTGTAATACTAGTTAGGTAGGAGTTCTAATCTCAAATCTTCTAACTGTGTGTGTGTGTGTGTGTGTGTGTGTGTGTGTGTGTGTGTGTGTGTGTGTGTGTGTGTGTTTGTGTGCGTGTGTATCAATATATCCTCTCACAGCACTATGGACATACTCATATGCACTGTCTCCATGCAATGGTATGCATTTTTGGCCCTGTGATGGGCTGCTGACCTCTAAATTTTGTCCTCTTCAAGGCCTGCTGATGTCATTCACCTTAAGAGAACTGGCTGACAATGTAGCAGCTGGTAACAGTGTAATGCATGTGATAACTACTGCGAACTGTAGTGTGTAATACTAAATAGATAGAGGTTCTAATCGCACAACATCTGACTGTGTGTGTATTTGTAAATATATTTCCTTGCAGCACTTCAGACGAGCCCCTATGGTCTATCTCTTTGCAATGGTTATGCATGTTATGCCCACTGACTAGCTGCTAGCTTCAACTCTGTTACAAGGCCTGCTGATGTCATCCACCTTAAGGGCACTGTCTGACAGTGCAGTAGCAGATAAACAATGTGGCACATGATATAAGTACTGCGAGCTATAATGTCTAATAATAGGTAGGTAGGGATCCTATTCTCACAGCATCCAACTTGTGTGTGCAAATATGTCCCCTGACAATACTAGAGACATCCCCAGGTGGCCTACTGTTATGCATTTTATGGCCTTGTGACTAGATGCTGGTCCTAAATTACCCTCCTCTACACAAGCATAATTGATGTCCACCACCATCTACAGTTGTACATGCAAACTAACCAGGTGACATGTATGAAAGGTAGAGTGTGTCACAGGGTATGAAAGCAAGATGACAATGACTGTTCACATTGTCCCTGAAATCCTGACATGATGTTCTACACATATGCACCTAGGGAGCCATGCACATATACTAGCACACCTTGTTGACATCATATCTCTGCTGAGCTGCCTTGCATCCTGTGCCACTGTATTTCTGCCATGTGTCCATAGTTGCACCACTCAGACTCCTGGGACAAAAACATACACAGCTCCATTACACACCTGTCATTCTGTCACACTACCACCAATGTACCATCAGGCAACAAAGACACACAATATTTGATGTGTACTCCTGACACTTGCCAGCATACAGTACCTATCGTGGCCCACAGCAACTGCCATAGCATGGCACTACTGCAGTACACAAACACATGTAAAGTTATATAGTCATCCTGTGCATCAGCCACATATATGACTGTCCCCTCATTGATGGCATGGATGTCAGGGACCTGACACAGATATCATCACATGCACAGGGTGTAGTGTGGTAGTGCTAGAGGCCTAGGCTGTGCCAAACAGCTGACCAATCCAGTGGAGGCAGTCACATATGTCAGACTGTACTGCATCCATAACGCTAAGCATCTGTCGGGTGTTGCATTCAGCTCATGTCTGTGCCTCTATGACAGCCTGAAACATGCAGTGAGTGACCCATAATGTGACACCTGCAACAGAAGTGGATAAGCAGCAGTCCTCCTTTTAAGAAGCAGTCCTCCTTTGAGCACCCCTGTCAATCTGCCTGTGTGGGACTTCACCAGCTGTCTGGCTATGGCCAGTGTCTACATTCACAGTCTCCAAAGTTCTCACACTGTCCTATACTATGTTACTACCCTCTGACTGTTCAATATCTGTGGCCTCTGGTGACTGGGTATGTGTGGGCATACTGATTGTGTGTGGGGACAATGAGGGCAGAAGATGGATGTCAATCTCTGGAACAGATTCAGCCACCAGTAACCACCACCTGTGCCTCACTATGGCCACCATCATCATCATCAGAGTCCGATGAGACACTGACATCAGGTTATGCGGGTGACAGACTCCAACCCTCTTGTTCACTTGTGAGAAGCAAGACAAACACAGTACATTACTACCTGCACTATTATGTATGGTAATCCACACAGACTCATACAGGTGAGGATCCACAGCTGCATTACATGTCCCACATCTTCTCATCTCTGATCCTATACACAGCACACACTCCCACAACATAAACAGACAACCCTGGCCCTGTATGACAAGCACATCAGCTACATCTAGGTAACGTTGCCAGTTCAATACACCTGTGAGGTATGCAATATGATAGTTTATGTGACAGAACTACACATAATATCCAGTATACCTATCTTGACAATGATATGCCAGTTGTAGTACCACTGCTTCAGGTATGTACCTTCTCTCTATTGTGTCTGAATGAGCATCTTGGACTAATTGCCTCATGTATAGCAGACTACATAGTTGCTCATAACTATAACTGCAAACATGTTAATGTTTGTACACATAAACACCTGTCATTCCCTAGACTATGCACTGTAGTTAACCACTCTGAAATGGAACATACAATTATTCTACTCTAGTTAAGCAGAACACTTGTGCAAAAGGGAAAATGGCAGCCCTTAACATTCATAGGGTATATCTGATCAGGCAAAACAACAGTATGACACTTACCAGGTACAGGACCATGAGCTCTGGCCACACCTGATGGGGAAGAGGTATTGTCAGCAACACCATATGTTGCAGTGTTACAAGGTAATATGGGCATATATTCACATGTACAGTAGCTAATGTGACACTGGCTATATTGCTAACATTCCGAGTATGTGTGCACAACTGTGGTGAAAAGCAACCCCCCACCAATGCAGATAGATGTGACACCTATATATTGGTCTGTAGTGCCTGCCACAATGACTACAAATATATTATATTGGTGAACAGACTCGGCTTACCTGAACACTCCATTAAAGTGGATGCTGTGACACCCTCCTCCAGGATGTATGACATAATGGTTGGCTGGGAGCTGTGGGTGAATTTTAGGTTTGTCAGGAAATCCTCTGTGGCTGAGAGTGGTTGTTGTGTTGCAGGCCATCCACCAATGGCAGCATGATCCCTGGCAACAGCAGCTGTACTGGGACATGTGGCATTGACCATGTTAGGTGCCTGGTGTTGAATCTGCTCATAGGTCCTGTCCTGTTGGCCAATATCATTAACAGCCCTCACAAGGTTGGCTCACAATGCTGCCCACTGTTCTTGATTGTGGTGACCTCTTGACAGCAGGATGTGATGGTTGAATCTGAGGGCATCCACTATAGCACCATTTTCTGCAGATGAATATGGAGGATACCTTTGCTGATACATCATACCTACAAGACAACAACAGGGGAACATATTGCAGGACCAGATATTTGAATGCCCACTATGTACAGACCCTGCACAACCAAAATGGGCTGCACTATCCACCACTCCCTCACACGTCATACCCCTGCAGTCTATCAACATGCTACATGTGTGGCTATCACTAAGATAGTAGCAATACCGGTTATGTCTCTTAGTGCTGTGACCAAGTCTGCTTTATGTCTGTGCACTCTTCACTGCAATCTACTGTGGTGTGTCCCTATGGGCATAGTCCCACTACTATGTCATACAGCCACTGTCAGACAAATAGATGTGTGCTATTACAACAACTATATGGGGACAGTCCAGCAACACCAATGTGCCACAATGACAGACAGCAATGCAAACCTGCTTTAGTATATCTTCCCTGTAGGCAACACATCTCTCCATTACACAGATGTTTCCAGAATGTGAATATTTGCCTCATAGCTGTGGCTCTTTTAGCACACACATGTGGATATCTGAAAAATAGTTGGCCAATCATTGATAGCTGTTATCAGAATATAGAGAATCTGACTGTCACATGCCAGACCCCTCAGAAAACACTTATGCTACAGTAATATATGTTAGTATATTCATACTCTTACTTTGTATGGCCCATATGTATACTCTGTCACTGAGTATGGGCCTGTGTGCCCCCACTAATTATGGCTATGACCTAAATTTCTGCTGTAAGGGGTCGACAGGTATGTTAGCCATAGCTGTCAGGCAATGAGGTACGAATGTCAACAAAACAGTGACCTAGCCAAAGCACATCAGGGACAGTCAGGGATGCCTTTACAATGTGAAAACTATTGCTATGTGACATTGACAGACTGAGAGGAGATGAATTACAGTACATCATTTGATATTATAGCTGTGTACACCTTTACTTACTGCCACTATGTCTAACTCCTAATCCATTAGCTTTCCTACAACAGATGACCATTGTAGGGGTGTAAGAGGGGCAGAACTGTGATTTGATTCAAAGGGGGGACAGCTGAGATGCATGCCTGTAGCTGTTGGACATCAGAGTTTCACCATGTCCATACTATAGATGTACTACAGGCCTACTGTACCTTCATCCACCCATCTGCATCTCATTATGTGGAGACATGTATTACATGCCTGGAAGAGTGAATTAATCCTATTTTCACCAGAATCACTGCAAACAGCTTGCAAAAAGATTGTCTGTCTGAGTAAAGCAACATACAGACCTGTTCCCAATAAGCAGTTGATAGCCTTTTGTAGGTAATGCTCATTAACAGGTGATTGCCTGTGCACCAGTCTGTAGCTCAGACTTGCTAAATCCTTACAGAACAGCTGGGTTGAACTTTCATTAGCCAATGACATGGCACCACTGTGCAATACAAAATGTAGCCCAAATGAAGAACCTGGATTCGATCCCCTCACCAGAAAAACATTAGAAATGACTAGATAACTCAGATGTGTAGTTCAGGAACCAATTTATTCGAACAAATACATAAATCCAAGAACAAGATAAGTGCTTTTGTCTAGGTAATCTAGACTTCATCAGAAAACAAGTAAAAAATGGATACTTCCTTTTATACAAAACATCCAGGAAGTGACATAGTGTTAACTTAATTAAGGCAATGACATGGTCTCTCATAAAATATTCATGAAATATATAAAATAAATAAAAAAACAAGAATACGAGCAGTCCTAACTATAACAACAGTCTGAATGACACACAAACCCCTACATTAATACAAATACAAGTTGAATGCATACCATAAATATGAAGGAGAGAGAGAGAGATAGATGTGAGTGTCAGACATGACACCCATCAGAATATGCCTGCTGATGCAGTAGCTGCTATTCTATTAGCTCACTATCTTTGGAAGGGCAAACTGCAAAACATGTCCCTGTTGCTGGACCTTTAACCTGTAACCCCCCCCCTTTATTTATGGTTTTGTCTGGATCCCTTGTTGTAGGGGGTTGTAAGTTATGGTAGGTCTGTAGCAACTAGCTTAACATACAGCTGCATATGTTCCAGGCTGCAGCTGCTGCTGCAGCCTAGGACACATAGGAGGATATGTGAACAGTTTGGAGGACAGCAAGTTGTATGTGTAACTGAGAAAGCAGTGTCAGCTCTGTCATTACACAAGAGCCAGGGTAAGGGTACCCTTTACAGTCCCCTCAAGGCTTGTGCTTAAGATACATCTGTTATGCAAAAGTGCCAATCACAGAGTAGTACATGGCATATAGTTAAGCTATATGAATATGTGCAGTGTGTCCCTACCTACATGCCTTTCACATGCAAACATGGGTAGCATTTAATTCAGTGGCAGCAACCTGTGTGGGTTAAAATTGCATGACTCATTAATTGCTCTGTTTACAACCATGTAATTGAAGTGCAACACACTGAATTGGAACCCAGGACTGTGGCAAAATGTGCTGCATACAAGGCATATAACAGACTGAGCTACTGAGTCAGTACTGCAGGAGGTGCATTTGCAAGATATATGTGCATACATACAGTCTGTGACACACATTGCATCCATTATTATGTGCATGGCTTTCAAAGGCAGTTGTTCTGCAGCAGGGTCCCAGTAGTACACATGTACTCTGCCATTGCTGCCTTAACAGGTGTATTTAAAGATGTTGCTGATAAAAGAGTACATTTACCTGCTATCCCAGACCTCACATACATCCATTATTATTTAGTTGACTGTATACTGGTGTACATTTTGCATCAGAGTCCCAGGGATACTCCAAATTTTCCCAGTTGATGTACATGCAGTCTGTCAGTGGCAATCAGTATATTTTGCTAGAAACACCTGTCTTACTTAAGAGCTGAGTGGCCTAGTGGGTTAATGCACAATTCTTTAGTTAACAGAGGCCCAGGTTCGAGACTCAGCGGGTGTAACTATTTTATACATGTGCCTAACACTGTGAGAAATACATAAGATCATTAAGGCAGTTTAAAGTGGGCTTGTGCAGTTTTGTATGGGGCGGCACTCTGCTTAGCTCCATTCAAGTCCACTCTAAAAAATTAAAAAGAAAAGAAAAAGAGGGTAATAGGACAGTGGCGAAATGGAGGCAAGCAGGGGAAATGCATACTGAAAGGCAGGTAGGGATGTGCAGGATGGGTGTAGGGAAGAACCACACATTTCCATTTCTTGTACAGCAACAGCTGCTCAGTTTGACAAATTCTGTGGATGAATTTGAACTATCAAACTCCAGAGAGAGGCGATAGGACAACATAAATGTGTTGTCAAGCCAATTGGACCAAAATAGTTGTATCTAATGGACATGTGTGTGAAATGGAGAACTATGTATTGGGCGATAATTTTTTTGCAGGACAGGTGCCCTTTTTTTATTTTTTTTTATTTTTAAGGCGAGATTAGAATGTTGGGGAAGTGATATAGGTATGTGTGTGGAGGTAAGTTGGGTAGGAAAGGATGCAATTGCAGAGAGACAGGATAGACAAGATGGCAGACATGGATGATGCATGACACATGAGGGGATTAAACACCTTGGATGGGTTGGGTGTTGTGGAATCTGAGAAGCATGTGTCTCCAGACAGCCGCAGCATGACTCAGTTCCCCACCCATGGACAGTCAACACTGTTTCTTCACTGCCCCAAAAGGTTGTTGTACTGGGGGCTGGGCACCAGGGCCAGCAGGACTCACCAGGTTGTCCAGTCTGACTCTTGAATGGCCAAAACCTGCATCCAAAAGCGCAAACCCTCTTTAATGCCTGCCATAGTGTATTCCTAAGAGAAAGCACTCCAATGAATTAAGATGTATTCCAACCTGTTTAGCTTAATATAGCCTGTTTTCTTGTCCTTACATGCAATTGGACAATTTTTAAAAATGTGTTGCATTGCGTGGCACTGCACAAACCAGCACAGCTGAGCAGTGCTTAAACTGGCAATTCTTAGCAGTGCTTAGCAGTGTTTGGCTGTGCTTAACCTGCTAATCACAGCCAAGCATTGCCAAGCAGTGCTTAAACAGAGGTTGTTTAAACAGTGCTTAGCAAGTTTTAGCAGAGCTTAGCAGGTGTTAGCAGACCTTAGCTGGGCACAGTGGATCAGAATTAAAAAATAATCACAATAATTTGTCTTTCGAAAATAAGCACTTAATTTTCCTTCTATGTATTCAAATCCTACACCTACTGCACATAAGTTCATTACTCTAACCACTTGGGATGTGTGCAATGCTGTGATATTTTTACATATACCTCTAAGCTAACTTTAAGCACTGCTAAGCACCAAGATGCACCACAATAAACTACTAAGCTATGCTTAAACTTGACCTTTGATTCACAAATTAAATGCATACAGTTGATATTTATAGATGTCTGATGTCTTTGTGCTGCTTAGCACTGCTACACTTCACTCAGCACCATGTAAACTTGAAGAAAAAACTTAAATACATTGATATAATTCACTTGGACAGCACAGGGGGTGTGTTACTCCCCTGCAAACACAATCGGTCACACACTCCCTACACTGATTCAATACCCATGTTCCATGGCTCTTTCTCACCAACATGCCATCATTAATTTACATGATGCACTATCAAGGGGGAACCACATACATGGACATGGCAACTTCCATGTAGACTCTACTCTATGCCTACTCAGATTTTATTAAATCTGTAGACATTTCTAACTAACTCATGACTTTAGTCTTGTACCACTCTTAGTTTGAAAAACAACTATATTCCATGCTCACTGCCTAGTCTCTCAAGCAATACCTCACATTTATCAATACTCCTTTATAATATAAAGCCTATGGCCACTCCATTTTTCAGCTTGACTGTGTCTGTCTTGGTCAGTTATCAGAAATGTATACCTTTCCTCACTTTTACACTCTCAAATTCTCCTCTACCTGCTCCCCACCACATTTGTTCCTATTAACTATTTCAATCAACCCCTTTTAAAATAATACATCTCAGATAAATACATTATTTCAATATATTGCAATCATTCCCATATCCAGCAATATATTCTTCATAACAAAATCTAATATAGCAACTTGAGTTTCCGTTTTTTTTTTTGTTTGTTTTTTGTTTTTTTATTCAGAAATGTTATTTTCTTCCATCAATCTAATGTTAAGTGTTTTTATAATCTGACTGCCTAATATTTATACTATGGTTTTAGAGTATAACCTTTAGGTTTCTAAGTACCCCACAAAATTATTAAATAATTCACAATGCACTGAATTTAATGGCAGATACCTAAAAAAAGGATACCAGACGAGAAGGAAAAATTGTATACCATTTTTTTGTTTTCCAAAAAAAAAAAAAATCATACCATACAAATGTGCTGTTTTTTTTTTTTTTTTAATATAAGTTGAGTACTAGACTGAAAGCAGAGCTCTACTTAAGGTATCACAGCTCTTCACTCTCAGTTTTGTATTCTAAGGAATTATTTTTCTGTAGCTCATCATGAGGAAACCATTTTAATCTTCCTGCTTTGTTGAGTTGATATTCCTAATTTGTTTTTATTTCCATGTACATTATACCTCTGATATATTACTGATGCATTTTGTCATGCATGATTCTGCATAAAATGTGATTCAGTTCAGCAATTTATATAATCATTATTTTAACATGTCTGATTGTGCCAAGGGCTGCAGCAATGACCTATAAATGATACTACTCAATAGATTGCTAAATTAAAGTAACAAAAGGCATAACACAGTCTATACTGCGATATGGCAATTAAAATTATTTCTTCATTAAATGCACGCTGCTTATATCAGGCCTGTTAGGCAAACTCAGTCCTTGACATAGGTTTTCATTTCACTCAGTGAGAGCCAGGCTATACTTGGCAGGAATTTAGTAACAGGTTAAGTAACTACATTAAAGTTCACACTGAACACTTGGTATATCATCACCTTTTTTGTTGAATATTTTTTCTTTTAGTGAATCATAAAAGAAACATAAATACATAAAAACCAATACACTCCCAACTAACTTCTAACAGAAATATTAACTAATGTAGAGTGCAAAATATCAGAGTGAAAACTTGCATTGTCAATCATAAGTGCAGTATATCATGAAGTGAAAAAGATTACTAAAACATAATTTAGTTCACGATACCAGTAGATTATACAGCATGTCACACTAACACAGGGATGATGAGGCTGTTGCTTATATAATGTGTGTACAATTTTTACTGACATCGGTGATTCCAGAAAATAAGTGATTATTCATTGAAAGGACCTATTCTTAAGTATTTCAGTATTTACAAAAGGGAAAACTACTGGCAGGCAAAGTACAATTCCAAAGATTCTCCCATTCAGGGACACGTAAAGTTAGTTTTTCCCTTAGGCCCCTGCTAGCATATAGTCAATACTGCAAAACATAACTATTCAGAAAATAATAAGAAACACGCATGTAGTTCACAATGTTTAAACTAACAACTGAGTAATTTGATTATTAATGGTTTTAAGCACACCAGCAGTCCTATTGTTTTAAAGCACTATTGCCATGATACTTCTACTAATGAAGGCTGTGCATGATGGAAATAACTGAACTAGGAGACAATCCATCATGAAATTAAAATAAGCCTGAGACAACATTATAAATCAGAAGCAAAAATGCTTGCGTGTTACCTGGTGCTCAAAGTTTAGTTACTCTAGTCCTCAAATTGCATCTGTTATTTTATTTGAACACGCCAATGCATTGTATAGTAATAGCATAAAAAAGGTGACTATACGTGGAGTGAAAGCATGATATTATCTAAGTAATGGAAGCTCAGTTAGACATGTCATTTTTCTAAATTTGCACTGCCACCATAGCATGGCTGCTGCAGCTCAAATTATGATTCATAAGAAAAAAATAGAGGCTGAATTTTGCCTACTTAGTTGGCAACACTCTAACAATAAATGCAAATTTCATTGAAATCTTCCAGCAATGAAGGTAGGAGAGTGGCACTGAATTGTGATTGTTGGTAACAGCTGACATGACTCCCTATCCCTTTCTATAAAACTAGGATAAGTGAGTTGATGACGAAGATGATGATGACAATGGTCTATGTATGTGTGTATGAACAATACATGTTATATATTTTTTGTCAAAGTAATACATTGCGCACATCATTAGATATGAACCCCTTACTAAGTCATTTTTCGTGAACGGTGTATTAATTGTTGATACCACAAAACTATGTAAAATATTGCTGTCACACATCACACACATGAAAGGATGTTGGCAAAAGTGTGAGTCCTGAAAATGAACAATGTGCAACAGCTGATAGCAATCAGGCACTCAAACATTTCTACCATATTGACACATCTCAGTCAAAATGTCAAACCCAAGTAGCACCCATTACTTCAGAAATAATTGCTTACTACAGTCATTAGTGCATGGATGTGAACATTTAAGTTATTATGAAAGACTAAAATATCTGAACTTGTACAGTGTCTCTTATAGACATCTAAGAGGAGATCTTACTCAGGTATATAGGGCATTTAGAGACATCTATCTCTGGGAATGTTTGGGGTTATCAAAAAGTACTAGACAATCCTCAGACAACCTATGCAGAAGATTCTATAGGAATGAGAAGTGTACTAATTGGTTCTCTGACAGAGTAACTGATGCATGGAACAGCTTACCGAATTACATTAAAGTAAGTACTAGTTTAGATATTTTTAAGAACAGCCTGAACACTTATTATAGGAACAAGTGTTTTGGAATACTGGCAAGCTAGAAGGGCATCAATGCCCATGCTTGAAATATTTGTATGTATGTGTGTATTAGTGCATGTTGTTGTTGTGTCTTTCAGCTTTTCCCGGTTAGGGGTCGCCACAGCGGAACTCCAGTCTGCTAATGATTGGCAGTAGATTTTTACGTGCCGAGTTGCCAGCTCTGATACACAACCTTCAATGAAGGTATGCCAATTCACGCATGTCTCCACACAGAAGATGCTCTATCTGACATTTTATTTATCAGACTCTTAGTAAGAACACTCAGTCATTTAAACCCCTGCTTGCTTAACTTATTTTTTTCATGAGATGTATAGTATGTACTAACACTATAAAGGCAATTTGAATACTGTTGTCAGAGAGCACACCTCTGCAGGAAAGTAACCACCACTGCAGAAGAATGAGACAGAGCAAAGTGAGATTCTAGACAACAGAAGAGCAAAACGTCCCTAGGACACAAGTCTATCAATGTATAGTAAATCCTTGTTCACATTTACTTGTGCAACTCATTACTGCATGAAATTTATTGCTGTTGTTACTCTTACAATGTGCACCTTAGAGGAGTTGAACCCCTGCCTAACTAAGTCGTGTCCTCTTTTCCTGTGGATTATTTACTAATGCCACAAAAGCACTTTGAATGCCATTGGCAGAAAGCATAAGTTTGTAGGAAGGTAACTCCCACTACGGAATACAGAAAAGAAACAATGCTAGAGCTCATATGACAGGGGAACAAAAGTCTTCCCAGAACACACTTCTGTCAATGCATAGTAAACCTTAGTTCACATTTGTTTACATAATTTCTTTCCTGAGTGACAGTTATTGCTGCTTATACTCTGATAATGTACACTTTAGCGGGGTTCTGCCCCTATTCTCTTGACTGGTGTATTATCTACTAACAGTACAGAAGCACTTCAAATGCTGTTGGCAGAAAGCACACATCTATAGAAAGATAACAGTCCCTATGGAAACCTGCAAAGGAACAATATTAGAGTCCATACAACAGGAGAGCAAAACCATCCTAAGAACACATGCCTCTCGATATATAGTTGATTTTACTTCATATCTGCGGATTTAAGTCACTACTGCATGACACGTATTGCTGTTTACACTCTGACAATATACACCTTTGTGTATTGTAAATCCTGCATGCTTAACCACATACTCCTGACCTGTGTCTTAGAAGAATTTGTCATGTAACAACCGATATGACCAGTTTCCTCAAAGAGAAGACAAAAGTGTGATGGCAACATTGCTGAGTTCTTAAGGTGAGCAATGTTTAAGGGTGCTGAACAAGAATGTATTGCAAACTATCCACATACATTAGTGACAATATAAACTTCACATCATGAGGGAGATCGGCAATGGAAGGTATGACAAACTAGTACTTTCAAGTTTTGGCTGTATCATCACTGTTATCTGCCTCACCTTAAGGGTAACCTCCATCATGTGATGACCAAAGTCCATACCTAAGCATAGCATAGTTGCTGTTTGCCAACCGTTGCACAATAGCTAAGTACAGAAAGAGAATTTCAATTGTTTTGTCATTGCTTTTAAACCTATTTGAAATGTGATAAATTTGAGCTCATTAAAATATGTCAAAAAAAGGTAGCTCCACTGGAATAAAACCCCTGATTCTGTAAGTGATATAGTCTGAATTGCTACTGTATCATGTCATTCTACAGCAGAATTTTATAAGGGTCTGTGTCTGATAAGTCATACTTTAATGAAATACTCACAATTGCAATCACAAATGTGAAGACAGAAGGAGTAATTGTGGTGGAAATGGTTAACAAGCAAAGATGCATATAAATGGATTTTAATATATCCTATCATATTACCCTTTTACTACAGTTGTACGTATGGGGTGATTCATGACACATATGAGGAGTCTATAAAACTTTTGCAAAGTGAGAGAGAAGATTGTTAAAAAATAAATACTTTTAGGAAGGCATCTTTGTCTACTATTTCTCATCATGAAGCTATAATAACATATGGAGATGAACATTCACACTATAATTGCTTAATAAAAATGACAAATGTAAGGTATACTAGAATCGAACTTCTGCCATGTAAAATCATCAACTCCTGACTAATGTTTATGGCAGTCATGCCAGAGAGGAACTTAATTATATTTGTTATTAAGCACAGATGTGAACTAAAGCCAGCAGCAGTTTGGACAACTTGAAAATGAGTTAGGTTACCCAGAGTCCAACAATGAACAGACCCAAAGCTGATAACACAAACAGTCACATTTGACATTAATTAGAAAATGGATCCATGGAAAACTGTATAAATAAACACATACTGGCATGTCATGTATATCCATTTAGGTTTATGTGGTATGTGATGTTATTTCAGCTGTGATGAAAGACTGTCTTAAGGCCTGAGAATTCTTTTAACATTGATAGGAGACACATCTCCTTCAACAGAACCCACATTTATCATTCTGATTGGCTACATAGTACAGTGGTATGTGATGGAAAATATAACAATCACACCATTGTAATCCACGACTGTCATGTAGAAGTTCCATATGTAGTCACAATGCATTAATCAGTGTCGCAAGTAAGTATGTTTTTATGCTGACATAATTGTACACTATCACCTATATAAATGTATATACAGTGTCAGCTTGAAATTCAGATTTTAAGGTAACATCATACCTTGAGTGGGTTTAAACCATGTTCCTACTGAACTGCAATGGAGTTTTCATATAAATAACAAGCAGAGTCATGCCACCAATTTTAGCAACTTGATTCTCCTACTGTTACTTTTAGATATTGAAATGCTAACTGATGTGCACCAATGTCATGCTGAGGTGCATAACTAATGACAAAGTTTTTCTGCATGGATAGGCATTTTCACAGTTTTTGCATGGGATGACAACTGCCATGTTCCTATGGTGACCATTGACCAGAGACTGCTCTAGGTCATCATGCAACAAATGATCACAAAAGAGCATTTTTAATGTGTAAACCCTTTTTGTGGATGTGTGCATTTGCTGTGTTTTTCTGCCTTTTGCACAGATTAAAGATATGAAATGGGAGTATAGGATAAAAATGAAAAGGAGAAGTAAGCAGGGGGAGGACACGAGGTAAGCAATTCAGGAATGATCTCGGTGGGAGTAAAAGAGAAACATTTCTTTCAATGTGTTATGTAAATATTTTTTAATGTGTGTATGAAAAAATAATAGGCATTATTTTTTCATTGCATCATGAACTTGTCAAAATGCAACAAGCAAATCAAAGCCAATTTATGAATGTTTTATTTGTGAAATAGATAGGTATGTATGGGACACATTTTATTTTTTTTACTTTGAGAAAATTTGGCAAAGCGATTTTTAAGATATCACAGGTAGGAAAAAAGGGGAGGTCAGGCAGCAGTGGCAGACAGTTCAGACATGACAGACAGGGCTGGAGATGGACAGGAATGGCTGTTTAGAGGCCCATTCCCCTTTTAAAATAAACACAATGGGAAATCACACCTAATCCTCTTAGCTGTTATCACTGTCTCCTGCCTTGGAAACCTCAGGCAGTGCTGGACAGCAAAGCTGGAGAATTTTTTTCCATGTGTTCAATTCAGGCACTGAAACTACTGTCCTTGATTTTTTCTGCTTGTCTTGTTAGCTTCTGTCTGATGACAAAATTGTCACCTCCACTGGCACTACTTCCAGTGGGTACCACTCCACCAGACTCCAGGGCAGAGCTACCTGATGTAGGGGTTACAAGCAGAGCAAGAGGTGTGGATACAACATTGGCAGGCTGTGACCCATAAGTTCTGTGTGATGCTTCTTTTGATAATGGCTCTGCTGTTGTCTCCTGTGGATGGACGACAGGCTGAGCCACTTCGGTCAGTCTAGCTACCTGTGCTGGTGATTGTGACAGGAAAAGTAATGGATGATACATTCTTAATTTTAGAGATAAGAAATGAAAGGTTAATGACAAAGAGAGTTGGGGAAAATACATTACACATTCCAGATACATTGTTAGGCTTGATTAGATCCAGGTGTAAACTTGTGATGACATTCATTATTGTTATACTAAATACAATTGGCTCTCACATGTATCGACCATTCCACGGAGAATGTACTTTTTATAAAATAGTAGTATAGACAAAATTGGTTTTACATTGTAATTGCTATGATGATATGATATTATGACTAAACATTTTCAATATATGCAATGTAAAATTCATATTAAACAAGTTTGATGTTGGGAGGAATGAAACCCAATACTGCCAGACCTTATTTGACATTAACTAGTTCTTAGAAACACAAGCTAATTTTACAACTGCACAGGAATTCCACACTCAGAATATGTATCTTAACTTAGTTGTCTGACAACCATTTTTGTTCTGATTTCTAACCGTTTTATCATCTTGTGGTACAACTAATTTTCAATGGACATTACACTCAGTAAAACTGAAGCCGTACTTGTCCCATGCAACTCTGAGGCACTGCATTCTCCCTCAATGCACCTCCCACTTTTCTTCACTGTCTGCTTGGGCTACATATAAGGAAGGAGCCTAATGAAAAAGTGTTTGCTGTCATGCCATGTTAGTGTTTTGTGTCAGTATAGCATGGTGTACTTACAATACAGAGGTGGAGGGTTGTTCCTATAATGTTCCTCCCATCAGCCAAGGAAGTCAGCTTTTCAGCATTCCAAGTTACTGTTGTGGTGATGACACTTTTGCCTTGTGCCTGGGACACCAACAACATGGGTGACAACCTTAACTGAACTATTCTATGCCTCAGCTTTGTAATGAAACCCAGTATAGTTCTCCTGCAAAAGCCAGTAGAGATAGTTTTTCACTCTGAGGTGTACAAAGTTTTACAGTCCTCACACCACCTCTATGCTTTTAATGGATCAGTACTCAGCCATGTCTCTCCTTCAAAGATCTCAGGTAAAATGGTAGGGATTTGATGTCTGACCATATCTCACATGCTCCATCCTGTGTACGACAGCCACTGTGGAAAACCAACTTTACTTGAAGCATGGCAGAAAAAAATAACTATAGGTACTGTACTAGAATGGCTCCAGTGTCAGTTTTAGTTGTGAAACAAGAAAATACTACTTGCCTGTGTGTGATGATATGTGTGACTCTAGTTTATGCTGGTTAATAGTTATGTCTGTTTCACTTGACAATTTTCCAGTTCATGGCAAGTACACAGAGGTGGGTTATAAAAGCTTTACAATCATTATTGCAAAAGTCAAAACATTTGCCGTTCGCAATAACGGAAATAAACACAGAAACCCAACTCTCCACTCCTACACAATGTCGACCCAAATGATCGACACATTTGAGTTGACATTGTCACCAAAAACATCACGTGATAGCTGTATAGGAGCTGATGTAAATCAAACTCCTATACAACAAATCACATTTTTGCAGGGGGGTAAGCCCCTCTTTACCACCCCTTTGGGGGGTTGCGCCCCCATACCCCCTGCTACTAATATATTCCAACTCTGAGATCAAATTACAGTGGGAATATGGGCGAATTTCCACTCCCCACTATACCACGATCTCCGTACATATAGTCGAACACACTTATGCGAATGCCCTACTGCATTCACGTAAGTGTTTTCGACTATCCCATACACTTTTCATTTTATGCACGGCATTCTGATTTTTGGCAGCATACATGCCAACAGAATATTGTTCACACAAATGATAGTAAACCATTATAAAATTCATGAAGTTAACAGTCTTACACAAACACATACATTTTCCTAACTAAGTTTGGTGTTTCTGTGTATTGTGCTTACGAAACATTTTAGTGGGATTACAAGTTGTGTTGCTTAGAGAGCAAAATATATTTGTAATGGATTATGTACTTCAATTTGGAATCAACCCACTGGAATCAAAACTCATCATCCATTGAACTACGTATTCACTAGTAACACTACAGAGGAACTTAACTGCAAACGTGAAGTGAGGGCAAGACAATGGTAGATCTCTGGAAAATAAGCTGTTACATGTGCTACACCATTAAATGGATTAGAGTCGATACAGCATATATCCTTTTAATGTACATATAGCATCATGTATATTATTTCCTAATATGTTTTGGTGCATGTCTGTGATGTGATTGTGTTTTAAGTAAAAACATTACCCATTTCAAGGTAAAACAAATCTTGAAAACATTACAATACTTAAAGCATGAGAGGGATTTTGAACTCATACGTATTCCAATCACAGGAAAACAAGAAAATTGTTATGTATGCCACTGAACCTGTGACAGCAAAGGTGCAACGAAATATCCATTGCAATGAACTCCAGCTACAGAATGACATATTACTTATAAAATATAGACAACTTCATTGCATTCAAACCCTGCACATTAAGTGGGGGTGGTTCTTCACTTCATTAAAACATTGAGCCACAAAGACAAAGAGAAAGAATTTGCTTTCCATTTATTTTCTTTATGTTCAAAATGCTGATGTGCACTAATGCCATGCTAAGGTGTGCAAACAATGGCAACGTTTTTGCACGTGCATAGACATTTTCACAGTTTATGCCATGGATCGAGAACTATCATTTCCCAAAATATTTTGATGGCCAGGGATGATAGTCTATGCCAAAAGTCAGGCAAAGTTTGAACATGAACACATACTTTTACCCCATAACTCCTTAGGAGATTCTTGTGTAATTTGCTTCTGCACAATTTGATAATGGACAAATATTGCGACTGTGAATAACCATGTGATGTCCATGATCAAGGGGGTTTAGTTTCAAGGACAAGTATCAATACCTGTGTATTTAAGGTTGCAATTAATGCAAACTCACTGCCATTGCATTGGCTAGCTTAGCCACTTAAGGAGTCATTGTGTACAAGACCCATGAGGCTCAAGTAACATAAAAGTAAAGCATATTCAGCTGTAAAAGGTTATTCACTGGAAAGGAATACATGCTTACACACTTGAAAAAAAGACAAAAAAAAACCTTCCAATTATTACAGCTCTATGCCAAATGCACCGAAATGGATTACTTACATCATTTACAAGTTGCACCACATGACCTCTTACTGAGAACTGAGACAATTTTTACTTATTAAATGGGAATTTATGCTGTAGTACACTATTTGTGCATGGATATGCATTTTTTGGAACAGCTTAAAGTGTGATAATGGGAGTATAAGACAGGAATGAGACAACAATAAAGCAGCGGGTATATCCTTGTGTTGGATGGCATACTCATACAATTTATGTAGAGTACTAATTGTGCTACCTACATCTACTGATTGTGTTAAAGCAAAGTGAACCTACATCTCACTGTTTTCTACTGTGACTATATGCTCAATTAATAATCCAGCTTCAGGTAGTTAGAGATATCATTCTCATTATTAGAAATCTTAACCCATTCCTGGAATGTCTGCACTGTTACTTAACAAACATTTTAGATGATGTGATCAATTTGTGGCTCAAACTTCAGTCATAGATCCCAGTGTGTATTACTCAAAACTATTTGTAACAGTGTTTTGTGTGACACACCCTTACAAAGAGTAAGTTTTATCAGCATGGATCTTTAATGCATCATTAATTAAAATTACTCCTAATGAGGCATGCTTAGAAGGTATTACCTTGCTAAAAGCTTAATCCCTGCTCTTCTGGTACTTCATGTACTCCCTAACAAGATGTTTACCTTGTTTACTTAAGGATCAAATTGATTGTTGTAAAACATAATGACCTGAATACTAATTAGCATTACTCAGCTTTTCCAGAGGAGCTTATCAACACCATACAAACGCAATGTGGAGTAGGGATCTTCCAATTTGCTGTGGAAGATGAATTTCCTCCCCTTGTTTTGAAGGAAAAATATTTTAAAAATTGCTTCAGAACTACAGAAGTCTTTCTGAGTATTTAAAGTTTAGTCTTGTTTCATACAACTATATATTTGCACACTGTTACTACTTATGTCTTTCATGCTGCCTACCTGTATTGTTTAACGTAATTGAAAAAATTATAAGAAATGTCTTCAATTAGAACAGTGCAGTACGCATGTCTATAGTCCTTAATAGTCTGCCAGCACTGTTTAAATTTTTTTTGTAGAGAGGAACACCTATTGACTTGTGCTGCTGCAAAGCTTGACAGATCAAAATGTGTGTATAATTTTTTTTTTCATGCGAGGTTAATTTCTTCGTGTCCTATTTTATATTGTTGCTGTGCTTAGGAAGTTGTATGTCCTATAACTTGACATTTGTGCACATCTTAATTCTCTTAATGGGGGGAAGGACACATACAAATGAACTTTAGACTGCTGGATGTATTATTTTAGGATAAAGCTATGTTTCTATTAAGTCCTATTAAGCCATTGCATAAGGGCATATTGGTATATATTTCATAATTGTTACAATTTGTGTACTACCAATGTTGGATCCTTGCTTTTGATATCCATTTTTATACCATAACAACAATGATATATCTAAGATGAAGGCTTCTAAGGCCACATCCATAAGCAAGTGTCATTTTTCAGAGGGTGACAATGAGTTGATACTATAGGCCCTACATCCCCGTAGTAGATGGTTCATTGCAGTACAAACCTCTAAGAAGTCCTTTTGTGATTATGCCTGGCAGCAGGTGGTCACCTAGGTAAATGCTGTTTGTGGTCAGGACCATAATCATGATATGGCCTGACATAGGGTCAGTGATATGACACATAGAGCCAGCATCACAGTAGAGGCATTGCTAAGGGGGCAGAGGGCTGCAGGTGGTGGGCCTTCTACTATGCCCCCAGTTACTGAGATGGAGGAGTGCCCTTCTTCACTCAGGGGCGCTAATACCTCATAGAGTTTCACAGTGTGCTGCTTGATGTTGCAGCAGAGATGGACAGGCTCAGAGAGTTTCAACAAGTGATCACTCAGGTATGTAGTCCTAATTTTACTTAGTCCCCTATTTGCAGTTATTAGTCACATGAGTGCTTATTATATCTATTTCACCTACTGTGTATAGATGGATCTTTTGTTGAGGTGCTCTGGCCACCTGTACAAGGTATGAACATACTCACATATAGTAGTTATCTTTATTACTATTTGAAATTAGAACATTAATTGTATAGTTGTGGTGTTTGTGTACAAATTGGGTATTTTATTTATTTATTTATTTGCTGTGTGCATGCGTGCATGCATTCACAAGTTAAGAATTGTCTGGAAGTTGCACTTTGGAGCTATCCCAGCTGATGCTGGAGGATCCTTAGTTTCTGATGATGACAGCAGGAACGAGCAGGTAATGTCTGGGACTGATGAAGTTATGTCAGGCACAGGGACTGTGATTCTCACACCCCCTCACCACACTGTTGCACTGTCTGTCTCACTACACATACCCATGACACAGAACCATTAGAAAGTGCACAAATTAATGGGGACACTGTACATCAGGGTAATGTGGTGGCCCAAGGTATAGACATGTCTGAATCTGCTGCTAGCCATAAGTGGGCAGGGGAGACCACATGGGGGGGCAGTGAAGGTTCTCACAGAAAGTATGGTTGCCACTCTTCCTCAAGGCTGGTGTGTTAATAGCTGCCACCCATTACATATGTAGGATTGTTGTGAATTCCAGCAAGACATTGAAAGAGATTGTGAGACTAATGCAGGTTCTGAATGCTGACTTATGGGATTGCATGAACTGTGCATGTGAATCATGGGATAGGATAAATGACACACTGGACCATGGAGTGTCTGCTCTGGGTAATCTGTCAGGGCAGATGCAGCTTCCACAAGGGTGTTCATTTTTTGCATTCCCAGATGTTTGCCAATGTGTCTGTGGACATGCCAGGTTTGGTTCCAGCTCCTGCAGTGGTTACACTTCCAGTGCTACATCAGTTGTTGATATGTCTACACCCAGGAGATGCCATCCATATGGTCATGGCTCTGGTTGGGGTTGTGCTGACATCTCATCCAGCAGACAACATTTATGCACAGTTAGCACACCAACATCTAGCCAAAGCAGTAGAACAGCCAATGCAACTCCTGGCTGAGGCTTTTCTTTTGGGCAAGGGCATGTACAACAAACTAGATCCTCTTCCATGCGTGACATGATCCTGCCAAGTATGCCAGGTCATACTGCTGGCATACATGCTCAGGCTGTGCCCCTGCAGACACACACACAAACCTGCCCTGTCCATGGCACATTACTTACACTCAGTTCACCATGGACTTCTGTACATTAGACACACACCTCAAAGAACAACAAACTGGCCTTAAGTGCACATATGCATTTTGCTTCACCTCATTTCTCACACATACACACTTCCATGTGAAAGGCATGCATTTCTGTAACCCCCACCATCTGTGCAGATGATGATAATTGTACCCTGCACTTTGCAGATTAAAGATGATAACTGTGTCCTGCCCTTTGCACATTCATGATGATGACTGTGATTTGACCTTTGCACATTCTGTGACTTGACCTGCCTCTGTCTGATGCAAAGAGTAGACAGGCACTGCTTGATTAGGAAGAGTCTGGGGTTCCTGTATATACATTATCATTTTTACTGTTTATTTAATCTGCTTAAGTATTGTACTAACTGTGTATTAAAGCTTGCTCATTCACCTGTACAATTGATAACAATGCATCAATGTTACATAGGTTCATAGGTAGGTACTAGGCTATCTGCCTGAAGGCATTTATAAGCCTAGCCGGAATGTGTTGGCTTTTGCCACCCCCCTTAGATTAGTTCCCTGTGCCTCTGTCCAGCAAAGCCATTGAAGTGATCCCTGGGGTAAACTTTCTGTTTCCCATCCACTCGTCAAGGTTTCTCTTTAAGAGGGTGTTAGCGAGGAGCTCTGCCTAATGTAGATTGGAATCTTGTTCCAGAGCATGGGAAGTCTCTGGGACAGGAATCTATCCCTCCAGCACGTCTTATTTATTGTTGTCGTGAGGTTTAGATCTCTGGAGTGTGTAGTTCGAGGGGATATGGTTTTCTTTAGGTGGAGCATGTCCATCAATTCTGGGTTGGACATGGCCTTGTATGTCAGGCAGAGATCACTTCTGAGCAGGCAGTATGCAACCGAGTACAGCTGGAGTTTCTTCAGTCGAGCTGCATAGGGCATCTGCTTGAGACCAGTGATCCTCTTGGTGAGGTACTTCTGTGGTCTTTCCAGTTGTTGCAGGTGTCTTGTAAGGCACATCCCAAATGGGGCATTGTACTCTATGATGGGTATGATGTGTGATGTGCAGAGCGGCCCAATGACCTCTTTCGATCTGGATGCAAACCCTTTTGTGATTAGGTGGGCCACATGGAAGGATTTTCTAACCACTTTGGCAATGTAATTATCAAAGGAGAGGTTACTATCTACTTGGATCCCCAGATCCCTTATTACATCTTCCGTATTTAGGGGGCTACCACCTATGTGGTAGTTTGAGGGTACTTTGTTTTTTTTCCAAAGGGGATGACTATGCACTTTTTGGCATTTAGCTTGAGGCCATGGTTTTGACACCAGGTATCTGTCTCAGTGAGACTCTTTTGGAGGATGTCTGTGTCAGCCAGAGAGTCAATTATAGCCCCTAGTTTGCAGTCATCTGTGAACTTGGTCCGCCATAGTCCTCTTGTGCTTGCCTGTACCTCTGAGAAGTATATACTGAACAGGAGGGGTCCTAGGACTGAGCCCTGGGGAATGCCACTTGTAACCGGTTTAGAGTCAGACCTAGCTCCCGCAACTCTTACCATGTGGGTTCTGTCCGTTACAGTCTATATCTACTAAGCTCTTACATAGATTATGAGGAAGACTATGTGCAATTTATTCTATGATGTTCTGTGCCCTCCTCTGTCTGGCATGGTCATCCCCTGCTAATGCTTCTTCTCTGACTCCTCATCTGTGTTAACTGCCGCTGCCTGTTATCCTGGGAAATGTGGGCCCTAGGCATCTCTTCCTGTTGTAGGTATTTCCTATGTGTTATATTATGTAGAATGGCAAGAGTAGTTATGATTTTTGCACACATAGCAGGATTATACTGCATGTCACCCCTAGATGTATCTAGCTAGTGGAACCCTGACTTGAGCAGTGCAGATACATGCTTTATGATGTTTACAGTTTGTGACTAGGCATGGTTCTAGCTTTGATTTGTGGGGTTCTGTGAATTTTTATTGGTGTCATGAGCCAGAGTTCTTGAAAATATTCAGCTTCTTTCACTAGATATCCCTGTGGAAAGATACCCCTTGTAAACCTTTGGTAAAGGTCACAGGTGTGTCATATGTGTGAGTTGTGGAAACACCCTGGGTGGCCGTGTGCATTACAGAGTACCTGGCAGTTGATGGAATGATACTCTATTCATGTACCTCCTTATTTGTTCACTAGATGAGGCCTTTATATCAATGTGGGTAATGTCTATGGCCCACAATACCTCACAGAATGGGCTATGTCTACTAGCTCTCTCTTCTGGTGAATGCACACCCATATGCTGAAGAATGTCATCAAGGAACCAGTGGAATATTTTGGAAGCAGAAACCTTTGAAACCCCAACTGTGTTCCCAGTAGGTCACTAAGAGGTCCCTGTAGCTAAAAGACACAAAGCTACACATATCTTAGTATCCACTGGGATGGGTCATCCACTATTCCCTTGAGGCTGCAGATAAGGACAACACAGGCTCACTATTCGTTGAATGGTGACGTTGTCCACCCAGTCCATTATGTCAATTTCATGGAGGCCAAGAAAAGATAATTAAGGTTAGAAGACCCCATGCCATGGAGAGATATGCTACTTACCATCTACTACAGCAGCTCCTATAAGATTCTCATGCAGCTACTTATTTACAATAGCTGTGGCAACCCCTAAAATATTTTAAAGTTTTCCTCTAACTGAATGTGAGCACATGACCACTTTTCACTACTTAAGCATGAACAACATAAATGCTCATTATTTATAAATTTCTGAATTGCTCCACTATGTCTTTTCTTAATTAGCATACACCACAGCTCATTATACTGTCATTAGCATATATCAGTCATGTGTAGTTTTTAGCTAAGCTGCCTTGTGTCCCTGTGTTTCCCAAATCAGGCACAATATGCTCACCCCTGCTCATCACGCAAATACCCTTTGAACAACAAGGTAGGAGTCTGTTAATCCCAGCTTTTGCCATCCCACTGTGTTCCTATCAAATGTTTTACCTTGATTCTTAAGTGAATTTCTTATTTTCTTTTCTGTCTCCCTTTTAGTCTTTCAAACTGTATTGCTTTCATCTTTTAATTTCAACTTCAGCTTTATTGTTGGTGCTTTCTAAGCAAAACACTAATTATAATAACACAGAGAATTAAATAACACAGATAGGTTAAATAAAATAAGTCAAACTAAAACAAAGCAAGATTAAAATTAACATTGTAAAAAGTTTTAAAATAGGTTCACAGATGATATAAAATAATCTGATGACAGATAGAGAAAAAAAGATCAACCCAAAAAATATCAATCCCCGGGATTCAATAAAGCATTTCTTCCATGTAGGAATAGTGTAGCAACTCCTGCACGGAATATGGCTGCCGAGCAATCCAGTAAACAAGGCTGGGGGCATGCATGAGCCTGCTAACCCTATTCTGCCATGGACATGACTGATTATGATAATGATCTCATTTGCTGGTGAAAATCATGCAAATGAGGTCAATTAGTGATCCAGTAAGCAGACAGGCATCTGTGGCAAAATAGTGTAGCTTGCAGAAATGTATTCAGCTACTAGCTGAATACATTTCTGCAAAAATCAAAATGGTGGCATAACAGCTCAAAGTAAAGCATGTATAATAATCCTTTGGCATGCCAATTGCCAAATATATGGCCATTGGCATGAAAAAGTGTTGCACAATTATAAAAATCAAAGTTTATTTTTTTTGGCCGATGTCGGCTGTTTAAGCATAGGGCAGCGGCGTGCAAACGGGATCGTGCCGAAAATAAAAAAATGTGAAAAGGCAATTTTAAGTGAAATCTGCATTTTGCCATTATAGTCTATGGCATGCAGACTCAAAACAATAGCAGGGAACAATGGTTGCTAAGGGGTAAGGCTCTGGTGTAGTGCTGTAACTAGGGATTAAGGCAATGGGGTATGCTAATGAGGGAAATTTACTGAATCACAAAAAGGAGACAAGTGCCAAAGTGCATCTAACCATGTAGGAACAATAAGGCAGTGGCATAAGCAGGTGAAACAGCTGACATGAGAAGGGGTGTGTCATGCTTGGAGTAAGCACATTGGAGCTCCACGGCTCCCAGTTGAGCTTAGCTAAGCGCAGCTAAACAAGGGTGTGTGTCTTAGGCTGTACTGACTTATTTCATCAAATGAAGAGTGTGTTTGTGTCCAGGGGAGGGCCATTTCTGATTGTTTACCTTAGATAAACAGGTTTGCACAGTACGCACTGGGTCTAAAAAAAAAACAGAAATAGCAGTACTGTTTACTTTGGGCATCTGGTTTGGTCGGTGCACCTTGGGACATAAAATGGACAGAAATGGGAAGGTAAAAAAAAGGGAAATAGCAGAATAAAAGCAATCAAGTACTAATAAAATAGCAAGCAGGTGGAATGTATCATAGACAGCCAATCATACAGGCAGCATCTGCAGCACAACAGTATGAACTGTGCAAATACCTTTCAGTCTGGTTTTCCCACAAACCTTGCACCATTGGTGTACACATGCGGGGGAATTTTAACCAAAAAAATGTTAGGGGCTGCTGTTGCTTTGATCTATCAGTTTGTGCTAGAGGCTAAGGGTAGTGATTAGGATAATGCTGACAACCGCCTCAAACTGAGGAGGAGGAGAAAACTGTTCAGACCCAGGGTATTCTACAAAGGGCTACATGATCTGGAGATAGTAGAGTGCTACAGGGTGGACAGAACATACTTCAGCAAATCACCGAGCTGTGCCGGCCTCAACTCAGACCCAGAGCCAACAGAGGGAACCCATCCCAGTGGATACCAAAATATGTGTAGCCTTAAGAATATTACCTACAGGTACTTTCCAAAGACCTACTAGGGACATCATTGGGGTCTCACAGCCATCTGCATCCAGGGTACTCCACCAGTTCCTGGATATCATGCTACCACATGCCGGTGAGCACATTTACTTCCACAACACCTGTGAGGAGAGGATCAGCAATATGCATCTCTCCCACTGTGTAGCAGCATACCCTGAGCTACTGGGTGCGATAGACTGCATGCACATTCACATCAAAGCACCACCCGGTGAACAGGGTAGGGTCTACATAAACTGCAAGGGTTCCCCTCCATCAACTGCCAGGTCATGTGCAATACCCAGGGCATTATCATGAATGTGTGTGCTGGAAGCCCTGGAAGCTATCATGATGCCCACATCTGGCATTTTTATCACAGCTGTACCAAGCATTTGCCAGTGGGGACATCCCGTATGGCCATCTGGTGGAGGATGCTGGCTATGCACTGTAGCCATGGATGATGACACCCATCAGAAATGTACACACACCCACTCAAGAATGCCATAATGAGGCACATGCACAAATCAGGATCATTATATAGTGTGTGTTTGGGATGCTCAAGTCATGGTTCCACTGCCTTGACATATCTGGTGGAGCCTTGCAGTACTCTCCAGCCATATGTGCATACATGTTGATAGTATGTGCCGTGCTACACAATATGATCCTGCGGAAACAGCTGCAGCAGGAACAGCACGGGGAAGGGTCACACAGCCCCCCACCATTGCCAAGGTCCCCACAGCCCACAGGCACAGAGGGACTTGGAGGAGGAAGCCCCTGAGCCTGCTCCTGTAGGCAGATGGAGGTGTGCCGAGTATGCCCAGACCTTGGCAAAGAGGCAACGCATAGCACACACACTGACACTGTAGGGACCCAGGGACTGACACTTCTCTCTGGCTTGCACCCACAGTAAAATAGATGCCACACACCACATACTACCTGTAGCTTATCCTGCACAGGCAGTGTACTGTGTGCATCTGACAGAGTCAGCCCTCACCCACCATCCCCACAACTGCTGCAGGCATAAGGTAAGTCAGTCTTCTAAATAATAAATGAATGGAGTAGTATGTCCTGGTAGTATATCTATGGTATCGGTGCATGCAGGTAAGGGAATGGGGTGGCCAACTGGGGTAGCAACAGACAATTGACAGCTATGTACAGAAACCAGTAAAATAGACAATGGAAAGGTAGCACTGTACCATTCGTGGTTGTAAAAATAGACTTCTAAATTTATTATTCTTTAATGCAATTCAATGAAACACAGACAGCGTTTTCATCCAAGTATTCTTCAGACTTCATCAGACAATTAACATGTTGAATCAATTAAGCTATATATATATATATATATATATATATATATATATATATATATACACACATAAATTAATGTAACTAATTAATAATAAAAAAAAATATATATATATATATATATATATATATATATATATATATATATATATATATACATACACACATAAATTAATGTAACTAATTAATAATAACGAAAACTGATTTTTAAAAGGGAAATAACCCAAAGGATTTAGGAAACAGATAAAACAAAATAGAGATAATAATACAAATCTCCAATAATAATTTGATAAAAACGACCCAAAATACTTTTTTCTTTAACATTAATAAACCCATAGATGTTGTTAAATCTATAAAAATTCATATTCAGGTATACATTTTTCAAACCACATGAAATATAAAATATAATATATATATATATATATATATATATATATATATATATATATATATATATATATATATATATATACACACACATAAATTAATGTAACTAATAAATAATAACGAAAACTGATTTTTAAAAGGGAAATAACCCAAAGGATTTAGGAAAGAGATAAAACAAAATACAGATAATAATACAAATCTCCAATAATAATTTGATAAAAACAACCCAAAATACTTTTTTCTTTAACATTAATAAACCCATAGATGTTGTTAAATCTATAAAAATTCATATTCAGGTATACATTTTTCAAACCACATGAAATATAAAATATAAAATATATTTATTTATATATTTATATAGGTATTTGTACAACTTGTAATAGTTTTTATATAGGGAAATCAACACGCACTTTGTGGAAAAGAATATACGAACATATCTATGAAATCGGCAAACAAAAAGAATCTAATGCTTTTTATAAACATTCTTTAATGTGTTGTAACATGAATATTAAGTTTGCAGTAATAGAACAAGTGAACATTGACCCAAGAGGGGGTAACTGGGAATCTAGAGTGGAGTTTCGTGAGTTATTTTGGCAGCTTAAAATGGATGCCAGTAGACCCCCAGGCCTTAACGATAATATCAGTATTAATAGTGTCCTGAAATTAAGACAAGCAAAGTTGTGAAATAGAAAAGGGCTAGGTTATTTGATTTTATTTGGGCAACACGCATACACTTGTACATGTTTTTAAATATCACTTTTTTAAATATTACTTCTTTGTATATTATACATATACATATATATTTTTATTTCTGAAATATAAGTAGGGCAACTTATAGTTTTATGGTATGGGAGTATAACACCAACAATATTTTACATTACATTTTTTAGGTAGTGAGAACATCAATTCATTTTTCTTTTTTATTTATATTTATTTTTCCTCTTCTTCATCTCAGAATATACTGTGTAAAAAATGTTATTTTTATATGTTCAATTTTAGGCATGTTTAGTGTTTTTTCTTCACACTGAATATATTTATGAATATATATATTTATTTATTTATTTATTTCAATACACGTATTTATCAGTAATATATTTTTGAATGCATTCATACAGATGGAAAGTCTTAAATTTGCCACATTGTATTGAAGGTACACATTTGGTACAATTGTATTTGGTAACGAACAGTTTTAACTGTGTTAGGTAAATACACAAGAATATTTTTTCAGATTGTAGGTACTGTGGCTTTTAATATTACTTTCTTCACCACAGCAGTTAACAATTATTTAATTAGTGACTGCTCAATTGATTAGTAATGTTATATATTCAAGTGGGTCATGTGAGGTTTTTAGTTCTGATGAAGCTTTGTATTTGAACAAAGAGAAAGCGCGCTCAACTTGTATGAATTGAACTTGTAACAAATTTGTTTTTTTTGAGCCAAGTAGGCTGGTTTTAACCATCAATAAAGAGGACATATTTTAACATTTGGAACCATGTAGTTTGCGAGCCGAAGGGCTGTATTTTACTCAAAGTGGTATATTGTCTGGGTCTGACTGATTCTTCCATGGATTTGGTGTTTTTTGGTCAAAGTTAATTTTCTTGGTGTTTCTCATATTCAGGTATGCATTTTTCAAACCATATAAAATATAAAACATAAAATCATGAGTGTATGTTTTTCTAATCTATAAATATTTTGAGTATTAAACTTCTCACAGTTTAGCCAGCCTGAGCTTTAAGAGTGGGGTCAGGGAAATATTATCACTGAGGCCAGGGGACTTGTTAGCCTGAAGTACTACTTGCCAAAAGGTTTCTCTATAGGCCAATTGAGATTCCCAAGGTTTCCCTCTCAAATTCTTTTGTACCTTCTCAATAACAAAAAAGCCAAACTTAGCATTAGGACATGAGGCAAGATGTCTAAATAGAGCATTGTGATTGTTTTTGTTGTTAATATTATTCATGTGTTCATATATCCTACGTTTAAGTTGCCTCTCTGTTTTTCCCACATAAAAACTTTGACATACACTGCAAATAACTAGGTAAATCACCCCAGAGCCTTTGCAGTTAAAATAACTAGAGGAAATCAAAACATTTTGTCTAGATGCTACCAGAACTTCTTCCTTCTGTATAATGTAGGCACACTGCTTACAGGCTCTAAACTTATATGCCCCCTTTCTTTTATGTGAGAAGATGGACTCATAGTTGGCTTTTTTCCAACAAATTTTTGATGTTCTGGCCCCTTCTGAACACCACTTTGATAGATTTATTTTAAGGTTTATTACCAGCCTATTTTTATCACAATCAATATTGTATTTGTGACTATATTAGTGTATTTTCAATGAAACTCCTTTTTCCATATGTTATAAATATATGCACCTGTTTCTAACAATCGTATGTACCTTTTATGTAAGATTATGTATGTTTTCAGACTTTGTACTATACAGTGTTTGTGTAGCTTTTCTCCCTGGGCCTTCACTGAAAATGAGTTATTTGACCCAGAAGAATTCCCTGGTTAACAAATGTCAATAAATAAATAAATAAATAAATAATAAAATATTGTGTCGACCAAACACACAGAGAATACTGTTCCCACACACACTGTCACATACACGCACACACACACACACACACACACACACACACGCACACATGCACACATGCACACACACACACACACACACACACACACACACACACACACACGCACATATGCACATATGGGCACACACACATAGACACATACAGGTGAGGTGGCACAAAGGCATTACACAGACCTCACAAAAGCCAACTGGTGACATTCACGACACACAGTCAGACCACAACATACACACTCTGGACAGGCCCTCAAACTCATGCATTGCAGCCCATTCAACTTAATGTTACTACTAATATTCACCTCTGGGATACGTGAGTAGTGTTAGTAGGTGATGGGCCTTCACCTAGCACACACTGCACCCATGTACACATTATTGCTGTTCACTTATATAGCACAGTGGCAACTCCTACAGAACATACCTCTCAACTGTACAGAGTTTCACTGAATGTTTAGATATGTGTCTCATATTTTTGGTCTATTCCTATTAAATCCTGTGTTTGTCTGACACATTACTGGGATGATCTGAGGATTTGCATCACTAATTAATGACATAATTTGAGTTGCAGACTTCAAAACCCGCAGTAAATGTATGTTAAAACAAATCCGATTACTCTAACAAATTTTTAAGCTTACAGTGGATATAATAATTGTACACACCCCTGTTAACATGCCAGATTTTTGTGATATATAACATGAGACCACAGAAATCATGTCATAACTTTTCCCACCTTTAATGTGACGTATAACCTGTGCAATCCAATTGAAGAATATACACATCGGTTAGGGGTAACATATAGTAACTGAAATATATACAATAGGCTGGTTGCATGAGTGTGCACACCCTTAAACTAATACTTTGTTAAAGCACCTTTTGATTTAATTACAGCATTCAGTCACCTTGGGAAGGAGTCTATCAGTATGGCACATCTTGTCTTAGCAATATTTGCACACTCTTCCTTGCAAAAGCCCTCCAAATCTATCATATTGCGAGGGCATCTCTTCTGCACAGCCCTTTTCAGGTCACCCCACAGATTTTCTATTCGATGTAGTTTGAGCTCTGGCTGGACAATTCCAAAATGTTGAACGTCTTCTAGTGAAGCCATTCTTTGGTTGATTCGTATATATGGTTTGGGTCATTGTCATGAGGAAAGGTAAAATTCCTCTCCATCTACAGCTATCTAGCAGACACCTGAAGATTCAGGGCCAAAAGGGACTGGTATTTGGACATGTTCATAATACCCTCCACCTTGCCTAAAGCTTCAGTTCCAGCTTATGAACAGCAACCCCAAAGTAAGACACTGCCATCACCATGCTTCACCATGGGGATGGTGTTCTTTTGGTGATGTGCAATGTTGTTATTGCGCCAAACAAACCTTTTGGAATTGTAGCCAAAACTTTCAACCTTGGTCTCATTAGACCATAACACATTTTCCCACATGCTTTTGGGAGACTTGATGTATCGTATTTCAGAATTTATCCAGGCCTGGATGTGGTTCTGTGTGAGAAAAGGCTTCCATCTTCCAACCCTACCCCATAGGCAAGACATATGGCAAATACAGGAGATTGTTGTCATATGTAGTACACAAACGATTGACATGATTTATCTTAATGACAATGTTTGGGGGATCGAATTTACTCTCAATGTACAATATCAACAAATCCAATACTTGGATGTATGTGTAAGTAGAAATAATGACCACACTTTGGATTCGAAAATTCAAAGAAAATGCCCACAATATAATATGTTGCTGGATGCTAGTAGCTTACACCCGCAACATATCTTTAAAAATATACCTAAGTCACAGTTTTTAAGAGTTAAAAGAATATGTTCAAATTAGGATACCTATGAACTGTTTGAGCAGGATCTTAGGAAGAGATTCCTAGCCAAAGGATATAAGTATGGGGATGTAGTATCAGCTTCCAGGTGGGTACAACAGTTTGATCGTGGCCACTTATTGAAATATAAGGACAAAAACATCTCCAAGGTGACTCCTATTAGATTTACTACAACATTTGGCAGAAATATTAATGTCATTAAAGGTGTGAATAATAACAATTGGAATATTTTAATGGCCAATTCAAGACTGGCAGACATTCTTCCTCAAGAATGTCTTTTTTTCATATAGGAGAGGTCGTCCATTGGGTGCCTACTTTAATTGGTATAAGAGAGGTAAAAATTCCAAAGTGGATTGATACAACGTACACTGTCAGGAATTGAACTGAGGGGTTGTTTCCCTTGTGGTCATTGTTCACTCTCTGTTCATGTTCAAAAATCTAAAGAATTTTCCAGCAAAAATGTTACCATAATTTTTGACATTAGATGTTTTGGTACTTGCGGAACCAGTTGGGTCATCTATTTGGTGACCTGTTCTTGTTTGGCTTTTTATATAGGCCAAACATCTAGACCTTTTACAATTAGAATATTGGAACATTTGAGTAATCTAAAACAAAAAAAGCCGTAAAGCAAAAAGCAGAGCAGTTTTCTGTTCCTCACTGTTATATACCACGAAAGCGACACCTTCAAACGTTTAAACGCTTTTATTAAAAAACATGCGTTTTCGTCCTTAACCTCCAGGACTTCATCAGATAAAACTTTTAGAAAAAATCTCCACTTTTATATACGTTTAATGCATCAATTAACCAATGAAGACACCATTTTATTGATACAAATGCACCAACCACTTCTCATCTCATTAATATTAATTTCCACATTGACAAAAATTCCTATGTGAAAAAAACAAATAACTTTTAAAATCAATTTAGACTTAAAACAATCCTTACCAATGATTCTCACATCTCCTAATATATCTTCGGGAATGTTATTACTCTTTACCATAGAAACCAACAATTTTCTGTGCAAAAATATCGCAAAATTAAAAGGTGTTATACAGATGATCAACACTAGGGGGGCTCGAAGCTTGGTTTTTAAATAATGTTTTTAATTTTGCGATATTTTTGCACAGAAAATTGTTGGTTTCTATGGTAAAGAGTAATAACATTCCCGAAGATATATTAGGAGATGTGAGAATCATTGGTAAGGATTGTTTTAAGTCTAAATTGATTTTAAAAGTTATTTGTTTTTTCACATAGGAATTTTTGTCAATGTGGAAATTAATATTAATGAGATGAGAAGTGGTTGGTGCATTTGTATCAATAAAATGGTGTCTTCATTGGTTAATTGATGTATTAAACGTATATAAAAGTGGAGATTTTTTCTAAAAGTTTTATCTGATGAAGTCCTAGAGGTTAAGGACGAAAACGCATGTTTTTTAATAAAAGCGTTAAAACGTTTGAAGGTGTCGCTTTCGTGGTGTATAACAGTGAGGAACAGAAAACTGCTCTGCTTTTTGCTTTACGGCTTTTTTTGTTTTAGTTTTTTTTGTTTTAGTTTGTTAAGTTTTTTGGAAGCCGCACGTTTTTCTTGGTTGGTGTAACATTTGAGTAATGTCAGAAGTAAATCCTGTACTAGTGCTTTATATAAACATACGTTGGCTCATACCAATGCCAGATTTTATTTCCAGATTATTGATGTGGTTAAGGTGGAATTTAATGATAAACATGGTTGTCATGATTTATTAAATCGAAAGGAAAAAGCATGGATTATTAGATTAGGTGGATTGTTTTATCCAGGTTTAAATGAACACTTATAATGCATTTTTTAAATGCATGGTAACAGTATATTGGTATATACATTGGTTGTTATATACATTGGTTGATTGGTCTGTTTAAATAATTGTTATTATGAAGGTTAATATGTCTAAAACTTGAGATATATATCAGGTATCGTGTTACTTTAAATGGACTCTCATCAATTTGTATGCCAATTATTGGCTTTTTGACTCTCTTTATGTATAGTCAATGAACAGAATGATTTGTTATCACTGAAGAAGGCTAAGTGCTGAAACTGGTATGATTCTGTTTTCACACATTATGGAACAATAAATGGTGTTCGAGTAGTGCTGGCTCGTTTATGCATTTTACTACGTTTTTCTGGCCGTTGCACTTGTCCTGCGTGCGAGGTTGTTTGTGTGGTGTTATATGTAGTACACAACCAGCACTTGCCAGAGATTTCTGCAACTCCTTTAGTGTTGCTGTAGGTCTCCTGGAAGCCTCTCTGACCAGTTTTGGTCCTGTCTTTTCATACAAATTGGAGAGACACCCACTTCTTTGCAATGTCACTGTTGTCCCATATTTTCTCTACCTTTTGATGGCTGTTTTCACCATGTTCCATGGTATATGCAATGCTGTACCCTTCTCTGGGCTGATACCTTTCAACAATGAGATCCCTTTGAAGCTTTGTAAGCTCTCTGCAAACCATGGCTGTTGCTGTAGCAGGCAACTGAGTAAATGTCAGAAAAATCCTAGTAGAACAGCTGACCATTATTTGTTGTTAATCAAAGAGTCTCTGTAATTGATGGCAAGTGTGTACCCAAGAAGACGTAATGCTGTAATTAAATCAAAAGCGGCTTCAACAAAGTATTTGATTCAGGCTGTGCACACTTATGCATCTAGATTATTGTACGTTTATTATTTTTCATACTTGTTCCCCTAACAGACTTGTTTGTTTTTCAATTATTGGCAAAGGCTCTTGCCACCCCCATAGTGCCTTTTTTAGGCAAGGCTCAAATTCTAAACCTACCACCCTAGAACACCAAAAAGGAAAAAAACTAAGGGTAATGCTGCTCAATGCCAGAAGTCTCAATCTCAAGATGCACGCACTCGAGGCCCTTCTCAATATGGAGAACATCGATGTCTGTGCTGTGACAGAAACCTGGTTCAAGGCTCCTGAGAGCACCCCAGCACTAACAGGTTTCACCTCATATCATACGTTCCGGCCCCAAAATCCGGACAACACCAAGAAAGGAGGGGGGGTGTCCATATTCATAAAGGACACCCACACCTCAAGGTTGGTGGCAACGCACGATGCATCTGAGACCATCCAGGTGCAATTAACCATAGGCAAGACTGCTCTGCAATTTGTAGCATGTTACAGGCCACCCTCTCAAACTCAGGAACCTCACATGGCCTTCCTGAAAACATTGGAGGGGATAAATGTATCTCCAAACACCATCATACTAGGTGACTTCAACTACCCTAATATAGACTGGGAACACTACTCAAGCCCGAACACTCTAACCCAAAGATTCCTGGAGTTCATAAACTCAAATGCCATGGAACAACTAGTCACCATCCCCACAAGAGGTGAAAACATACTTGATCTCATCATCACGAACATGGGATCAAAATGTTCAACACCGAAGTATACCCTCACTGGTGAGATCAGATCATAAACTAATCTCGCTGGAAGTCCTCATCCCGCCCCACCTGAAACAAAAAGACCACAGTGAAAAACTTCTCAAAGCCGATTTCACACTTCTAAAAACTAGTGTGGTCTCCTTTAAGGCCCCTGAGCCAGTGGTAAACATTACTCAAACCGCTGAATCACTTACAAATGCCTTCTACCAGCACCTACAGGACTGCATGGATCAGGCAATCCCAAACAAAACTAAGACTCTTTGTACCAAAGGCAAGCGTCCAGTCTGGTGGACCCCAGCCATAAACAAGCTCTACAACAAAAGGAGGAAGCTACTACAAGATAGAGCAAAATCCTTGAAAGGTAAGACACCTTTGATCATTATAAGTAAAAACTAAGAGCTCTCATAAAATCATCCAAGGCAAATTTTGAGAGAAAAATCGCCAAGGACTCTAAAGACAATCATAAGGCCTTCTTTAGCTATGTTAGAAACCTAGGAGGAAAATCCCAGATATGCTCAGAATTAGTTCAAAATGATGTGAAAATTACTGAACCTACACACATTGCTAACATACTGGCTGACAGGTTCAGTGCAAACTTCTCCCCCCTCCCCAAAGGAGAGATATCTATTCCAGAGGATTGTAGCCCCCAAACATCTCCAACGCCCAGGTGAGAACTGCCCTCACTAAGGCAAAAACACAGCATCCATGGGACGGATGGTGTCCCCGGCTGTGTGCTTCATGAACTCAACGAGGAATTAAACCCACAGTTAGGACAGCTGTTTAATCTTAGCCTCACCTCAGGATACGCACCCAAGGAGTGGCGCACGGCGACTGTGGTCCCACTTCATAAGGCGGTGCCTCCACAGACCCTGGAAATTACCGCCCATTAGCTTGACAAGCCTTATCTGCAAAGCCATGGAGAGGATCATAATGGAACTCATAAATAAAGACATAGGGAACTTGCAGACTTTGGATCCAACCCAGTTTGGCTTTGTCAAAGGCAGATCCTGCCTCTTAAACTTGGTTGACTTTTTCGAGACAGTCACCAAGGCCATTGATGAGGAAAGGCAGTCCATACAGCCTACCTCGACCTGGCAAAGGCCTTGACACAATACCCCACTCAGGTATCATCGAAAAACTCATCAGCTTGAATGTAAACCCATACATCACAAGATGGGTTGCAAACTGGCTAGCGACAGAACCCACAGGGTCAGAGTTGCTGGAGCCATGTCAGACTCAAAGCCTGTCACAAGTGGTGTCCCACAGGGCTCAGTCCTGGGTCCACTCTTGTTCGGCATCTACTTTTCTGAAGTACAAGCAAACACAGGAGGGTTATGGCTGACAAAGTTTGCAGATGACTGCAAACTGGGCCATAGTCGAAAACACATCTGACACAGATATCCTCCAGAAGGGCCTCACAGAAACGGATAACTGGTGCCAGAGCCATGGCCTGAAGTTAAACGCCAAAAATGCATAGTCATACCCTTCGGGAAAAACAAGGTTACCCCTAGCTACCATATAGGTGACAATCCACTGAGCACAGAAAAAGTCATCAGGGATATGGGGACCCAAGTTGACAGTAGTCTTTCGTTTGACACTCATGTTGCTAAAGTAGTTAGGAAAACCTTCTATATCGCCCACCTGATCATGAAGGGATTCACATCTAGATCAAGGGAGGTCATCGTCCCCCTGTACTCATCACTCATTAGACCTATGATTGAGTACAATGCCCCGTTCGGAATGTATCTGACCAGACACCTGATGCAGCTTGAAAGGCCCCAAATGTTCCTCACCAAAAGGATAAAGGGTCTCAAAAATATGTCTTATGCTGCCCGACTGAAAGAACTCCAGCTTTATTCAGTCTCATACCGCTTGCTCAGAGGTGCCCTGTGCCTGACATATAAGGCCATGTCAAACCCAGATTTGATGAATATGCTTCACCTCAAAAAATCTAGATCCCTCAGAACCACAAGGGCGGGAGACTTAAACCTTGACACGGTTATAAATAGAACGTGCTGGAGGGACAGATTCATCACCCAGAGACTCCCTATGCTGTGGAACAAAATCCCGGTACATGTGAGGCAGAGCACCTCGCTGGCCTTGTTCAAGAGGAATCTTGACCAATGGATGGGAGATCGCAGATATACCCCAGGGATTACTTCAGTGTCACTGCTTGACAGAGGCACAGAAAAATGATAGGCATAGTTTTTTATTCAAACTAAAGGGGTGGCGAAAGCCACATAACTATGGGCTAGGCTTATAAATGCCCTTGGGCAGATAGCCTAGTATGAACCTATGAACCTATGAACCTATGAACCTAAGTGAATTTTACAGGCTATATGTCACATTAAAGGTGGAAAGAGTTGTGAAATGTTTTATCGTGGTCTCATTTTTGTATATCACAAATACCTGGCATTTTAACAGTGGTGTGTACACTTTTAATGTGCACTGTATAAGAGTACTTTTAAAATATGTCCCTAGTTTTGGTCCTTTGTCCCCGCATTTTGTCAGTCTTTGTCTAAATTTCTTGCACTGACAGATTGTGAGGTATGCTACAGATATGTTACATCTGCTGCAAATAGGCCTCTGTGATGAACAGTTTGATGCAAAGCAGTTAACCCCACCACAAGTGAACATGCACACATCGCAATATGGCTAAGAGTAACAGTTGTGTGCATTGTAAAATGCATGACCTTAACATGCCTGGGGTATTGGTGAGTCACAGCAAAAACAAAGAATAACACTGGTGTAAACTGTGCTTCTGTAAAATCCATTGCAAACAAAAGAGAAAAAGAGCACCGTGACATTCAAGCTTTTATTTAAACAATAATCAGCAAAGCTTTCGGGATTCCCCTTCCTCAATGCTTACAAACTAAAAACATTTCATTTCATTTAAGTGCAAAATGTTAAAAGTCATATGGTAAAGCCAACCAATAGAACACAACTAATCAACTTCAAGTGATATCAATTAATAACTGAATGTATTTTGATGTATTTTGGTGTACGTGTGTCTGTGTGTGTGAGGGGGGTACATACATCAGTTGTTCTCTAGGAGAAGTGTTATATCAATTGAAGTTGATTAGTTGTGTTGTTTTATTGGTTGTCTGTACCATGTCTGCTTATTAACCTGATGTTTTACATCTCATGTCTGTTGTTTTGAGGCTTCTAGCTACACCTACTCATACATACATGTGCACAGGTAATGCCTGATATATATTTCTGCTCTTTGTCAGTATGGAACACTGTATTTACACTCTTTGCTGCTCAGTCATTCCTCTCACCCTGTTAGAGCAGGGCATCTGGAGGATGACACAAATAAATGAGGGACAGTCTCCCAAAATTAAAGGCACTTTATTAATATTGCTGTAACACACAAGTCAGTTAATAACCTGGAGGATGTCGGACACTCATATGTATGCTATTATGTTCTAATGTCAGTCTTCACAGATTTGACAATGATTTGCCAGACATAACATAACTCTATGAGTAAATGACTGCAAATATGAGGCACACATACGGTCAGTGTGCATAACACTGGACAGATGAATGTTATGAGCTTAGTATATCACATGCAGTTCAAAAGACACATCTGCAACAGTAGTTTACTATGCACATACCCTGTACAGGTCTCTTAAATTTGTGAGACAAACATGTGTCATAGTTGTATTCACAAATGATATATGGATCTTTACAACATCCCACTAGCTGTCCTAGCAATGTCACAATGAGTATTGTTCAACAGACCCTCCAGTAGTAGTCATAATGTGCGCTGTCCTTTCCTGGGGTGCCTCAGGGGCCTGAGCTGTGATCTATGTTACTGCAGACAGACCCAGATGCTATGGCCATAGATGCTTATTAGCAATATATCAGTACAGCAAATCTTGTTGAGACATATTTGTTTAATATCCTACTTCCCATTATTGAATACCCCCCTACTGCATTCCACTAAATGCTTACTTGTCTGATATATCTTTTTTTCCAAATATTGTTGGTTTCTGTTTGCTTCTGTTGTGTTTCTGTCTCTGTATCTCTGTCTCTCTCTGTCTACACATGTAGAGGTATAGACCTGTTTTGCATAGGCAGCAGCTTGCCTTTTACAATTAATGCTCATGAGCAGGTGATGGCCTCTACACCAGTCGATGTCCCCCGCTTGCTAATTGCATGCAGAATAGCTGTGTTGTTATTCCTATAGCCAATGACATGGCCACACACTCCTATAATTCAGTACTTTGTGTGGGCATTGTACCTTTTCCTTGCCTGTGAGGGGACATCATGGAGGTGTGTGGACAACAACATCACAGAGGGTAGTTGAAAATACCTCTTACAACAAAAAATGTGGAGACAGACCAACAAAATGGGGGAGAAGGCTTCAGACTTAGGGACAGAATGTAAGTATTGCTGTTATATAGTTTGAATAGTGCTAGTTTAACAGGGTTTCTGTGGACATGGATTTTTTTGTGTGTTTTAAGTTATGTGGTTGACATAACTCTCAACTGTAAGACTATCCACAGAATGGCCAGAAATTTGACTCTTATGTTTGGTCTGTTCCTCAGACAGTTTTTGTCCTTGGCAAATTAGTAGCACACTCTTGGGATTGCAATCAGTAAATGCTAACATCCATTTGTGTTTCTGACTTCATATCCCCCAGAAAATATATGTTACAACAAACCCTGTAACACCAGCAACTTTTTCAGTTTATAACAGCAATATTTCAAATATGCCCCTCCTTTTGGGCCTCTGTCCCCCAATGATGTTAGGCTTTGTCCAGTTGTCATACAGTAAGAGGTTGATAGCTCTGGTATATCATTATTCAGTGCCTTCATTCATGAAATCATTGCAAGGATGCAGCAGAATGCCAGACATATTATAAGAAAGAGGCCATATATATATATATGAGGACAAACCCTGGACATTCTGTGGGAATCTGTACAGTTGAGAGATCTGTGCATATCTAGCAATTGTTAACAGACTGTCAGGACTGTGTAGCAGTATAGTGTGTAAATGTTAGTTGGGCTGGGTAGGGAGGGGGTAGATGTAAGTGTCATGGCTCCTTTTCTATGTGACTGTGCATGCTGCTCCAGTTTCTGGTGGTCTATCAGCTGTATATGTTTGCAGGGGCAGACTGAGACATGTCCCATACCACCTCAGGATTCCTACTACACTGTGACTTGGGGCACTATATGTAGGGGTAGTGTGTGAGTGGCAAACATGATATTCTTCTTCACACAGTCATTATGCTCTAGTGCTTATTTGGCTTACCAGTATGTCACTGTGACTATGGTGAATTTGGTTGTGGGTATGCACTTTCACACCGGTGTCTGTTTTTCACTACTGTTACATCCCTGTAGTGCCTGACATATTTGCAAATGCATGTGTAATTCCCCATAACTGATTTGGGGTAGTGTTGTGTCAGTCTGACTGTAGTTTGGATGGCATTTGGTAACATGCTTAGCAGGTCAGTGTAGTTTCCCTAATGTCATGCTATGTCCAGATATGCATAGGATGTCCAGTTACTGCCTCATATCTTTGGTCTGGTCCCCATCAGTGGGATGATGTGAGGATTTAGGTCACTAACTAATGAGAAGCAATTGAGTCTTGCATTTGTGCAATTTCAGTCAATATATGTTAAAACAGACCGTGTTACTGCAGCAACTGTCTCAGCTTATCTACTCAAGTATTTCAGATATGCCCCTATTTTCATGACTTTCTCCCCACACTTTGTCATGCTTGGTCCAGATTCATTGCACTAAGGGGTTCTGAGCATACCTGTCAACTGGCTGGATTGTTTCAGAATGTCAAGGTTTATTGCTCATATGTTTGGTCTATTCTACAAATTATTTGTATTTCTCTGGTAAATCACTGTGATGATCTTAGAATTTCTGTCAGTAAATGATGACATGCATTTCAGTTTCAGACCTTATAGTCTTCAGAAAATGTATGCTGAAACAAACTCTGTTACTCTAGCAACTCTCTACATTCATAATAGCAATATTTAAAATATGTCCCTAGTTTTTACTCATTGTCCCCCATTTTGACAGCCTTTGCCCAGATCTCATGCACTAAGAGGTTGAGTGGTATGGGTCTGAGCTATGACTGCACTACATGTTATGTACACACACAAACACACACACACACACACACACACATATATATATATATATATATATATATATATATATATATATATATATATGGGTCTACTTCATTTGCCCTAACTTCCACTTGACTGATACCCATTTGACTGACCCCATTTGACTGACACTTCATTTGACTGACAAGTATTATTGGCAGTCTCCAGAACACTGTAAGGCAACTAAATGGAATATGTGCCCTTCCCACTGTAGTGCAACCCTGGAGTTAGAATATATAGTTAGGGGGGTGTGGGGGGCACATTCCCCCACAATGTGGGGTGTGGGGGCGAAGCCCCCCGCTTAATTTCATAGTATATTGTTTGGTTTTGCTTTAATATTGCTTAGTAAAACAAAAGTAAGCTTCACCCCCCCACAACCCCCATTGTAACAAATGAAGTGTCAGTCAAATGAAATTTCAGTCATTTGGTCTCAGTCAAATGGGTGTCAGTCAATTGTAAGTTAGGGCAAATGAAGTAGACCCATATATATATATATATATATATATATATACATATATATATATATATATATATATATATATATATATATATGTGTGTGTGTGTGTGTGTGTGTGTGTATAAATATATATATAAATATATATATATATATATATATATATATATATATTTTTTTTTTTTTTTTTAAATATATTTTTTCATATACATGTAGCTCTCTCTCTCCCTCTCTCTCTCTCTCTATATATATATATATATATATATATATATATATATATATATATATATAAATATTTGCACATGTATATATACAAGCCTTCTGTGGTGGTGCAGTGGTTAGCATTGTCACCTCACCGAAAGATGTTTTCCTGTTCAATTCTCAGCTGGAGCGCCTTCTGTGTGGAGTCTGCATGTCTTCCCCGTGGTTGAGTGATGTCTAAAGACATGCAGGTGCATGCATGAATGTGTATGCCTTCTTTGAAGGTTGGGCATCGGGCTGGCAACTTGGCACATTGTAAAAATCCACTGCCAATCATTAGTGGACTGGAGTTCTGCTGTGGCGAGCCCTAATTGGGAAAAGACAAGACATGTATATATACAAAACCTGAGTGATTACAGAGTTTTGCCCTACTGTTGATTGACTCGACTGCATGATATGTTTGAAAAAGCATCAGAAATTCCTACAGCTCAAATCGTGTAGTGATACATTTCTCTGACTATAGTGTACAGGGTTCACGACTTGCCAGTGCTGGTTATTTTGTTGCTAGGCAGACCAGTGGCTGATGGAGACAGAGTGATTAAAGCAGTTTTAAATGGCTTTAAGTGGATTTGTGTGGGTTTGCATGATGGTAAGCGATGCCAAGATATAGTTAGCCGTAGAGATGCTTAATCCATTTTGGTTTCACTTAGCATCGCGCAATCCCGGTTACTGCTGCTTACTCCCGCGCTAATTTCTTTAAAAGCAAAGAAAAAGGGGTGATAAGAAAGTCATGAAAAAGGGGCATGCAGAGGGAAAAACCATATGACAGATAGCTAGGGATGTGCAGGATGGGTGTAGGGCAGGTCCATAGCTCTTCATTTCTTATACAGCAACAGCTGTGCATATGTACAGAATTTGGAGGTGAATTTGGACACTCAATCCCCAGAGGGGGGGGGGGTGAGGACAACAGAAATGTGTTGTCAAGCCAATTGGACTGGATTACATGTGTCCAGTGGACATGTGTGTGAAATTGACAGCTATGTATGAGGCAATATTTTTTTGGAACAGATGCCATTTTGTTTTTTTGTTTTTTAAGGTGAGACTGAAATGTTGTTGAAGGATTGCAGGTATGGATGGGGAGGTTGGTTGGGTAGGGGACAGACAAGACAGAGAAGACAGCAGACAAGGCTGGTGCATGACATATGTGGGGGTTAAACACCTTGGGTAGGTAGGGTGGTTGGGGATCAGAGGCCCATGAGCCCTCCTATTGATATAGTGGAACTGACATCACCACCCGCAGGCAGTCACCACTGCTCCTTGAGAGCCCCGATGGTGGCTGTGCTGGGGGCTGGACAGGAGAGGCAGACAGCTCCTCAAGGTGCACCAGGTGGCCCTCCATCTGGCGCAATTGTCCACCCAACTCCTAGCAGATGACACTGTGCACCATACCCCAGAACTGACGGCAAATGACGGGCTCATCTCTATGCCCACACCCGGGGGGATGGGCCCCATCCCCTGAGGTAGTTCCATCCAAAGGTGGTGCAGGATCTGAAGAAGATGAAGTTCCAGGGTGGGTCCCAGATGTGCTGGGGCCCAGTGCCATGGCCAGATGGGGCAGGACAGGTGGATCTCCTGGGATCGGCATTACCAAACGTGCTATGCTGTTGAGGTTTTCCAAGATATATTGCTTAGTCATGAACAAAACATTTCAATATTAGTTTTAACAGTATACATGGGTATTCCAATTAACTCAAAATAACAGATGTGAAACAGTTGCATAGCAAACAGAGCACATGCATAAATGGAAAAACAGTAAGAATTGTAACAGCATGCCAGTAGCAATGATGGCAACAGGCTGTCAACAATGATATTTGAACAAGGTATTTTAACATGCAACCAATTAATTATATGAACAATAATGGGACACATGTCCCAGCATTAGGTTTTGTAAAAACATACCCATAGTATATGAATAATACTTAGTGATGCAGATGAGGGGTGGGGGGAGAGAAGAAAAGTCCATTAACAACTGCATAGGCTTATATTTTTCACAGCAGTACTGCTCAGTTCTCTAGAGGTCTGCCCTCACTTTACATCTGCCTATGGCCTATAGCTTCTGTAGAACTGCGAGCAGTGCTTAAAGGGTAGATGCTGAGCACTGATTAACAGTGCACAAATCAGCTTAGCCAAGTTAACTAGTGCTTAGCATGTACATTTTAGCAATCAGGATTATGGCTTAATTCATCATTACTGACATATTACTAGGTGTATATGTGATGTATGGGACACTTGTGTTTACATGGGGGTTTCACATTTCTCATACACTGACACTTCCCTTTTGGACCTGCTACACACTCCCCTGGTTGACAGATATTACTTACTACCTCATTTAATAAAATAAAATTATGTTATTAATACTGCTTTCTCAATGTAAAAGTGAAGAGACTGCATTGGGGCTCGAACCATGAATGGCTGTATTCTAAGCAGGAGCTCTAACCACTGCGCTATTTCACATTGAGAATATTGACTGTATATTTCTGTTTAGCTCTTTAGGGATGTTTCAGCTAGTTACACACACACACACACACGCACACACACACACACACACACACACACACACACACACACACACACACACACACACACACACACACACACACACACACACACTCCTGGTACAGTATGGCACAGCTGGGACACCTATGAGCCCTTCATTGGAGACATTACAGTAGTTCTGCCTGACGCAATCCATCTCTATCACTGCTACTGTCCAGCCCACAACAAAGGGTGACATATCCTACTGTGTGATGGGCCTAGTAGCAGAATGGCAATTGTTGGCAAGACCAAGGCTATTGGAGTGAGCTATACAGTGTTACCAAGTGTAAATGAATGTACTTTAAGAGCTGACTTACTGCTATACAAACCACACACACTGACGAGGTATAATGTTATGTGATGACAACTGATGAGGGGACAGGACTATACATTATCACTGCAGTACATACACAGTTCAGACTCACAGGGATTCATTTTACACAACATTGCAGAACAGTCTGCAATATATACAGGACACATGTAAAGTACTAGGTGCATAACCTCATAAGATGATACCAGGCTATTGGCCCTTCTGCCCTCATAAGCCTTGCCCAGACGTTTGCTCATACCCCTTCTAAGCCAGCGCCTGTTTCCACTGTCCATCTGGGACACACACATGATCCCAGAGGTGTCTCATCCATTTCCCATGCAGTTGTCCAGCTTCCTCTTCCAGACGGCTATACACATACTCTGCTAAACATGGGGAGGGAGTGTATTTTACAGACAGTGTATTGTGCGGAACACCACATTATCCCGCTAACAAGTACTATACATGTCACAGACCAGTTGAGGACCTTGCATGTGTGATACATGAGTGCAATATTTCTTACAGATATGCAGAAACACCATCAAGGCTTGTTTGGACATGGCCTTGTACGCCAGACACAGGTCACCTATGATCAGTCTGTATGAGACTGAGTACATGAACAAGAATTTCAACCTACCTGTATAGTGTAGGTGTTGCAGACCCTAGAATTGCCTTTTCAGGAACCTCTGTTGTCTCTGCAACTGCTGCATTTGCTTGGCAAGATACATGCCAAAGGAGCCATTGTACTTGGTAGTGCATCTGGTAAGGGTAGAGTACAGGGATGTTGTGGCCTCCCGGTTCCTGGATGACATACCCACATTTGTGAGGTGGGCCATGTAGATGGCCTTCCGTACAATGTGCCCACCCAGTGGGAAACTGTCTGGTTGCTACCAACCTCAGTGCAGAAGTCACCTCACACCTGATTGCAGGCTCAGTACATTATTACTGTCATACTTAGTGTGGATGCCATATGCCATAGCAGGGGGAATGATTCCTCTCCTGGCATTCAGTTTGTGGTAATGCTTCTTGCACCAGTCAGTAATTGGGTGAGTGCCTCTTGGAGGATGCTCACATCAGTAGGGGAATGTAAGATAGTGGCCAGTTTGCAAGCATCTGTACACCTAGTCAGCCATAGACCACTGCTTTTGTCCTGTACTTCAGATACATATATCTCAAACAGTAGAGGCCCCCAGACAGATCACCGGGGTACACCATTGTGGAAGACTCTACTACTAGAGGTGGGTTTAACTATTTTGACTAAGTTGGTACTATCACTGGGCCATTTAGCTACCCATCTGGTAACCTACAGGTTGGTGTCTAGCTGTGTAGGTGTTTGTATCCTGACCACCTGGGGATTAATGTGAGTGGATTGGGCTACGTGAAGGTAGGCATTGTTTATCATCTTCCCCTTGTCCCTGTGTTTGTTGACCACTTCAGAGAGGTTGACCAGGTTTAGCAGGCGTGATCTCCCTTTGACAATACCATGGTGTGTGGGCTCAGGTTTTTCATTGTTACGGATGTCCCTGTTCATAATGTCCTTGATATTTCCTTCCATGCCCTTGCAGAGCAGGCTAGTTAGGCTGATGTGCATAGTATTAGGTGGGTCGGTGGATTGCTTTGCCTTTATGTATAGGGAAGACAGTGGCTGTCCTCTGTGCAAGTGGGATGACACCAGTGCTCAGGCTGTGGTTGACTACAGTACAGAATGGATCTGAGAGCCCATGCCTTTGTTCATATAGGATGCAGTCAGGGATGGGATCAGGCCTATGGAGACCTCTATGTGTTGTCTTTGAAAGGGTTTTTACAGACCTGCTTCCTGATGATGAGGGGAGGGGGGCAGGTGCTGCACATGAACATGTGTACCAATGGGGGACAGGGGGGGTGATGTTTACACTTCACCTGTCTGCAGCTGGTTACCTATATTTATGCCATATGTGTATGTGGTGTTATTAATCACCAGTACAGAGCAGATTTGTGTGTTACCTCTGGAATTGCAGACACATGTGTGGAAGGCCTAGTGATTGGCATTGGTGAATGTGTCCAATTTGCACTCAAAGACAACCTTAGGGAAAATCACTTGTGACCTTATTTGCTTGTGCAGACCAAGGTGACATTGCTTCCAATGAGGCAACTGTTCCTTCTTGGCCCACCCAGCAACTGATTCCACCTATTATGATATTTTGTATTGCTGCTGTCCACCACAGGTGTATATCCTACCTTGATGGACATGATGTTGTCCTGTCAGGTATTGCTGAGTCAATACAGCTATGTTGGTTCCCACATAGTATTGTGGTGTGGGCCTGGAGACTGCTACTAGTTCCAAGAAATGGGACATTGACTGTACAGCTACTTCTACCTGCTCTGATGGGATTTATAGTCATTTGTGTACAGTTCATTCTGTTTGACACTGCAAAGGTGGGGCAGGGGAGATGGTGACCTGAACAGTGATGGATATGTAGTCAGATATTACTAAGGAAGATGGCACTGTAGGAGTGCTACATTGGCTACTCATGTTGGTTAGGACCAGGTACAGGATATTTCCACCTGTCATAGGAGTGTTGACTGGCTAAACCACTGCATTGCCATTGATAAGGCCGAGGTATCTGTGTAAGTTATGTTCGGTGACATAGGTCATGCACACTATAGTTGGGTATTTGAAGTCACTCAGGAGCAGCATAGATGATTGAATCCTGACAGATTCCAGCAGGTCTCAATAGGTGTGGTGGGTGTCCATAGTCATGGGTGGAGGCCTCTAGCTAGCTATGATTTGAGTAGGTGTTTTGTCAACTGATGACTGCACTCAGGATGTCACCCATGCGTCATACTGTTTGGCCAATCTGGAGGTGCGTATCCCGGTGTTAATATTCAACACTCCACCTCCTGTAGCTTTGCAGGCCTCCATTTGGGGTCTAAGCATATGAGGGGATGTGTGACCTGGCAAGGCTAGTGTGCTCTCCACAGCTATAAAGCAGGTGTCAGTGACTGCACAAATGTCAGCATCCTACAGGACAAGGTCTGTTTGCATTGACATGGGTTTCATGGTAAGACACCTAGATCCTGTTACAGCAAGACATCTGCACAAAGGCAAACATCAGTGGTGGGTAAAGGACAGCAAATAGTGTCACTTTATGGATCTAGCTGAAAAAAAACTTAGTTGCCAGCAAAGATGGTGTCGCATTCGCAGGTCTACTCTGCAGGATATGACATCTGACAATCAAATGTATGCGAATATGTTATGACTTCAGTCTTTAATGGGTTGCCAGTGATGTGTCAGACAATACATAACTGTCTGAGGCACTGACTACAAATATGAGGCAGATATGTCGTCAGTCTGCAAAACTCTGGATAGTTGTCAGGCGTGGGCTCAGTATATCACATACAGTTCAACACAAATCTGCACCTGTTGTGCAGTATGCACATACCCTAGATATGTATTTTACATTTGTAAGACAAGCGTATGTATCACAGTAGCATTCACAGGTGACATACGAATAATTACAACATCCCAGGTAGCTGGCCTAGCAGTGACACACTCAGTATTGGACAACAGACACTACAGTAGTACTCATATATGAGCTGACCTTTGCTGGGGTGACTTAGGGACCAGAGATGTGTTCTATATCAATGCAGACAGGGCAAGCAGAAATGGCCATACAGTAGGTGCCGGACAGCAGCATGTGAGTCCAGCAGGTCTTGTTGTGGCCTAGTGTTTAATGTCCCATTTGACATCATTGCATCCCCCGTTCTGCATTCCATTACAAGCTTACATGATTCACATACCTGTTATAGTGCTGAAGAAGTTCCTTACAACAATTCAAATGGTTAGGTTTGTGTAGTTGCAGTCTGTCTTTGTGTAGATGGCTTGAGACCTTAGTTGCATAGGCAGCAGCTTGCATTTTATATGTACTGCTCATTAGCAGGTGATGGCCCATGCACCAATCGGTGTCTCCCACTTGCTACTTGCAGCCAGAGCAGCTGTGTTGTCTTTCCATTTGCCAATGCCATAGTAATACAGTGCTATAATAACATCCTTCATGTGGGCCTTGCCCCTTTTCCTTGCCTGTGAGGAGGACATTTTGGAGGTGTGGAGGCTACAGCTTTACAGACAGTAGGTGGGAATACCTATCAAGAAAGGACATGTGAAGACAGCCCAACAACATGGGGGACAAAACTCCAGAATTGGGTACAGATTGTAAGTCAGTAGTGCTGTTAAACACATAGAGGGTTGGTAGATTAACAGGGGTTGTCTGTAATTGCATTTTCTGCGTGACTTGATGTCTGACAGTGACATGTCTCTGAAATACCTCTCAACTGTCCTAATGTCCACAGACTGCCCAGATGTTTGCCTGTTATGTTTGGTCTGTTCCTCAGACAACATCTGTTTTTGTGGAATCAGTAGGATAATGTGAGGGTTGTAGCCAGTAACTGTTGACATCCATTGGTGTTTCAGACATCACATTCTTCAGGGATGTTATATCATAACAAAGCCTGTGACACCAGTTACTGTTTCAGTTTGTAACACCATTATGTGAGATATGTCCCTCTTTTGGGTCCCCTGTTCCCCAAGTATGCCATGCTTTGTCTAGATGTCTTGCAGTAAGAGGTTCAGAGGTATGGTATATCATTATTTAGTGACTGCACTCCAGGTATCATCCCATTGACGTAGCAGACTCCTGGAAGTGGTATGCAGCAGTGGCCATGAATATGGTCTCACACCCTGGACATTCTGTGGAAATCTGTACATATGAGAGTTATGTATGTCTGGCCATTATGAACAGACTGCCAAGGCGGTGTAGCAGTGTTGCGTGTAGATGTTTGTTTGGCTGAGTAGGGAGAGTAGCAGATGTGAGTGTCATAGATCCTTTTTCTATCTGACTGTGCATGCCGCTATGGCTGCTGGTGGTCTATCAGATGTGTATGTTTGTAAGGGCAGATTGAAAAATGTCAACATCTCAAGATTCCCAGTACAATATGAGTTGGGCCAGTATATGTTGGTGTAGTGTGTGACTGGCAATCAGGATATGATTGTTCAAAAAGTCATTTGATGCTAGAGTTAATTTGGGGTACTTGTATGTTGCTGTGACTGTGGTGCAAATGGTTGTGGGTGGACGATTTTGCACCACTATCTGCTTTTCCCTACAGTTCCATCTCTGTAATGCATGATATATTTGAATATATATGGGTAATTGTCCAGAGCTGATTTGGGGTAGTGTCGTGTTGGTCTTACTGTGGTTCAGAAGGTGCTGGGTGACATGGGTGGCAGCTGTCATGGGTTTTTCCATTCTTTTACATGACTTCAGTCATACCTCTCTACTGTCCAGATGTCTACACACTGTACAGATGCATGGCTCATATGTTCGTTCTGTTGCCCATAACAGTTGTGGGTTTCTGAGAAATCACTGGGATGATGTGACCATTGACATCAATAATTAATGAAATTCACTTGTATTTCAGACCTGGAATCTATGTGCAATTGTATGTTAAAACAAACCATGCCACTCTAGCAGACATCTACGTGTATGACAGACATATTTCCAAGATGTCACTTTTGTTTGCCCTTTACCCCCCCCCCCCACTTTGTCAGGCTTTTTGCAGATGTCTTTCAGTAAGAAGTTGTTTTATATATATATATATATATATATATATATATATATATATATATATATATATATATATATATATATATTTATATATAAATATATATATATGTCTACTCATATATATATATATATATATATATATATATATATATATATATATATATATATATATATATATATATATATATATATATATATATATATATATATATATATATATATATATATATTGGTATCTATATATACATATGTATGTATGTAAGAGTACTATAGATATATAATTTCCCCTTATGTTAAATGAGTGTTGTGCATGTTATGTTTGTAAAAACATTACAGATTCTTACAGCTCTGATGATGTAGAGGTATGTTGCTGTGATTGTAGTGCACAGGGTCCTGGGTTCCTGACTTGGAAATTATGTCTTTTTGCATTACTGTTAAATGATCAGAATGCATGATATGCTTGAAAAAGCATTACAAACTCCCAATGCTCCAATGATGTAGTGGTACATTGCTGTGATTGTAGTGCACAGTATCCCAGGTTCAAGACTTGGCGGGGCTGATTATTTTGTTGCCAGACAGAACAAGGGCTGATGGAGACAGAATGATTAAAGAATTTTTAAGCAGTTGTAAGCAGGTTTGTGTGGTTTTGCGTGGAGCTAAGCAATGCTAACAGATGGTTAAACCATGTCAGCGTTGCTTAGCACCTCTTACTCTCGCTTACACCCACGCTAATTTTCATTAAAGAAAAGAAGAAAGGGTTGTAGGAAAGTGGTGAAATAGAGGCAAGTAGGAGGTAAAACATTAGGAAAAGCAGCTAGGGATGTGGAGGACGGGTGTAGGAAAGTACCATAGCTCTACATTTCTTCTGCAGCAACAGCTGTGACTAATGTGTAGAATTTGAAATTTACAGCCTCACACCCCACAGGAAGGGGTGTTGGCAGCAGACATTTGCAGAATAATCAGTGGGTCGATTGATTAGTTTAACTGTACATGGAGGTGATATGTAGATCTATGTATGGGGCAATGCTTTTTTGTGGGACAGATGCCCTTTTTTTAAGGTGAGAGTGGGATGCTGGGGAAGGGCTGTAGGTATGTTTGGGGGGGTATGCTGGGTACTATAGGTTGCATTTGCAGACAGGGGCAGTATATGACACATGTGGGGTGTAAACACCTTTGACTGGGAGGTTGGTTGGGAATCCAAAGCCCATGAGCCCCCAAATAGATACAGTGGGACTGAGGGCCCACCCATGGGCATTCACCACTGCACCTTCATGGCCCCAAAGGTGGCTGTGCTGGGGGCTGGACAGGAGGGGCAGCCTCCCCCTTAAGATGTGCCAGGCATCCCTCAATCCAGTGCAGCTGTCCAACCAACTCTCTGCGGATGGTGCTGCATACCAAACCCCTAAAGTGAGAGCAGGTGACAGGCTCCTGTCCATGCCCGCTCCCAAAGGGGGATTGGCCCCATCCTCTGAGGTGGTTCCATCCAAAGGTGGTGCAGGATCAATGGATGAGGAAGTCCCAGGTTGGGTCCCAGATGTCCTGTGGCCTGGTGACATGGCCAGATGAGGTAGGACAGGCAGATCCACTGGGATCTGCCTTCACAAATGTGATATGGTGTTGAGGTTTTACAAAATATGTTGGTTAGTCATGCACAGCACATTTCAAGATTAGTTAGAGCATACATGGTTTGTTCAAATAAACCCCATAAAACAGATTTGAAACAGTTGCATAGCAAACAGCACACATGCATAAATGGAACAATAGTATGCATCGTAACAGCATGCCAGTAACATTGACGGCAACAGGCCACCAACAATGGTATTTGAACAAGGTATGTTAACATGCAACCAATCAAATATATGATCGATAATAGAACACAAGTCCCAACATTAGGTTTGGAAAACAACATACCTGTAGTATATGAATAATAATTATTGATGCAGATGAGGGGTGGGGGGTGAGACAAAAAGTCCATTAACAACTGTTTATGCTTCTGTTTTCCACAACAGTAATGCTCAATACTTTATGGGTCTGCCCTTATTTTACATCTACCTATGGCCCATAGCTTCTGTAGCACAAAAATATCTATTAAACTGTCAGTCTGGAATGGTATGGGGCAAACTGTGACAACTCTGAGTAAATGACTAGAGGGGACTCGTACATGTCAACTTCAGAAGGGGTACCCTGAACTGCTGTTATGCGAGTGTGCTGCTGGCATACTTCAACTGGTTTCCTATCTGTGTCCAGGATTATTGGCAGCAGTGACCACTAGCTGTGACATAGTGACACATGAAAGACATGTGCTGGGAAGAATGCATGTTGCATGCACCTATCCTGCTGTCATTTGCAGGCATGTGGTGGGACAGTTGTACACAGTTTATTAGTATACCCTTCATACAGCTACTACCAAAATTTCCTTAGCTGTAAAACCTGTGGAGAAAATATCTGTTAACACTACCTGACTGTTTTTACATTTATTCCAGATTCCTTGTGTGTAGATATGCACACATATTAGTATCACTCCCTGGATTTGAACCATGTGTGGATGTGCAAAATTAACAACTAAGCTATTTATCATCACACTGCACTAGTGGAGAACTGCTCCTTCTTGATTCACTGGTTTCTGCCTAAAAGTCTCTTGGTTAGACAGTCTGAACTTGTAGTCCTGTGATGCATGCATGACAGATAGTGTACTGTGCATTAATCCTTTGGATTACAACAATCTGGAAAGCAAAGGTTAATATAAGGCAATGCTGCATGGAACACACTTTGATACATCACACATTATTTTCAGGGTTCAGAGCTTAGTGCAGTATATATTTCACATTTAATTTATATCTTGTTTTATAGCTCCACCATCTACAGTTTTTCTTAACAACTGGTTTACTGAAAAACCTCGGTTAATGTATGCTGTCACAGCCATATTTGCTGTGAAGAACCTTTATACATTCTATACGTCTATGACAACATACCAGCAAAACACAATAGTTTTTGGTAGGAATCTTTATTACACATCAATATTAGTTGGACAAACTTTTTTATTTATTCAGTTAACACAGTAACAGTATACCTACTAGCAGTAAACAATGTACTCCTTCTTAGCTATTTTCACAATATACTGCAAAATAAATTTGTACTCACCAGCTTGTTGGCCCAGCCTCAGCAGTCTGTCAGAATAGGCTTTGACAATACTATCCCTCTCTGCTGTAGCTGTAGGGGAGAAGAACAAACATTATGCATACCTGTCTATCACATTCTCAGGCTAGTACTTGCTACAAACTACTTGATAGTGATACTTACTACTGGAGCATGCTGTGCCCATGCATCTTGGATCCACTGGGCCAAGAGAATCCCCTTCCTCCACTTTAGGTCAGCATAGTGGTGCCGTACCTGCTCACCAGTCTGGGGGATGCCAGTAGCACTGGTAAGATAAGGTGTGAGATGGTGGCAGGCCTCCACTTTGTATTGTCAGCCCTGGTACTGACCCTGCAGCAGTCTCTCATCATGGTTTTCTACAAGGACTCCAGCCATGACCATGGACTCCTGAATGCCCCAGCGCTGCACCTGAAAGCATGCTCCTTCACCTACACCTGCCATGGTACCTGCACAGATGAATTATAACAGATTATGGCTCTATTCCCACCCTGCACTGTTTAAATAAGGTGATATTCCTACCTTTTGCCATCATTGGACCAATTTGAAAATATTAAGCTCGACTAAGCAGTGCACAAATCCAATAAGCTGAGTTGAATAGTGCTTAAAAGGGTGCCTGCTGAGTACTGCTTAACAGTGAGCAAATCTGCTTAGCTGAGCTTCCTGCTGCTTAGCATTCACATCTAAGGAATGCTTAAACTTGCTAAGCATAGCTGAACATTGCTATCCATTCCTACCACTCATCCGTTCTTCACTATTAAGTCTAACAATGGCACAATCATCTCCCCAGACAACCAAACTAAGCTCCTAGGAGTAATAATAGATGATAACCTCAAATTTGGTGCACATATCAATCACAGTATTAAGTCCATTAACAAAAAACTAGGATTCCTTTACAAGGTCAAACTGTTCCTCACCTCTTTTGCTAGGGTTGGTATTGCACAAACCTATCATTCCTCCACTCTCCTTTATGCCTCACTGGTATTTATGAACCTCTCTAAAACTAACCTCAGCAAACTAGCTTCCTGTTACTACCACATAGCTAAATTCCCCACAAGTATGGCATACAGGACTCACCATTACAACAACCTAACTCATCTTGATCGGCTGATATTTCCTTCCCTTTTAAAGCTCAACCAGCTTACAGTAGCACACAAAGTACTCAACCATCCTGACAATACCCCAACCCTCAAGAACATTATTAGCCCACATAATGCTATTAGGCCACTACGTTCATCCAACAAATTATCAGTCCTAATCCTAAAATCCAACAATACAGCAGGTGATTCCCTGTTTGCTAACCCAGTGGGTAAAATTTGGAACCTTCTTCCTGCAACTCTTACCCAAGAAACATCTCTTCCCCTATTTAAAAAAGGCCTCAAAATATACTTTAAAACTAACTGGCTCTGCCCCTGCCTAAACCCTGACTAGCCCAATCCAGCAACTTGGTCTTTCTCTACCTATCAGGCCATCAGCAAACAGATAATCCTTTCATCTGTTGTGTCATGTCATAATTTACAGCTATGCCTGCTGAGTTTATCCTTTCTGTATAGTATAGCATTTTCCTACTGTGCTCTAAATTTGTGAAAAGATCTATTTCATATTTTTCTCATGCTGTTAACCTTTAGCATATGTCTGTGTATTCCTACTGTGTTAAACCTTCAGAAATGTGTATCTAAATCTTTTGCTCTCTTGGGATATTACTGTACTATTATTATTATTTTTGTGGAGCGTTTCTCCCTGGGCCTCCGCTGAAAATGGACATCTATCCAGTCAGACTATCCCAGTCAACAAATGTAAAATAAAAAATAAATAAAATAAATAAACCATTGCTCAAATTTCATTTTTAAAAAAATATCAGAATAATGACTTAATTTAGTAAGTGTACATGATTTACTTTACATGACATCCCTCTATGTGCTTTCATTACATTAGCAAGGTGTGTGACTATACTGTATGGGACACTTGTGTATTCATGGGTGGTTTCACATGTTATATGAACTTACACTTCCATTTTACAGCAGCTACACTACCCTGGTTGACAAAAATCAATTATTACATAATTTAAGATGAAATTAATAATTTTAACACTGCTTTCCCATATTTAAATACATTGCCTGTTTTGGTACTCGAATTGTGAATGCTTGCATGTAAAGCTGGGACTCTAACCACTACACTATTGAAGTTTGGAGATTTTAGCTGTACATTTTTATTTATCTCCTATGGGATGTTTAAGCAATGCTGAGCAGAGGGCCATAATGTGCACACCCACTCAGCTATGCTTAAACATTCCTTATTATGGAAAAAATGTATTATATTATTTCTGGCCTTCTACAGCTTTTTTGTTCTAGGTGGTTGACATGTATGTGAGGCAGGCATCTGGGCATTCTACAGAAACCTGTACAGTTAATGGCTATGGCCGTATGGCACTTTTACAAAGCAGGGGGTGTGTGACAGAACTTGTCACACACACCCTGTATTTCCTTACTGATCTACTAGCTATTGCAGTGTCTTCGGACAGTGACATAGCTATTTGGTTAGCTGTCAGTGTCTGCAGACACTGACAGCACTTGCAAAATGCTGTACGGCACTTTTACAATGCAGGGTGTGTATGACAGAACCTGTCTCACACCCCCTGCATTATTTCTTGTTCCCCGAGCTATTTCAGTGTCTGCAGACACTGAAATGCTCATTTTAATTTCATTTCAGTGTCCGCGGACACTGAAATACTGTTTGGAAGTGCCATACGGCACTTTCTGAGTGCAGGGGGGGGGCATGTTCGATGTCCGTGCACTACTTAAACACGCCCCCTGCACTCATTCACTGTTCATGTCCATTTAGTCTTAACTACCGCACATCTTCATGAATATTCAAGGTGCACTGCTGTTAAAGTTAGGGCTATACGGACACAAAGTTTATTGAGTCCTGGAGCTGGTTTAAAGTGACAGAAACCACTCCTACGCTACCAGGCTATAACTCATTCCACACCTTTCAGCTCTGAAATATGGACTGAAGCTTCAAAGGTGGTGGTGTCTCCATATTCATAAAAGATATGCACACCTCCAGTTTAGTAGCCTAGCATAACACATCTGAGATACTTCAGGTACAACTAACATTGGGTAAGATGGTAATCCAGGTCATAGCCTGCTATAGGTCCCCAGCCATGTTCGTAGACTCTCACTCCACATTTCTAAGCACCCTGGAATCTATCAAGGTCCAACTCAACACTTTCTTACTAGGAAACTTCAACTACCCCTCCATCAGCCTGGAAAAATATTCAAGCACTTGCACACTTCCTGGAATTCATCAATTCCAATGCCCTGGACCAGCTCATTCTGACCCCAACTACAGGAAGCAACATCCTTGACCCGGTTATTACTGACATGGATGATCATTGCTCTCCACCAATAATCAAACCCTCCCTGGTCAGATCCGACCATAAACTAATCACCATGGAAATCCACATCTCATCCACACACCCCACAAAGGTAACCACCTTGAAAAACTTCTCCAAAGCTGACTTTTGACTCCTAAAAATAGAGGTGGCTAACTTCATGGCACCCATGCCAATGAAAAGTAGCTGCATGACTGCCAAATCATACACCAATGCACTGTATGAACATGTACATAAATGCATGGAACTAGTCACACCCAACAGAACCAAGACACTCTCCTCCAAAAAACGGAAGTCAATCTGATTGTCCCCTGCCATAAATAAAATCTACAACAGAAGGAAGAAACTGTTGCAGAAAAAGGTGAAGTCCCAAGACTGGAAAACCACCCTTATTAGCCTCAATTGAAAGTTGAGCTCCCTCATCAAATCCTCTAAAGCCAGCTATGAAGGCAGAATTGTGGCAGACACTAAAAACAATCACAAAGCCTTCTATAGCTATATCAAAAACCTCCATGGCAATACCCAGATTTGCTCTGAGTTACTGCACAATGGTACCTCCTATACTGAGCCAACAGATATTGCCAACACACTGGCTGACAGATTCAGTAGCAAATTTACCCCTTTCTCCTCCTCTAAAGGACCAATCACAATACCAGAAGAATACCAGACAACCAGCATTACTACAGCACAGGTTAAAGCAGTATTGTTCAAGGCCAAGAATACAGCTTCTGTGGAACCTGATAATATCCCTGGCTGTATTCTACATGAACTACAAAGCGAACTGGCACCACATCTGTGTGCCCTGTTCAGTCACAGCCTCACGTCAGGCTATGGCCCTACCGAATGGCACACTGCTACAGTCATCCCTCTCCATAAAGGGTTAGCAACTACAGACCCTTGGAATTATCATCCCATTACCCCGATGAGTCTGATATGTAAAGCTATGGAGCGCATCATCAAGGACCTGATTAACAAAGATATAGGAAATCTCCAAACTCTAAACCCCACGCAATTTGGCTTTATGAAAGGGAGCTCATGCCTGCTCAACCTGGGTGACTTCTTTGAGTTAATCACCAGGGCTGTGGATGAAGGTAAGGCAGTACATACAGCTTACCTCGATCTGGCTAAGGCCTTTGATACCATTCCTCGCTCAGGAATTATTGATAAACTCACCAAACTAGGCATCAACCCCTATATCACTAGGTGGGTTGCAAATTGGCTCACAGACAGAACACACAGTGTGAAAGTAGCAGACTCCAAGTCAAACTGCCACCCACTCATGAGTGGAGTCCCACAGGGATCATTCCTGGGTCCTCCTGTTCAGCATCTACTTCTCAGAAGTCCAGTAAACACAACAGAACTCTGGCTGACCATGTTCGCAGATGACTACAAGCTTGGAGCCATTGTTAACTCCCCAAGTGATGCAGACATCCTACCAAAAGGCCTCACTAAGATCAATGACTGGTGTTGAAACCATGGCCTTAAGCTTAATGCCAATTAATGCGTCATCATTCCCTTTGGTAAAAACTTAGTTCCCACTAATTACCACATCGGTACAATGAGCCCACTGAACACCGAAGGTGTTATAAGAGATCTGGGGATGCAAAATGACAGGAACCTCTCCTTTGACCACCACATTGCCACTGTGGTCAAAAAGTCCTTCTATGTGGCACACCTATCCATCTATGTGGCATTACCAAGGGTTTTGCATCCAGGAAGAAAGAGATCATCATCTCTCTCTACTCTTCCCTCATTAGACCAATCATTGAGTATAATGCCCCATTTGGCATGTACCTCACGAGAGACCTGCAACAGCTGGACAAGCCACAGAAATACCTCACGAAGAGGATCCTAGGCATTAAACACATGTCATACATGGACAGACTCGAAAGCCTTCAGCTATTCTCTGTCTCATAACACCTACTTAGAGGCAATCTCTTCTTGACTTACAAAGCCACGTCTGAACCAGCTCTGTTAGAAATGCTGCATCTAAAGAAATCCCAATCCCTCCGCACCACACACTCCAGAGACCTCAACCTCATTACCACAATCAACAGAACATGCTGGAGGCAAAGCTCCCCGCAGTCCTGCTAATTATGCATACCAACTCTGAGACTGCACAATAGTGGGGTATGGACAAATTCCCTTACCCCACTGCACCATGATCCCATAAAAAAGGCTTCCAGCAACAACTCCATTGATAACAACATTTACTCAGGAGCATTCACTGCTATTCACAGCCTCAAAAAGCATTCGATCATATGAGCATTTGCTGTTTTGACCTGCAACCACATATATTAATAGACAGAAATATATAGTTTGACATATACACAAAAAATACTATTTCTTGTATTGTCTTCCAAAGCACTAAAACAGATATCTCAGAAACTAAATAAAGAAATAATTTTTCCCAGCTAAGACATTTTATAAGCAGACTATATATATATATATATATATATATATATATATATATATATATATATATATATATATTCCTACTAAATGGGCAGACTATGTTCTGTTTATGTATAACTTGCAATCAGAAAGCAATAAAAACACACAGTTCTGAACTCATGCAATATTTTCTGCTATGCAAAATAATTTATAAATTGTAGAAGCTGGTAAAAACAAGCACAAAAAAGCAACTAAAAATAAAATAGATAAGATTTCACAGAAGCTATGTAGCACTGCAATCCCTCCAGCCAAAAACAAATCCCTTAATTGATCATGTTCTCTCTCTACCTGCATATTCCATGGTGCCAAGACTCCTTTGCTCAAACATAGGTACATCAAATGTTCATTCCTAATTTCTATATACCTATCCTGAAATGGATGACAGTAAAACAGATATATGTTCATTGTAAGCTGTCAAACGATTGTGCCATTGTTTAACTTTTTTGTTAGATAATTCAACAATATTAAACATAGTTAAATGAAATATTCATTCCTAATTTCTGTATACCTATCCTGAAATAGACAGCAGTAAAGCAGATATATGTTCATTGTAAGCTATCAAATGATTGCGCTATTGTTGAACTTTTTTGTTAGATAATTCAACAATGCATTAACTGGAGTGACAGTAATACCTACATAAACAATAGAAAAGTTTTATAATAAGCTAGTATTTTATTCCTCTGAATATGAGCTGCCATAATATATAGTAAGCATAAGTCTGGCTGTTAGCACAGGGAATTAAGCGTCTGTGCTAATGAGGCGCTTCTTGTAAGCCTTAGCATGAGGTTTGACTCCTGATACCTTCAGTTCCTAATCTGTGACTCTGAGCAAGTCTCCTAAGTAGACAGTGTTCCCTTGTTGCTTCTAAAAAGTGATACTTTGCCCTGTTGTCTTACCCTGTCAACTAAAAAATAATTTATGAAATATACATCCCAGAATTATTTCAGGTAGTATGTTGCTGTATTCATAATGTCACATTAATCACTGTTGTGTTAGACTTTGGGCTCTGCAGAATATTTTTCCACTCTAGATACAGCATCTTATTAAATAAATGTCAGGATTTGTTGGTGCATGGGAAATCCAGTATAACGTTAATAGTTTTTTGCATTTTGCGTTTAAAATATTGTCATGCGTAATTCAGAAAACCATTAAGTGTGTCTTTTAGCTGGACAGAATCTCAGCATTCAACTGTCAAAAGTCCATGACATGAGGCTAATGACTTCTCAGCCAAAATAATTAAGAGTCAATTTCCTGTGTGGATTAAATTTTATAATTTAGCTGCTGATATAATTTCTTGTCCAGAAGTCTTCAGGAAGATGGCAATCAATTGTTATTAAAATTTAAAGTGTTATAATTAAGGATCTAATCATGGATATGTTGAACTGATGAGCACTAGCAATATGACATGAAACATACATTCCCTTCAAACAAAACAGATGCAGGGTAATTTCTGAACTGAATCAATACAGTGAAAAAAAACTATTGTATTATTGTATTATCATTTGGTCTGTACAGCTTATTACATTTTGTATTATATTGCTTAATCTTTTTTGTTGCTGTTATTGGACAATATTTATAAAAAAGTACATTATTAAGGAAGCCTGTCCTTGGGTATGATAACAGTTTATATAATGTGAAAACATCTTCTCAGTTTCTGGAATGTTCTAGGCTCCCAATAGTATTCCACCATTGGGGAATTGTTATGCATATAAAATATGCATTGACTTGAAAATGTATTTTTAAACATAGTATGCAAACTATTTCTAAGTTAGATTTTACATGGAATAAGTTCCTCTTTGTGGATAGGAATCTGAAAAAATAATTAAGCTAATAAATATTCTATGGCTTTTATATTCAAAACAAGATAGCCTTATTCTTTGTTGAACTTCACAATGAAATATTGCATTTTGGAAGAAAGTGAACACATTTTCCAGCAAACAACTGTGTGACAGTAATATATTATTTGATATCTATGTTTTGACTTGTGAAAAACATCAGAACTTTTAACTTAAATTGCCTGTACAAGATTGAAATCTATATATTTTATATATTTCAGTATTCTGTATGACTATGCAAGAGAACCATTTCCTTTTCCTCCTATAATTGTATTGTCTTGCTTTTCACCTTGATAATTGAAAAAATGCATAATTAAAACTCTAGGTTTATATTTTAATTACTTTTAGCCAATTTCTAAGACTTGCAATGCTTAGTATGGATTAGTTATCAAGAATTGCAAGTATTAAAGTTTCTTATTTCATCTGTTGGTGTATAGGCATGGGAGCTTTGTTCTATAGCTGTAGGCACCATATATAGTGTTGTAAAATGGAAAGTGAGAAATAAGCAACATGACCAAATCAGAAGATTAGCAATGCAGTTGTATTAAAAATAATAATCAGTGTGCTGTAAACTGGAATTTTCTGTAATAAAAATTAAAATGACTTTAACAATCAGATGCACCCTTGATGGACCTTCATGAACATAATGTAAATTGGCCAGTTTGTGTTAGTGTCTGGGTGCGTGTGTGTGTTGTGTGTGTGTGTGTGTGTGTGTGTGTGTGTGTGTGTGTGTGTGTGTGTGTGTGTGTGCACGCGCGCATGCGCTCATATGAGAGTTTGCGTGTCTAACTTTGTGTGTATTTCTGTGTGCCTACTTTATTGATGTGAGTTAGAAAATTACAGACATTTCCTCACCATAGAAGGGCCTTGTTTCTAATTCCTTCACCTTATATTTTTTCTGTTACTTTGATCTCTCCTGTTCCTTATAAATTCCCCAACCATAAAAAGTGTGAACAAATGCCACAGAATTAAAAAAAAAAAAAAAAAAAAAAAATAGAAAGAGAGAGAGATTAAAATATAAAATGTTTCATTCGGGTACAACACAGGGACACCTGCTGATGAATAAGTCCAGTCCTGACATGAAAGATAGTGACATGTCTTCCATTTGTTGTTCCACTGTCTAGTTCCCTCTCTACAGAAGAGGGCATATGTCAGTGTCTTCTGGTTTCCACATACACTACACTGTTTTAGAGGAATCTGCGAGACAATCAGTAGTCTTTTCCAATCCCAGGAATGGAGGTATAGGTGGTACCTAAAGCTGAAAGTTTCATAAATGTAAAATCCTCTTCCTCTACCCTGGATGCCTGGGTCTGATGTCTAGGGCAGGTTAGATCCATCATCAAGAACTCTAAGTCTGTGGACTCTCTCTCTTTCTTTTATAGTTTCAGCTGCTCTCATAACTGATTTTCTATTACTGTAGTTAAGTACTTAAGGAGTGGAAAATGAGGTCAAATGCCTATTGAAGGCATTTATTAAGCAAACAAAAATAAAGTTAAAAAAATATGTGCATGGTCGCTATGTGCGGTAGAAGTGAAACTTCTGTAAGGAAGTGTGAAGGAGCTTATAATGTACTAGACAATTTGCTTTCCTTCGCACTTTCTTACAGACATTTCACTTCTTCTGCGCATGGTGACCATGCACATGAATTTTTTTTTAATTAGAAAAAACAAATGTCACTGTTAGATTACAATTATCTTCCAAGCTTCTATGGATTTGTACACCTTATCATTATTATTATAAAAGGGGGGAAGAGAGAAAAAACACTTCTGGAGGGAGTGATAGTGAAAAAAAACCTTTTCTGTCCAGAGAGATGACTCACAGTTTTGCTATAAGGACAAGTAAATTATTACTGCATTAAAGACCCATGTCAGACCTTACCCTATACTGTAACTGGTGTAATGGCTATGAATTTAATAAGTACACCTACTGACAGTTTGCATCCATTATCTTAACTTTTACTGCAGTAGAGACGCTTGTTGAAAGATTATATTCCCACCCCAAAATGCATGTGTTTGGGCCCACAGGCTTCTAAAAATAAAGAAAATATAAGACAATGAGTTTTAGTACAAAGGGAAAATAACCTATAAGCAATATTACTATCAGAAAAAGAAGAGAGAGTATAGAAATAACATTTATCCAGCATTGTTCCTATGAATCCTGAGTATGGAAACCTTTCAACAGATGCTGCTGTGAGGGGATCACTTGTTTTGAAAGTAAGGTGTGTGTGTGTGTGTGTGTGTGTGTGTGTGTGTGTGTGTGTGTGTGTGTGTGTGTGTGTGTGTGTGTGTGTGTGTGTGTGTGTGTGTGTGTGTGTGTGTGCAACTGGGTGTGGGTGTGTGAGTGAAAACTAAAGTACAGTATGGAAGTCAAACTCCCAAAGGTAGAGTTTGACTGTACTTCCATTTCACTTTTTGTTTCACTCCAAGCTCTCACATCATTCCATAAAAACATTACAAAACATGATGTAATGTAAAACTGTAGCCACTTACTATGCACTTTCTTCCATATGTCTCAACCTGTAGACACTGAAAATAAGTTCAAAGGTGATTGAAAAGAAAGAACACCCAGCCAAAAATCTGGAGTTCTTATTCAAATAAAATGTGAATACCAAATAGCACACAAGTCTTCCAGCTTTCAGTAGAAGTGCAGAATGCTACTCAAAGCCATGTTTAAAAACAGAGAATGACACAAATTATGGGAAAATATGAACACAATATCAAAGAAGCAGTATAAAATCTGTAAATTTTAATGAACTGTATTGCAAAATTCTACGTGCAAGGTCATTTAGTCTGGCTTTGAAAAAAAGAGAGATGTAAGATATGTTTCCTCTGTCTTTAAATTATATTGATGCTTCTAATACGCTGGCCATGTAGTGTTTTCTGTATATTAGACAGATTCAGAAATCATGCGTGATGAAAAGGATTCAGAAAAGTGTGTTAATAGATAAGTCAAGCCTGAAAAAAGGCCATACCACCAAAGGAGGTACATCATGTACAGGGATAAAACAAGCCTGAAAATGGGAACATTCCTCTAAAATAGGGACAGTTTAAAGGTCTGCTTTCATCTAAACAAGTAGACTTAATCAGACTGTGAAGCAAAGTCAACTGACCTCTTATATAATGTAAACATAGTTCCACTATGAGTGGACAGAGTTCAACTTGCAGAAGATTAGAAATCCCTGAACTGCATTACCCAATAAAAAAAAAAAATGGCCAAACACTTTTTTAATGGCTCCTTCACCTCCAATTCCGGGAGCAAGTGCTCCTGAACCCCAGACTTATATATACCAACTCCATAGTCACACCAAGGTGAAGGAGGAAAAGGGCATCAATGTTTGCAGCTCTCACCGACAATGATTTCCTGTGGAGGAGCTTTGGGAAAATGATGCTCAAGAGTTCAATTTTCATCCACTCGCAGGTTACCCTGCAAAAAAAAAAACGACTACAGCCACATGATATTTTGTAATTTCCTACTTTTCAAAAAGGCTACAGTTATAAGATTAATGATGTAGTGTCTGCTTTTTTCAAGAAAATTTTGAAAATTTCTGAATTATTTATACCTGGACAGCAGCAGGCATTCAATTTAATCCGCCAAGAATATTCCCTCCAGCCCAATTCATTATTTGCATTCAGCCTTGTTTTGAAGTTCTTAACTACATCAATTACAGAAAAAAATGTCCTTTCTAGGCACCTCTGCATGTCTGAATAGAGACTAGTTTTGCCCTGATATCTATAACATGCATATGTTCTTATATTATATAATGCAGGTTTCTAGATATCTGCCGAATATGAAAAGTCACAATTTATGCAATTTGATAAATAAAAAATGTATCTAGATTTTCAGTTAAAGACACTAGAAAGTCTAACTCTATAACCCATCCATCTACAACCCCTTTTTCACATTATTTTGTATCTGGGGTTGTGGTGTCACTACAATAGTGACAATTATTTAGAGCCAGTATTTGCACTGCTGGGTGGCTAGCCCTGCTGTAGTTGTTCTTTCATACCAAACATGTAGATACAGACTCACACCTACAGCCACTTTAGAGTTTCCAGTTTATTAATTGCATGTCTATTTAAGACAGCAGGAACCCCTGAAGAAAACCTGCAGAAACACAGTGAAGACATGCAGACTCAGCTTAGGAGGAACCTAGCTGAGAATCAAACCAGGGAACCTATATGGTGTGCCATTGTGCCACATTATTCTATGGCCATTAATATTAGCATTAGAATTAGACATCCCTTGGTATATAAGTCTATACTTATTACTATCACGGCATTTTTAGGTTCCATTAGCTTTGATCAAGGCTCTTGCCACCCCTATATTGCCTTTTCTAGGTGGTGTTCCAAAGACCAAATTACCACCCTAACAGCTACAAACAAATGCAATCTGAGGGTCATGCTGCTCAACTCTAGAAGTCTAAATCTTAAAATGCACTCGCTCAAAGCACTCCTTAAAATGGAGAACACTGACATTTGTGCCATAACAGAGACCTGGTTCAAGGCAGCAGAAAGCACCCCTGCACTATCAGGCTATAACTCATTCCACAGCTTTAGGCCCCAGAACTTGGACCAAAGCTCCAAAGGCAGTGGTGTTTCCATATTCATAAACAATGTGCACACCTCCAGACTGGTAGCCCAACATAACACATCTGAGATACTTCAAGTACAGCTAACATTGGGCAAGACAGAGATTCAGGTCATAGCCGGGTCTATATCAGTCCGTCGAAATGGCTGACGATCGAACACTAGGTGTTCGAACTGTTAAGTTCGAACACTGATTATCGCGAAGCCGCGGAACACCGAATTCTTTCCCAGGGAAAGAATTTGGTGGGCCATTTCTGTGGCTTCGTGATTGTCAGGACTGTGGTGGGAAATTATGGGTCAGGTTCAGATAAGTGTGCGATTGTGTGGACATTAGGGTTAGGGCATGGGTTAGGTGAGTTAGGGTTAGGGCACAGGTATGATGGGTGTGCGATAGTGACAGATTTTAGCGTTAGGGTGGGATAGGTGAGTTAGGGTTAGGGCGCGGGTCAGGTGAGTGTGCAATAGTGACGTACCTTAGGGTTAGGGTTTGGGTTAAGGTAAATGGATAGATAGTAGTGTATGTACAGTTTAGTGTAAGGTTAGATGTAGGATTTTAAGTGTATGTGTGTGGATTGCTGTTTTTTTGGTGTGCGTGTGTTGTGTGTGTGTTTCTTGGAACAGCGATTTTTTTTTCCCCTGGGAAAAAAAAATCACTGTTCTAAGACTTCAATGTTTTTGCACTTTGTGGTTAGAAGTTCGAACATATGGTGTTTGAAGTTCAGCCATTTTGGTGAATTGATATAGACCCTCATAACCTGCTATAGGTCCCCAACCATGTCCCAAGACTCACGCTCCATGTTCCTAAGCACCCTGGAGATCATTAAGGTCCAACCTAACACTGTCATACTGGGTGACTTCAACTACTCCTCCATTAACTGGGAAAACTACTCATGTACCAAAACACTTGCCCAACGTTTCCTGGAATTCATTAATTCCACTGCCCTGGACCAGCTCATTCTTATCCCCACTAGAGGTAGCAACATAACTGATCTGGTCCATACTAACATGGGTAACTGTTGCTCTACACCAATAGTCAACTCCTCCCTGGTTAGATCCGACCACAAACTAATCACCTTGGAAATCCACATCCCTTACACCCCCCCGCAAAGGTAGCCACCATGAAAAACTTCTCCAAAGCTAACTTTGGGCTCCTGAAAACAGAGGTGGCTAACTTCACGGCACCCATACAAATAGAGATCAGTTGCATGACCACCAAATCATACACCAATGCACTGTACGAACACCTACACAAATGCATGGATCTCGCCATACTCAATAGAACCAAGATGCTCTCCTCCAAAAAACGGAAGCCAATCTCGTGGTTCCCTGCCACAAACAAACTCTACAACAGGGGGAAACTGATGCAGAATAAGGTGAAGTCCCAAGATTGGAAAAACTCCCTTATCAGCCTCAAAAAAGGTGAGATCCCTCATCAAATTCTCTAAAGCTAACTATAAAAACAGAATTGCAGCAGATAGTAAAGACTACCACAAGATCTTCTATAGTTATGTAAAGAATCGCCATGGCAATATCCAGATTTGTTCTGAGCTGCTGCACAATGGTACTTCCTATACCGAGCCAACAGATATTTCCAATATACTGGCCGACAGATTCAGTGCCAGTTTAACCCCCCCCCCCCCAAGGGACCAGTCACAATACCAGTAGATTGCCAGACACCCAGTATTACTGCTGCACAGGTTAAAACAACACTGTCCAAGGCCAAGAATACAGCTTCTATGGGACCTGACAATATCCCTGGCTGTGTTCTACATGAACTACAGAGTGAACTGGCACCTCACCCGTGTGCTCTGTTCATTCACAGCCCCAACTCAGGCTTTGTCCCTACCAAATGGCACACTGCTACAGTCATCCCTCTTCACTAAGGCGGAGCAACTACAAACCCTGGAAACGATCTGGACTACAAACCCTGGAAGCCTGATGAGTCTGATATGCAAAGCTGTGGAATGCATCATCATGGACCTCATAAACAAGGATATAGGGAATTTCCAAACTCTGGATCCCACACAGTTTGGTTTTTGTGAAGAGTACATCATGCCTGCTCAACTTGGTCAACTTCTTTGAGTCAATCACTAGAGCTGTGGATGAAGGCAAGGTGGTTCATACAACCTACCTTGATCTGGCCAAAGCCTTTGACACCATTCCCCACTCAGGAATCATAACAAATCTTGCTAAGCTAGGCATACTGGCTCACAGGTAGAACCCACAGTGTGAAAGTAACTGACTCCAAGTCAGACTGCCGACCAGTCATGAGTGGAGTCCCACAGGGTTCAGTCCTGGGTCCTCTCCTGTTTGGTACATTTCTAAAGTCCAGGCCAACATGAAGGGAGTCTGGCTGACAAAGTTCACAGACAATTGCAAGTTGAGAGCTATTATTAACTCTCCAAGTGATGCTGACATCCTACAGAAAAACTTCACTGAGACCAACAACTGGTGTAAGAACCATGGCCTTAAGCTCAATGCCAAAAAATGTGTCACCACCCCCTTTGGAAAAAAACTGGTTCCCATGAATTACCACATCAATGGTAGTCCACTGAACACAGAAAGCGTTATAAGAGATCTGGGAGCACAGGTTGACAGCATCCTCACTTTTGACAACATTGCCACTGTGGTCAGAAAGTCCTTCTATGTGGCACATTTCATTACTAAGGGTTTTGCATCTATGAAGAAAGAGGTCATTGTCTCCCTCTATTCTCCCCTCTTTAGGCCAATCATTGAGTACCATGCCCCATTTGGCATGTACCTCACTAAACACCTGCAACAACTGGAGAGGCCACAAAATACCTCACAAAGAGGATCCTAGGCCTTAAACATTTGTCCTATATCGACAGACTAAAAGAACTCCAACTATTCTCTGTCTCATATCACCTAATTAGAGGTCATCTCTGCTTGACTTACAAAGCCATGTCTGACCCAGCTCATTTAGAAATGCTGCATCTAAAGAAATCCCTCCACACCACACGCTCCAGAGACCTCAACCTCATTACCACAATCAAAAGAACATGCTGAAGGGGCAGGTTCATAAACCAGAAACTGCCCATGCTATGGAATCAACTTCCCATACATGTCAAGCAGAGCACCTCACTCGCCCTCTTCAAGAGAAATCTTGATGAGTTGATGGGAAATAGAAAATTCACCCCAGGGATCACTCCAGTGGCTTTAATCGACAGAGGCACTGGGAACTAAGTTTGGGTGGCACAATGCCAGTGTAATCTTATGGACTAGGCTTGTGAAGGCTCCAGGGCCATTAGCCTATTACACACCTATGAACCTATGAACATACTTGCTCAGGGGTCAAGAAATTCAGTTTAAAAAAAAAAAATCTTTAAAATTCCTGCCTCTTTTTCTGACAAGCAATGTCTCGTCCCCAAACTTGTTAACTAACCGAGGACCCTCCCTCCCACAAAACATTTCCAAGTTATTTCTAACTAAAGAGCTGATAGCAACCTTACCTGCTAATGATATGAGTAACATATCTGTTGTAAAATCCTTCATTTTAGCCACTACCTACTCAATATCTGAATTTCTAACGGGCTTAAAATTGTCTTCCTTCTCTTCTGTACTTCACACAGAAAGTTATACAAGATGACATCTGCTAATAGATTTATTAGATAACAAAGCACTCTTAATATTCTCCTTTGCAAAAGATTTATATTCATCAATTAAATGACTGACTGTGGTAAACTGCCTCTTTAAAATGTTATTTTCCAAAGAAGTGAGGTACAATCTATCAGATGAAAAGTGTGGATTAGTTTGAACTGACATCTTCAAAATACCTATTTTTAAAACACCACATTTAACAGAAATCTCTTGCCCTAAGAAAATAATACACTCCTCCTTACAGTCAAATGAAAAAGTTAAAAATTCATCAACTTGAGTTAAATAGAAACACTTGAGCCCCTAAACCACTTACATCCATATCATAGAAATATTATTAATAAAGCATTTCTTAGATACAATGTTTAGCAAAATATGATTTAAAACCATTTCCCAAGTCATTTCCTTGTAAAAATATGATTCAAACTGAAAAATATATATAACATAGAATGACATCCAGAACAGCCAATAATAACCTAACTTGCTTGTTTTTAAAGCAATCAGCTGTTAAAAGCTGATCTATCATCCTCTCAAGCCCCATGACATTAGAAATAACAGTATATAAGTATTTAACATCAGTTGTGACTAAACCATCTTTTTCTTGGATAGTCACTGATTTAATATTTGGCATAAAATCAAAATAATATCTTACAACAGATGAAGCAAAGACTATTTTTATAAAATAAATGCAATGTGTTTAGTTTTAGTACCAGTTCTAGCTACTATTGGTCTTCACAGAGTAAAATCCAAATCCTTGTGAATCGTTGGTAGCTTGATCTTTTGTGATTTTTACACTCAAAATCAGTTAAACCCTCAAACACTATTTTTACATAAAAGAATAAATTAACATGCAAGCTTTAATAATGTCAAGAAAGCCGAATATGCCAAGATATAATTTAATTTTAATAACATCCGATTTTTATAGTCAATACTGTCTAATATTGTAGGCCCAGTGGACTATCCTGGAAAACAAATGCAAATAAATAAATAAATGTCTTTGTGCTTGACTCTGAAAGGTCCACTGCCAGTGATAAGTCCTAATTAACATGGGTTGCGTCCACTGGTGGGAGCACTTTCTGATTCACAGATAGGCCATTGCAGTAACCCTACATGATCTGTAGGATCAATGGTGGGACATCTCCTCAATCCAAGCTACATGCTAATAAGGCATTCTGGAGGATTGACCTATGTTAATTAGCCATGTGCTTTACCATTTAAATTTCTGTGCTAAGGCAATTACAGAGCATCACTTGGTTGTGTAAGTTAACTTGGCTGGATGAATTAATTAACTCATCCAAAAGTGCATATTCACTTATTAACTTCCATGGGTATGATTGCATTAGAGGTATGTGTGTGTGTGTGTGTGTGTGTGTGTGTGTGTGTGTGTGTGTGTGTGTGTGTGTGTGCATATGTGTGTGTGCACATATGTGTGTGTGTGTGTGTGTGTGCGTGTGTGTGTGTGTGTGTGTGTGTGTGTGTGTGTGTGTGTGTGTGTGTGTGTGTGTGTGTGTGTGTGTGTGCGTGTGTGTGTTTATGTGTTTGTGCATGGGGGCTGTCATACTTCTGAACTTTCCTGGACCAATGAGTAGTCCTGTAGTACTGAGAATCACTAAACACCAGGGCAATATTGTTTTCACTCTAACTACACTTAAAAGATTAATAGAGTGGGTGTGGCTAAGATGATGGTTGATTGGCAGCACTTTTCCTTAGCTCTCTTATCTAATTTATATTTCTGATGGAAAATTTTAAAAACTTGGACTTGTAGACCTATCAAATCCATTGATATTGATTTCTTAAAGTTCTGGTTGTCTACATTGGAATATTTTATGTCTTTAATTGCTGAAATGATTTGTCAAAATCTCATCAGAAAGGGCTTTGACATCTTTTCAAGATGAGTTTTTCTGAAGGTAATTCACAGGACCTGACAATGAAAAAAGAGCTTCTATCCTTACTTACCACAATGAATGATTTATCTGTAAAAATTGATAAAATGGACAGAAAACTGGATTCTTTTAAAGAAGATACTACAGTACAAATAGAAAATTGCAGTGGTGGTGCTGCGGTAGCATTGTCGCTTCACAGTAGAGACGTTGTCCTGTTCGATTCTCAGCTAGAGCGTCTTCTGTGTGGAGACATGCATGAATGGGCATACCTTCATTGAAGGTTGTGCGTCAGGGCTGGCAACTTGGCACGTAAAAATCTACTGCCAATCATTAGCGGACCGGAGTTCTGCTGTGGCGACCCCTAACTGGGAAAAGCTGAAAGACACAACAGCAACAACAACAACTACAGTACAAATAGAACAGTTAAAAGAAATGATAGTACAACACAAAATTATGATTGCTGACACAGGAGATGATCTGAATAACCTGGAGAGCAGAGTAACAGAGGAGGAACAACAAGCTGAATTCTTGTTGAAACCAAATACTTCCCTGCTAAACAAAATTGTGGATCTAGAAAGTAAATCATGAAGAAACAATTTACATATATGTATGGATTACCAGAAAAGACTGAAGGGGACAATATGATAAACTTTCTCACATCCTGGTTGCCAAACATCCTGAATCTATCAGAATTCCTCTCATACTGCATAGAAAGAGCTCATAGATCATTACAGCTCTTCCATATTTAACAAGGTCAATTCAAATTCAAGATCTATTACAGTGAGGTTTCTTTCTTCTCAAGATAAATAATTAGTACTAAAAATTGCATGAGCAAATTCACCAATTAAGTTTAATGATGCCATCATAAGATTTGATGATGATTACTCATCTTCTGTGATTACAAGAAGAAAGGAATATATGTCAGTATTAAAAGGACTAAAAAGAAACATTTCAAAGTCCATCTTTTGTTCCAACAAGTCTAAAAACTTTTTTTTTTCTGATGGCATTAAAACATTTGATGCCTTGGACTATTGCTATTTCTTATTTAACATCTAATAACATCTTAGATCAAACAGAAAATAGGACTTTACAGATATTTTACTTAAGCGTCAAGCAGAAAAGAATAGTTGGAAACTAACAGACAAAAAAGAAGAGATTTATAATAAAATAATCAATGAATCACTCTTTTTATTGTTTACATCCTATTATACACTCAATTCTCACAGAAAGAGGTTTCAGTCTAGTTACATTTTTAAAAGAAAAAGAAAAAAGGTAAATGCTTTTTATTTGGTCCACTAATGCTTGAGTGACCTTTGTTTGTTTTATAGGTTACTTCAAATTATTGATTTGATTTAGTTATATTTTATAGTATTTTACATGGTATAACATTGGTGGACAGTTGCTGAGGTGTTTCGATGTTTAAATTTTTAAAGTCCTTTTTGTGTTCATTATCAGTTCACTCTGTATGCTGCTGTGCTATCTAGGTAGCTTAAATAATTAACTGAAACCTGCTAAAATGCTGAACAAGCTTGAGCAGCATCTATCTGTGCTTTTTTTAAATCTCCCCTTACTTTTTTCTCAGCTTCCCACCGAGAACATGAGCTGAAATGCCTTTTTCTTACTTTCATGTTAGTTTTCTTTGAGATTTATAGTTCTATCATGGTTAAATGCATTATAACATACCTCTTGACCATTTAGCACAAAAAATTTGGACAAAGTCTAACAGAATGGGGGGAAAAAGGCTCAAAAATAGGGACAGATTTTAAATATTGCTCTTCTCAGTAATTTGCCAGAAAATCTTATGAGAACAGATCAAAAATATGAGGCAAAAATCTGGATATTTTGCGTAAATCTGTACAGTTGAGAGGTATGCATTAGAAATGTACAAGCAGTGCAAAGCAAAACTAAATGGCTATTATACAATGACTGCCAATTAGTATTCCAAAATGTGCACACTGATTGGCCAGCCCAACCAGTGTGCCCATTGTAAATCCGACTTATACTAATGGAAAAAGGTCCGGTCACACGGACTTTTCCCATTAGTATAAGTCTTGATTTTTTTTGTTTCTGTTAGGTAGCAGTGGAAAACGGAAGATCTACATTGCTGTAATCTTGTTATGTTATATGTTTAACATAGCGAGATATCTTAAAAAAAAAAAGCAACGGAGATTTTCCTTTCTCCATTGCTTTTTTTAACAATATCTCACTATGTTAAACTCATTTAACATAGTGAGACAGCTTTAAAAAAGCAATGGAGATCTTCCTTTCTCTGTTGCTTCCTCAACACAGCTCTGATGTACTGTGTAAGCATATGCATGCGCAGTACATCAGTAAAAGCCCCAGAACTGCTGAAAACCACGGAAGGGCACCACACAGGTATTATACAAAGGGATTATTTAAGAAAGTAAGTATTTTTTTTCTTAAATAATGTCATTGTATAATAGCAATAACCCATGTCTGGGTGTGAGTAATGCTAGATTTACCCACAGTTGTCTTTGTTTGGCCACTAGGGCTTTGCCCTTGTGACCAAGCCACACCAACTGTGGGTAAATCTAGCATTACCCACATCCAGACGTGGGTTATTCCTTAAAGATATGATGTAATTGGTTGGGTCAGAGGTTAGATCTGAGCTGCACTTACTGTTTATTCATTTAAAGTGACACCAACACATTTTAAGTCTAACCGCACTGTTATATTACATATTTAAAAATCTGGTTTACATTTAAACACCCATTGTTTCTAGTTTATAACTAGACATTTATTAAACCAAGGGCAGAGTGATTAAAAGAAAGAAAAAAGAACTATGTTGACAAATTTATGCCATGAGTCTGAACAGTTAAAATCTTGTATATTCTTGAACGTGAATTATGAAGAGTGGAGCTTCATGAGGAGCTGCTATATCAATGATCCTAAGTGCAAACTAAAAAGCAAGTTGCATTGATGAGGAAGTAGTTGTTGACTGTTGAAACAGTATTAGGGCAATTGTCTGTCAAAAAGTCTGCAGCTATGTTAGACTAACATTACATACATAAACTGATGCATCAGGTTTGAAGTGTTAATTTCAGTTTAACACATTTGCACAGTTGTCACTACTAGATTACTCTGTTAATATAGATAACATTTGTGCTTTGATTACTGCCACCTTTGTTTAGCTCAAACTAAAAGTAATGCATACCCCAGTCCCCTTATATTGCTTGATTTCATAATTGCCCTGTCAGGATGGTTTAATCTTCTTTCTACACAGAAATCACACCAAATATGAAAAATCGGGTGTGTCTGCTTAATCCAATCATCATGTTTTCCCAGTGTCAGCACAACAGCATGTCAGTACAATTTCAAATTAGCACATTTGTAGCATTATTAGTATACAACCATTTTAATACAATTATTGCAATTGATGTTGATACTGGGGATTTACTATTCATAAAGAAATGTGCTGGTTCCAACTTGATTACAGTTTGCACTGATATCCATGCAAGCCTCTGCTCCATATGTGAAGGGAATCATGTTAAAATATAACAGCTTATTTAACTTACAGTACACTGATGCTTATTTACTAAGAACACTGTGTACAAATAAATAAAAGTAAAAGTGCACATAAGGGTGTTTGCTTAAGTTATCAGGATTACAATAAAGAACTGACTAGCTTAAGAACAGATTTTCAAATAATATGCCAGAGATATCTGTTCTTAAAATACATTATTTTATTTGCAGTAAGTGTATGTGGGGCTCATTTTATTTAAATCCGGAGGTACGGTTGAAGAAGAAGGTGCTTGCAAAAAGCACTTTAAGCAAAAAGAAAGATCTTGGAGCTTCACTTCTCCCCTGTTTTTGGATTTCTAGATGTTTACCTTTTTGGTTTTATGACGGCTAATATGAAATAGATGTTTGTTTATTCATTCTATTTTATTATGAGGTCTAATATGGCATAGATGTTTGTTTATTCCTTCTCTTTCATATAACAAATTCTTATCATGTATTTTATAGCATACAGGCAACAAATTTTTGAGTATGGAATGATAGCAGTATATGGTCTCTCTAACTGCATAAGCTTGCTAATCCACTCTTTCTGCAAGAATTCTTATTGCGTAAATATTAACTAAGTGGACTATTCATGTTTTACTGTTATAACACATTTCTCAACTTTCAGTAAAAAGGAAAGAATTACTTCTTCCATAAGACAGACACATTAATTTAAAGGGTTATATGAAATTAAAATCAATATGTATATAGCCTCTGTATCACATATAAAAATTCGAATAATGTTTTTGGTTACACATTGTTGAACTAATTCAGTTTATGATAACAACTGAATAAATACATTGTTGATTTGAGTACTGATAGCTATGAACAGTCATTAATAATGCTTGGTATGACTTGATTCAAATTATTAAAAGACATATCATAACTAAATTTAATATTAGAAGGTTTGAAAATGTTATAAACTGCTAGAATTATATAGATGACTGCTATGAAATACCGATTGTTCTTTTCTCTGTACTGTCATTGTATTATTATTAGACATATATATACACACACACACACACACACACACACACACACACATATATATATATATATATATATATATATATATATATATATATATAGACATCAATATATTTTATATTTACACGTATTATAAAATTAATTTCTTGGGTTTCAGCAAATATGTAAGCTGTAAAGTGATTATTATAAGCAGATTTAATGGTTTAAAGACCTACTTTCTGATAAAATAAAAATTATTAGATAGGCTTTGGGATGAGTTTGGTAGAAGTTTTATTGGGTACACTTGAATGGCTTGGCTATTCAAGAATGGGGGGTCCTTTTTTCCCCATAGATTGTTTAGTTAGTTTTTTGCTTCAAGCTTTATGCATTATTTCACACTTTTTTATTTTGGGTGTCTATGTTTTATGAAAATAATGTTATGTCCAAAATGTTAAGTCACTTTCTTTAATGTACAAGTATTAATCTACATAAGTGGCTAATAATTTTGTAAATAATAGCTTATGTATTTCCGTTAATGTGAATAGCTTAAATAATAGTAGTAAAAAAGCAAGTTTATTTAAATATTTGAAAATATTTAAACCTCAGATTATATCCTTACATGAGACTCATCTTCTATGAGAAGATCTAAATAGACTCTATTTTAATAATTGTACAACTTTAGTAAGTTCACATCATAAACAAAAGACAAAAGGTGTTATAATTCTATGGAAACATTACATTTTAATGCCTAAAATTATAAATACTTATCAAGTTAGAACAGGAGTGCTTTGTATGGTAACTTTAGAGATAAATGTAAAAATATACACATTAGTATATATCTGTTGAATACCTAATCTAGGTATAAAAGTAGTAAAGCAACAGATTGAATACATAGTTCAATACTGCAAGGGAAAGTTAATAATTGCTGGTGATTGTAATTGTAGATTGAATGATAGTGACACTAACACTATAAACACACCCAGGAAAACAGCAAAATCACAGAAATTATCTGATTTTATTGACATGTTCAATATAGTTGATATAAATGATTATGCAGAATCAGATTCATTATTATTTACTCATTACTCACATCAACATGGTACTCATTCAAGAATTGATATTATGTATATTTTAAGGGATTTAACTGCAAAACTAGACAAAGATAAAGTAATTACATGTCCAATACCAGATCATAATGCAATTACTTTTCATCTAGAAGTCTACATAAAACAAAATATAACTATCACAGGAATACAGAAAAAATGGCAAAGTAAGCAAGAGCTAAAAACTAAAAATATTTAATGTTGTGAGAGCTTTCGGAAACGCCAATATGTTTCCTTCTTCAGACAAACCTATTGGCATTTCTGAAAGCGCTCACAACATTAAATATTTTTAGTTTTTAGCTCTTGCTTACTTTACCATTTTTTCTGGTTTAAATAGTTTGTCGAAGTTTCGTTCTTTCGTATCACAGGAATACAGTGTTATATAACAAGTTGCAAAGATTTTAAGGAATTTAATACCAAAGAAATACAAACCTTTCTAGAAATAAATCTCACTGAGCAGATTCAGAGCTATATGTTTGGGGTTCATTAAAGTCATATTTATATGGTAAAACACTGGCATGGTATAGTAACAAAAAACAATAAATGGGACTTATTAGATTTACAAAGCAATATTGATAAGTTAAAACTTAATATATAAAAGGAAAGAAACATTTAGTCAATGAACTGGAGGAGATAAATAAAAAATGCAGACATTTTACTGTATAAAACAACTTTTCAACTATAGAAGATCAAACTGAGTTCTTACTCGATGAATCATAGAAACCAGAAGAGAATATGCAAACAGAGGTAAGAAGATAATTAAATCAAACCAGATAAAATAAGTTTATTTCCTAGGTACTAGAAGAAAAGTACTAGACTTGGAAGGAATTTAGGAGGCTTTTAAGATACATTTTCATAATATCAACTCACAAAATACAAAACTAGAACCTTCAAACATAGTAACATCTTTTTAAAGAAGAATATTAAGAGTACATTATTAGATCAACCTATAAAAATTATTGATAAACAAATAATAATGACAGATCTTCCATCTCAAGTTAACAAACTTAAAGTCAATAAAGCTCCTGGTATAGATAATATCATTCTAGAGATGTTTTCACTTTTATCTAAGGATGCTTTAACTCTTTTGTTAGAGGTGTTTAGTATGGTAACAGAAGGTACTTGTATACCCCTTGATCGAAATATACAGTAATATCCCCAATTTTGAAACCTGAGAAAATGGCAAATGATTGTGCTTCTTATAGACCAAAATCTGTATTGAATATTGATTATAAACTATTCATGGCAATTCATGCAGATAGAGTTAAATTGTTAATTGCACTGTTAATAATTGAAGATCAAACTGGTTTCATAAAGGATAGAAATACTTATGATAACATTAAAATAATCTTTTCTTTAATTGATTATATAAAGTTTTCAAAAAGAAATATGATCCTAGTGAGTTTAGATATAAATAATGCTTTTACCTCAGTAAACTGGGTCTATTTAATATTAGCCTTAGAAGAATATGGATTTTCATAACATTTTACTTCCTTAATAAAATCACTTTACAAACATTCCTCAGCCTATGTTAAAATCAGTTCATGTTTCTCCTCTTCTACTGTAATTACTAAGGGTACAAAACAGGAATGCCCATTATCTCCCTTATTAATTGATCTGGTCATAGAGCTGTTTGCAAATTATATTATATCTAATGCTGACATTAAAGGTATACAACTTAGAAAGTCTCTAAAAAGAAGATTCATCTCTTTGCAGATAATGTCTTGTTAACATTAAATGATAGTGACAATTCATTGACTGCTTTAATGAACTCAATTGAGATTTTTCAGAAACATTCTGGTCTTAAATTAAATGAAAGTTAAACAAAAGTACTTCTAATAAATTCCAACAAGAAAGATTTAAATAGAAAATTCTTCCAATATATAGCTATTGATAACAAAATAAAATAACTAGGGGTAACATTAACCAAAGACATAAAATAAATATTATCCATTAATAAAAATAATAATAATAATAATAATAATAATAATAATAATAATAATAATAATAATAGTAATATATTAGTTCACATAAATAGTCTTATACAAAAATGGAATAAATTATTCTTTATTATGGAAGACTACATATAATCAAAATGGTTATATTTCCAAAGTTATTTTATACAAGCTTTTTCTACCCCCTCTAAACATTATATAACAGATTTAATAAAATGATGTTAAATTTTATTTGGTACTCATGCAAACACAGAATATTAGTTAATCATTATCTACATGACTTGGAAGCAGGGGGCATTAATCTTCAGATATTGAGACTTATGCAATATCATCTACTATAAAGACAACAGGTTTATGGCTAAATATTTTTTTAGCTAAATGGAAACAAATACATGAAAGTATCTGGTTACATTCAAGTAATGTTTTCATACCACATGAAAGAAAGGCAAGGAAATCCACTATCAGGACATATAGTTCTTTATTACAACCGTTCTGGTACCTCGGCTTTTCGTCTTTTGCTGGAACATTTACAGCTTCCCAATATGTCCCTTAATATACCATTTTTAAACCAACAATAAATCAATTAAACTTTCCTAATTATATTAATTACATAATTAAATAAATGCTTCACCATACAACCAGTTTTCTTGAAAAAGTTACAAACACTCTGAAAGCAAATATTGTTCAACCTATAAACAATACCCCCATTGGCTACAAATTCATTCATAATAATATTTAAATACAACTGCAATACCTTTTTTACACAAATAAATATCTATAAATGCATAAATAAAAAAATATATCTATGCAAAATTATATACATCCATATCAAATATTTACACATTTAAATACATTCAATTTTAATATATCATGAATTAATACACATACTAAATATAAATTCTTAACACATTATACATACTTCTAAACAAGATTTTTTAACTTTATTTTCTCAATTTGATGTTTTAACTTTTAATAACAATAATTCAAATGCATTACTAAGTTGTATCAAATATTAAGATTATTTTCCATATTCATTCCCTGGGGATATAATGTATGGAAATTAATGATCATTTGACTTTCCAGTTTGTTCAACTGATGTTTAAAATTACCAGCTAAAGACATGGGGCGTGCAAGAATACTAAAAAATAAACTATCTTCCAACCCTTTGCGTTTTGACAGGAAGTGCATAGCCACTGGACTTTCAAGTTTTTTTCTTCTCACATCACTTAGATGTTCCATGATGTGCACCTTCCTTGTGGTTTGACCAATATACCAACAAATAGAGTCACAATTACACCCTATAATATAAATCATACCTCAGCTATCACAGTTGTAATATTCATTTGCTCTATAAAGTCTGCCATTGATCTTAGTACCATCTAAGGTTTTGACCCTATGACAAACTAAACATTTTCCGCAACCATATGATCCTACTCTCTTTCCCAGGGCATAAAAATATCTAGATTTTGAATCTTTTTTGTTTAATAATTCTTTTATATTACAATATCTGCCATAGGAAAAAGTTATATATTTTGGAAACAAACATCTAATGGAAGTGTCATGAATCACTATTTCCCAAGCTTGCCTAACTATGTTCTCCAAAATAGGTGAAAAATTGGAATATCTAGTAAGAAAAAATAACCGTTCTTCCATCCTTTCATACTGCTCAATGTTTCCAGTTCCACTGCCATGTGAATAACATTTATTCTTACCTCTCATAACACCAGTGTTCACGACTTTCCTTCTAGCCTTTAGCAGTATATGTTCACTATACCCTCTCTTTTGTAACCTGGTGAATGCATCTTCCAAATTCTTTTCCTTTAAATTTATTTCAGAAGTGTTAGTAAAAATTCTCTTAAATTCACCATAAGGCAGTGAACTAATCAAATGAGGGGGGTGCATATTGGTTGCGTGTAAGAAATTGTTAATTGTAGTGGGCTTCCTATAAGGCTTATATTATACCCTTTTTGTTCCATCAACATAAAAAGTGACATCCAAAAATTAAATGCTATCCCTACCAATTTCCCAAGTGAATTTCAACTCATGTGAATTATTATTTAAGAGTCCCATAAAATGTACAAATTCTGCCTTTTCTCCTCTACATATAAATAGTAAATCATCTATGTACCTCTTGTAGTATACTACACTTCTCATGAAGTAATCCTGTCGTAACATAAACTGATTTTCAAATTCTCCCATATAGACTATGACATATGAAGGGGTAAAAGCTTCCCCCATCGCAGTCCCCATAGTTTGCAGGAGGAATTTGTTTTTCCATGTAAAATAATTGTGTGTAAGACAATATTCAAGCAAGTTCAAAAGAAATGTAGAACATGGCCCTTCATCCAGTTTTTTGGCCATTGCTTTCATACCCCATCTAATGTTAATGTTAGAATATAATGCATTAACATCTACTGTTGCCCAGAAATAGTCATCTTCCCATTTCAAATTTAACAGTTCCTGACAAACTTGTTAGGTGTTCTTAACACGTGATGGAATTGTGGCCAACTGTTTTTTAAAATGAAAATCCAAAAATATATTAACATTTTCAAGAAAAGAACCCACCCCAGAAATAATAGGTCTTCTGGGAGGTTTTGACATACTTTTATGAACTTTAGGAATTGCATACATGACTGGATGTCTGGGTGTTTTAACCATCGATTTTTGTACATCACTATGTTTCAAAAAACCAAGTCTTTCACCACATTCCAAAATATATTGTAACTCAGTGTTAAATCTGTGTAACGGGTTGTGTTGCAATTCATCATAATATCCCTCTTCTATATTATGTTAGAAACCATTTCCTCATATTGAAACACATTCATAACCACCCAGTTACCTCCCTTGTCAGCGGTTTTATATACTGTCTCATTCAAATTACACTGGAGTTCTTGTAAAGCCATCCATTCTTCCTTAGTTAAATTGTATGCAAAATTCCTAACAAAATGGGCATAAGCATTTTTCACTTTTTTACACACTAAATTTGCAAAAATGTTTATGGCTGGACTACTTTTGGGGTGCCTGAAATTACTATCTGATTTAAATCTGGGCATTTCTAAACAACCATGTCCAGTAAAAAAAGGTTCAGATATACCACTATTTCTACAATTCCCATCTGAATCCTCTTCATCCAAGTTTATACATGCCTCATATATTTCATTGTCATAAATATTAAGATTTAATTAAATCATCTTCATCATAAGATTCCATGTCATATACATCCCCACATCAATGAGAGGTGCATCTGATTTTTGAAGAAATACTCTAAGATTCAATTTACAGCAGAATTTTTTAACATCTATAATCACATCAGCCAAAGATGGGATTCTGATCGGAACAAATTTTGCACCTTTAAGCAATACCTTACTAGCATAGTCTGAGATCACAGTATCGGTCAAATTAATGATTTTCAAAGCATTCTCTTCCAATACATTGGACATTCCACTATCCACATACACATTATGATATAAATTCAAAACATCTTTTTTACATGCTGGAACTTCTGAAATCTCTGAAGCCTCTAGCAATTCTACAAACATATCAATATCAGAATCCACATCCTGAATTATATCTATGATATTTTCTCCACATTTTGAAGCTTCAGAGACTCCATAAGTCCCTGCCATCTTTTCAATGTCCAAACCCAGTTGCTGATTTGCCTTCAAAACATCATTAACCCCTACTGTATCACAAACATTCTCAGCCATGACAGTGTTGATGTTAGAAAAACATAATTGCAATGAATTTTCTTCAGGTTCTAAAACTTTGTCGTACATCACACGACTCAAAGAATCATATTGCATTAAACTCAAATTATTTACTCCATTACCAGCATTATATACACTGGCAGCATCGCCTACATGCTTAACATTTACATTTAACATTTCCCCTGCCATTCGTATTGCTTCACATATTTGTTTGGATGTTAATGGATTTAAATTAAATACATTTTGTTCACTAGTTACATTGTTAACCTGTTTCACCACATGGTGAGAAGAAAAACAACTTTGTAAGTCATTATAGACAGTAGAGAATGTGTTACTTACACATTCCTTCAAATACAACTGTTTTACTTCCTTCTGTTCTTTCCGTTGCCTCTCCCTCTTGTCATTTTGGCTTTTGGCTTCAGTTGAGCTGGTCCGTGCCCTTCTACATAGTTTTTTGTTTCCAGAGTCTCTTGTGAGCTAACCTCCTTAAAGGAAACACTTTTGTCCCCCAAAACTTGTTCACCCAACGAAACGATGAATCACAGACCCCAGAGCCATTCCTTCTACCTCTCTGATAGTTACTGGCATGCCCCCTTCATGAGCGAACATAGATTGTACCATTCTGAAAGTATTTAATATCTCTGTTCAGTGTTTGTTTTTCTTTTTGATAACATTATTCTCAACTTTCTGCACATTGGAATTAACTTGTTCAATGAGTTGTTTATACCTTTGACAGGGAATCTCTTTTTGAAGTACTTCCTGTAATGCTGTAATCTCCCCCTGCAGTTTCTCCATGTTTCAGGCATTCCTCTTGATCAGCACCCGCAGCCAGGTGATGGTACACTGTAGTGAGGCCTGCCTCCACTGGGCCAAAAGATCACCTTCCTCCTCGGTAAAACTACCGGCCAACAACCAGTCTGTGCGAAGCCCCCGGGGAGTGATATCCGACAAAATATACTTCTCTAAAAATTTACTATCATAAAATATAGTAATTTCCCTGGTCATTAGTCTTTCCAATGTAGAAAATCTTTCTGTTTCATTATTTTCAGACGGTGACCCCCAAGGGTCCATAGTAGTAAATCTATGCTTATGATCAACCGAAGAGTTTTAAAAGAACAACTGGCTGTAGTTACCATAGTCATAGTAGTTTCCATACCCCACACAAAATATCACTTCACAAAAACATGGATGGACCAACTCTTCATACCACATGAAAGAAAGGCAAGGACATCCACTATCAGGACATATAGTTCTTCATTACAACCGTTCTGTCACCACAATATACAGAATTGGTATCTAATAACTTTCTTTGAATGTTAGGAGAATTTTTAGTTAATAGTAAAAATAAGCACATAAGGTCTAAACCGTTTAACAATTACCTTAGTAATTACCTCAATAGCAATCTTGATGTTAAAGCATAGGCATTTTTGCTATATCCTATTCCCTGTTTTCAGAATAGTATTAATACCTTTGAAGTGACCACAATCAAAATTCTTAAAGAAAATGAATTGATCTATTGGCATCAATTTCAATTGATACAATCTGGCAAACGTTTAACCCTGGAACAAGTTAAAAACAAATTCAATATAGACAACAACATGTGGCTAGTAATACAGGATTTTAGACAATGTGTTATGAGTTAATAAACTCAAATACTAGACGACATGTTCCTAAGCATACTGAACACTTGATCATTTTAGTAAATCATAATGTCAAAAATATATGAAATAATTAAGTTTACGAAAATATACTATGAAGAAAATTTTGGGGACTACTAAAGAACAATTAATAATCCTATTCCTAATGATATTAATTTAGACACACTTGTAAATAGTTGGTTGTGTTGACATTTTTTTTTTTAATTACTTTAGCTGTTAACAAAAAAATATTTTGTTTATTTCATTATGATATGACAAATTGCATTTGTTTTTAAAAAATCAATAAAAATGTTTGAAGCAAAAAAAAGTTAATAGAACAACACTTTTGTATCACAAAACACACATGATATGGGGGAGAACACTAAACATCAAGGTTACTCTGGAAATAGTCCCCCTAAAGACACCTAAACAGTTAAAGTGCATATGAGATAGTGGGGACACTAAATACTAGGGATACTTTAGAAATAATACTCTAAACAAATTTAAAAGGATAACAGAAAAATAGTTGTGCAGCACAAAAGATGTAGGAGAATGGGGAAACATTAAGCATCAGGAATATGAAATATTACCATAAATCACTTTGAAAGTTAGCAGATTCTGCAATAGAAAGATGTAAGGCATGTTGTTGTAAAACTAGACACAAGAGGCACTCATTAAATATTACACCAATGTCTCAAAAAATTAATAACGTGGGAAAAATCTGCAAACACTGTGCCCCAGCCACACAGAGCAACTTAATAATTAAGCAATGCTTTTATCCTCAGTGCTATCACTGGATACCTGGGGATGCCTTTAAATTTTACTAGCAGTCAGTTTAAAAAGTAACAGAATATTAGGGAAAAGGCATCAAATCCCATACCTTTGAATCAAGAAGTACTTCATCAATGACATTTTAGTCAGTTGCTCTACAAAGAGGCTCTTACGTAAGTGTATATTTCCAGAATTATTAGAAGTATGAGATGACATGGGATATAATAAACTGACTGTAATGATCCATCAGTTACAAGGGACAGAGCAGGCATACTGCAATCAGAGACATTATGAACAAATGGGGGCAGTTGAGAGGGATAGCGGTTTATCTATTTGGGGGGGGGCTGATATACCTCTAAATGGCTGTGTTCTAGACTTTTTGGCAAAGCCATGAGGAACTCTAAATGTAACCAGGGACATTTTTTTAGTTATTATTCCAAGGCACTTAAAATTAAATATAATAACTGGTGTAGCTTCACTATGATCTGAACAATAATAAGAATGAAACTCCAAAGTTTGGTGTTGTTTATGACTGTAATCATTTGTGATTTGTGACATGAGGTGGAGGGGAAAATAAGAGGCTACGTTATAGTCGTGAATGTCACCAGTTGGCTTTTGTGAGGTCTGTGTAATGCCTTTGTGCCACCTCACCTGTATGTGTCTATGTGTGTGTGCTCATGTGTGCATATGTGCGTGCATGTGTGTGTGTGTGTGTGTGTGTGTGTGTGTGTGTGTGTGTGTGTGTGTGTGTGTGTGTGTTGGAATGAATGATGGGAATGCAAGTACCAATGTGGTGTATGAGGCAACAGAGGTGATGATTAACACTAGCAGTAACACCACATGATTCAGAGACATGCAAATTAGCTGATAATGAGGTATTTCTTCCATATCTCTTAACTGTTTAGATTTTTCCAGAATGTCCAGATTTTTGACTCATAGTTTTCTTCTGTTCCTTATAAAATTTGAGGTTTCTGGCAGATCATTCAAGATCAAAGTCAGTAATTCAAGGCATATGTTTGAGTTTCAGAAAATGTTAACTGTCATAAAGTTTGCTATTCTGGTAACTTTCTAAATTTATAAGAGCAATATTTAAAAATTGTCCTTTATTTTGGGCCTTTGTCTCCCCATTATTTAAGCCAATGTCCCTGTACTTGTGCTTAGAGATTGAGAAGTATGCTTTTCTTATTGCAACTAATGTGTCTCTGATTCATATTTTTCATGGTCAGGAGAACAGTTTCTTTTTGCCACAGTTCTTAGTGCCTATGATTCTATCTGAATCCTATTGTTTGCTTCTTTCTATACCCCACTGGGAAAGGGTCAAAATAATCCTTCTAAATTAAACAAACCCTGTAAAATAACCTTCTCAGTATTCAATAAACTCCATGTAGGTTCCTCACAGAGCCTACACGGAGTGTTTTCATGTACATGATATTGCTCATCGTGTGACATCATGCGGCTTCACACCATGCATACTATTGATGTGCAGTGTGCATAAGCAAGGTTTCACAGCTCGCACCAGTATTGCTGGCTGCAAAATGCATAGTATGAATGCAGATCATACCTCCCAATCCATTAGTGCAAGAACTCTAGACAAAGACTAAAATAATGGGGGAACAAAGGGTCAAAAAATAGGGACATATTTACCATTTGTGTTAGCATACATCTTCTGAAGGATATGTAGTATGAAAAAATGTATGTCATTATGTATTGACTTCAATCTTCAGTGATTTTCCAGAAAACCACACATTTTACAAGGAACAGCCCAAAAATATGATGCAAACATCGGGGCATTCTGCTAAATTCTGGACATTTAGGGGTATGGTGGGGATATAATTTCCTTGTAAGGTTCCTGTCTAAGAAAGTGGATTGTGGGACAGTACGGCAAATGCTTTTCCCTTACTTTAGCTTTCTTAATTAAAATTTGTTTGAGTCACTGCCTTAGTTTGCTTTTTTTCATTTCAACTATGTTTCTAATTTTTTTTTTTTTTAGGCCAATGGTTGTGTGAAGTGTGGCTTAGCACAAATGTGCTTGATTGTGCTCATCTGGTTTGCACTAAGCACAGCAGTGCAAAAATTGGAGGAATGGACCACTCAGGATGCAGACAGGACCCAGATAGCCATTAAGATAAACTGGATGCATTCAATTAATACTATTGGCTATTGTGCAAACACAGTAAGCTGCATTGCACTGTGATTAACAGTGAGAATTTTACAAGGAATAACAAGATATCATGTCGGGAATAACAAGATAGGGCATATCATGTCACTAATGCTCTGTTGGCAGGTAAGTGTAGGTTTGGAGTGCAGATGGTCTGTGGTTCTGGTACAGGGTGTGCAAATTTTGTTTTACTGTTGTGAGACTGCAGAATATAGCAATGAAGTGCAATGTATACAACTGTTTTCTCAACCTTCTTGTGGCAATAGCTGTAAGTGTAGGAGAACCGTAGACATGGACCATTTGACTAGCACATTTACACAAGTGCCTGTATACCAAATTATCTTGAAATTGTAATGCTTGTCACTGTTGCGTATCGCTTGACATCACACAAACACTGCGCCCGGCAGTGCACACCCTCTCCAACCATGTTTACATGATGGCAAGTGATATGCAATGTTTTCAAATGTTGCAAAACCAAAATGTGTGCATTCTCAGTAAGTGCAAGATGTGCAATTGGTGGAAAAACATCAAAATATAAAATGCAGTTGGTGGGAAATGCTCATTCTACATTGAGCTATGGTAGACATGTCTGGTGTTGCTGGTAAGGGAGTGCACTTTGGGTGCAGAAGTGCGGTGTTCAGAAGTCCAAAGTCTTTATTGGATTCCTAGTTAAGGAGCATAGGCTCTGGTTGCTGCAATGGGACTATTCAGGTTCAGAATACAAGTCTGAAGCCTGGAATAGTATTGCCAGTGATGTGACCAGTGCTAAAGGTATCTCCCACACTGGTGAGCAATGTTGAGAAATGCAGACATCACTTTGATGACCTCCAGAGGAGGGATCAGGATACCTTTGAACACTGGATTGAGAAACTTAGTATAGGGAACACCCCACCGATGTGTATGTATCAATTTAGTGAGTAATTGTAAAAGTTAAAAACAAAATATAGTCACGAATGGTAATAATGGTATTCTGTTCTATTCTGTTTTGTCCACAGCTGCCATGGAGCGATCCTCAAGTGTGAGGTCCAATGGGGCCCATTTGTTAAGTATGTGAGAAGCATGTGGTATGTATGCATCAGAAAAGTACTGTTCTGAACAGTAATTTAATAATAGTTTTAATAGTAATTTATAACATTAAAAGTTAAGAATGGCTTAGCCTCATCTTTTCTGCTTCCATCTCTTCTTTACAGGGCTCCACTCCTTATCAATATCCAGTCCTCTCTCACATCTAAACTTTTGTCATGCTGTAATAAAATTGCTAAATTTCTAACCAACACACTATTCATCACATCATTGTACATCATTAAAATCACTAAACTGGCTAGAACTCCTTCATTACCTTATTTACAACTAACTACTGCACATAACTTTATATTCAAGCTATTAAACTGCCCTGCCCTCTCCTCTCTTCTTACCATTTACCATCCAAACAGACCTCTTTGATCTGAAAATCAAGTACTTGTAAATGCAGTAAAGCACGACCATTCAGGAGGTCAAATGCTCTACTCCTTTACCATGCTAAACTATGGAATACTCTCCCTCAATTACTAAGAGCTACCAGCAATGCTACTCTCCTCAAAAGAACCCTAAGACAACACCTTTTCTCCCTATGGCAATGCACATGAACCAGAAATTCACCTCCCAAAACTTGACACTGTTTTACTAGCCTCTGCTATTTTCTACTCTAATCCCTTTCTCATTTATTTCATTCCTACAGAACTAATACCAATCACTATAGCTGCTTATTTATAGTGAATCTGAGGACTCGATTAACTGCCTAGCACTCACAATTTATTACAACATGGGCAACCCAGCTATCCTAACTCTATATCCAGTTCTGCTGTGTTACTACTGTACTAACCACTTTATCCTTGATATTGTAAGCTAATCATTTTACCATTAATTTCTGCCTTGCTATTTCATTTCAACACTGTAATGTATATATGAAATGTCTCTGTATGTTGATGTATTTTATGAATGTATGTATCATACTTCATACTGAAAGTATTGTACTTCATGTTTCTGCATGTTTGAATTGTCATTTGATTGTGCAACTTTTTTCCTCAGGCTTCAACTGAAAATGGGCTCAAGATGGCCCAATGGACTATCTTGGTAAACAAATGCAAATAAATAAATAAATAGCACAAAGTAATAATTCCATATTTTCAAATAACAGTGAGCATGTATCTCTAAACTGTATAAGGAAAGTATGCATGCAGTAGTCTGTATGACAAAATATCAGTGCAATTTTAGAAAGCAGTCAGAAGTTGTGGGTTCAAAAACCACATTTCCTAAGTATACAGTACTGTTAGGTTTTCATCATTACTACAATATAACTTCAGACCTCTATACCAGTGGCACAAATTGCCTTCTGCAAACTGCAATCAGTATAACTAGAACACACATATGTGCAGTATATACACACATCAAAGAATAGTGGCTGCAATCTGTACTATAGTGTGCCTCTGTTATAAAATAGGTAGTCTTGAAAGTAATGAAGAAATTTGTTAGGGGTTTGTAGTTTTGAAAGTAAAGGTAACAGAAAAGAGTCAAATAACTGTATCGTTGCTTTGTATGTGACATATGAAGTTACTAATGTTCTCCTTTTTTTCTCTCAACCCAACCCTTCTCTTCTCTTGTTTTCACTTGTTTTATTTTTTTGTTTATTCCCACAACACATCAGGGTAGGCTTTTGCCACAAGATCCTCCTGCCCCTACTCCACTGACTACAGCACCACTGCCTAACACATCTGGAGTGCAACCTGGTAGAAACCTCTCTGCTGCCCCTGCACTACCTGGCCACTGAGGTAGTTCTGCCCTGGAAGATAGGCCAGTGGCTTCCTCTGGAAGCAGTGGTGGAGGCGGTGACATCATCACCTGAGAGAAACTGCCAGAGATGGTGCATAGGATTGTCCACCGCTCTGTGGGTGCATGCCTACACAGCATGGAGCATCTGATCTCCATCCTGGTTCAGAATACCTGTAGGAGATGCAGATGTCAGGCACTGCGACCAGTGGTGCAGTGAGGTGACAGTGACGACAGTCCACTGGGTGAGGACTAGATTCTCATTGTCAACCAGCTTGACGTGCATGGGACCTCGATTTCCCACCCTCTCTCCAACAATGTTGTTCACCCACCTCTTGTGTCTTTCACTGTCCCTGTCTCTTGTCTTGTTTGTCTTGTCTGTCTGCAATTGCTTCCTCGTCTACCCAACTTAACTCACCCAGACATTCCTACATCCCTTCCCAACATTCCTCTCTTTCAACAAAAAAAAAGAATTGTCGCATACATAATTCTCCATTTTGCACATGTCTTCATGGCAGACTTGAGTCAGTCAAACTGGCTGTACAACATGATTGTGTGGTGGAGGTGGCAGTCCACATTCAGCTAATATGTTGCATATATGCTTGTTTTATTCTTGAAGAAATGGATAGCTATGGTTCTTTCCTACATCCCTCCTGCACATTCCTTTCCTCCTTTCACTTTGTTTTTGCCCCTGTTTACTCCCCTTTTCACCAGTTTTCTGTTTTCACCATTTCTTTTCTTTAAACAATTGTTGCCCGTTGGTGCATATTATGCACCAACTCGAAGTAACGGTGAATGGCAGAAATACAAGTAAATGGACTGAAAAGCATCATACAGACTTGTAAAATTACTACATATACCTGTATTCAACCCAGTGACATCTGCCTCCAAACAACAATGCATTAACACATCCTGCCACAGAGTCAATTAGGTAGCAGATGTATTTTATACAAGCAATAGTAACAGACACTGTTTAGCAAGGATTTCCCTTTGTACCCCCCCCCCCCGTGCTTGCTCCCCATGTCACCAGTGTCACATCTTCCTCATTAATTTTGTATAAAACATCATTGTGTGATCCGCAGTACTGTTTTATAAAGCATTATTGTGCAATACCTATTTAGTTTTATTTATTTTATTTATTGCATTACATTGATAAGCAACGGTAATACAAAACTAGTTCAATGTATTACCTACAGCTGTATTCAGAACCAGTACCATCTGGCCCCAAAAAGGAACATATTACTGGATTAAGTGAATAAATATCTGCAGCCAGAAAGTCAGTTAAGTCATAGGTGTATACAATGGCAGTTAAGTCTGCCATTTGCTAATCAGTCTCTGAAATACACCTGCTACACAACTGAGTCTGTAGCATCATCTGTTAATAAACCGATCCATTAATTTTTGGGGGCAGATTTTATTGAGTTAGAATCCAGGTGAAAGTAACAGTTTCAAATACTTTTTACATGTAAATCCAAATTCTGAAGTGTGATAGTTAGTGTGGAGTCTCTAATATACAACTAGATGGTACTGGTTTCCAGTACAGCTGTTCATAACGCTTATAACTGCTTTTTGCTGTAGCCACTCATTAGTGCACAATGTGCACTGTCATGCAATTATACTTTAAAGAAAAGAAATAGGAAAGATAAGGAAGTGGTGAAATGGGGAGCAAGCAGGGGGAATAACAAAGTGAAAGGAGGACAGGAATGTGTAAGAAAGAATGATAACTCTCTATTTCTTCAACAATAGAAAATGTTCACATGTACAGAGTATTAGCAGAATTTGCAGTGTCAACCCCAGAGAGAGGGCTGACCATAACACAATCATGTTGCATAGCCAATAGGACAAAATCAAGTATTTCAAGATACTGTGTGTGCAAAATGGAGAGCTATGTATTGGACAACATTTTTTTTTTGGACAGGTGCCCTTTTTTCTGAGAGAGAGGAATGTTGGGGAAGAGATGTAGGTATGTCCAGGTCAGTTAGGCTGGGTACGTGAGAAAGCAATTGCAGACAGAGAGGACATGCGAGATAAGACATTAGGAAAGTGAATGACAGAAGAGGTGGGTGAACACAATGGTTGGGATGAGGGTGGGAAGTTGTGAACACATAGATGTCAAGCTGGGTGACAGTGAGTATTGAGTCATCACCCACTGGACTGTCATCACCGTCACCTCACTGTGCAGATGGCTGCAGTGTCTGATGTCTTTGTCTCCTTGTGTTATTCAATACAATGATGGAGAGCAGTGTCTCCATCTGATGTAGAAGTGCAACAAATATGTGGCGCACAATCATATGCACCAACCCTGGTAGTTTATCTCTCATGACAAAATCACCACCTCTGCCACTGCTCCTCGAGGGAACCACTGGCCTATCCTGCAGGGCAGAACTACCTGAGGGGCTAGGTAGTGCAGGGGAAGCAGATGGGGTGGCACTAGGTTGCATCTGAGATGTGCTGGGCCTTGGTGTCATAGCTGGTGGACTGGAGACAGATGTAACTGTCTGGCTTGCCTGCACCACTGTGCTGTGGGAAAAAATAAAAATAAAAAGAAAGAGGTGATAAGGGTTGGGTTGAGAGAAAAACAAGGGAGAGCATTAGCAATGTCATATGTAGCATACATTGCACTGATACAATTATTTGACTCTATTCTGTTACCTTTGTTTTTAAGACTACCAACTTCTAACAAATACATTTTTTACTGTTAAGACTACCCAGCTCATAATAGATGCACAATATATTGCAGACTGCAGCAAGCAATCCATGATGTGTGCATATATTGCACATATGTGTGTTCCAATTATACTGATTATAGTTTACAGCAGGTCATTGGGGCCACTGCTTTAGAGTTTTGATGTTACATTGCAATATCGATGAAAACTTAACAGTATTAGATATTTAGGAAGTGTGGTTTTTGAACTCACAACCTCTGACTACTCTCTAATACTCCAGAAAATTGCATGCATACTTTCCTATTACAGTTGAGAGATGAATGCTCAATTTGATGCAACTGTATAATAAACCAATAAAGGTGTCTTTACTCTTAATGCTAAAGTAACAGTAATGTTCGGATGCATACATACCACATGCTTTTTGCATTCATGCCAATCTAGTGGCATGGGTTCACACATTCAGTTCTCAGTCTGTGACGGCTGTGGAAAAAACAGAACAGATTACCATTATGAATTTCAGTGCTGACTATATCCAACTTACCATTATGAATACCAGTGCTGACTATATCCAGTTTTTTACTCTTACAGGTATTCTTTGTGAGTGATATTTACACATATGTGGGGTGCCTCAGTCCTACATTCTTTAATCCAATGGTCGAGGGTATCCCTCTTCTTGATCCAGAGGTCTTGTTAGTGAGTACTGCATTGTTCACCAGTGCGAGGTATACTGGTAGTCCTGGTCAGAGCCTGGGCAAGACTATTCCATGACACTGCCTTGTAACCTGAGCCACGATAGTCCCTCTGCAAAAGCCTGTGCCCATTTTCATTCACAAGGAGTTCAACAAACACTTTGAACTGCTGGGCAGCCTGTGTTTGAGCACAGAATCTCAAAACCTCTCCACGAATGCCTGCCATGTCTACCACAGATCAAGACCAATGTAGAATGATGTTTTTCCACTAATTATAGGTATCATGCTCACTGGGAGCACACACTTTTTTGGTTTTGCAATATTTCAAAGTGTTGCACATTGCTTACCATACAGTGCTTGAGGGTGTGCACTGCTGGACAGCATGCTTGCACAATGACCAATAGTATTAATTCAATGCATCTGGTGTATGTTTGTGGCTGTCTGGGTCCTGTCTGCTACATGGATGGTCCATTCATCCAGTTTGTGCACTGCCTCTCTACGTGGAAACAAGATGAGGATAACCAAAGCCGCACAAACAGTGTCCCCCCAAAATAAATGAAAAAGAGTTGAAATGAGGAAAATCAATCTATGACATACACAGTAGAAAATATTAGTACACATGAGATATGTCTACATCAATCTGGATCCCAGCTCTCACTCCAATGCACCTTCAGAAAACAAGATGGGTGACTTATCCATCTTTGCCACACAAACAGCTTTGTAGCAAAGAAATGCATTAATTCCTTGCACAACCAAGTGCAACTGAATGTGCACTGATATCAAGGCATAACCTGTTATTTGTAAATGTATTATAGTTTATATATTTGGGAGTAGTGCACTTAGTGATCACACAGCCTGTTATGATTATTCCTTGCAAATGTACAGCTCTGTCTTACCTTTCTGTGTTTCTTTGTCATTCATCAGGTATCTGATCAGTACTCAGAGACATGCAGTGTTCAAGCCAGTCTATATCATTTATCTTAAAATGTGTGAGGATATTAACTGGCAATTCTATGAAATGCAGTTGTCATCAAATGAAGATCAGACTGGTTGGCACAAACAAGCATAGACAGCTCTTTTTTTTGGGGGGAGCAAAGGTGGGTTCCTGTTATGGTACATGCAGTGGTGCACTGTTTTTTCAAGGGGGTGGACCCAGGTTGAGCTACTGTTATGGCACAAACAAGGATATATTGCTCTTATTGCTCATCTTGATTTGCATCCTGTCTGTTTGATTTTGTGAGAGTTGTGAAGTTGGAAACTGCAATTTGTCTCATTATTTTCTAACTTCTCTCTGTTATGATTTCCTATTACAGACATATGGTGCTAAACTGAGGGCATGCAGTGATCATCAGTACTTTAGAGAGGTATGAATGTCTGAATTTTTGAGGTCTGATGCCTGAGGCCTACTACCTGCTAATGGACACATGCAAGTCAAATACCACTGTGCTGTCACATGTTTCATTAAGTTGTGTACAAATCACCCACCTTTTACTTGCTTACTGTACCAAGTGATGAAATACAAGGACATGCCATAATATTAGTATAGAATACAGTACATGTTCAGGACTTGCCTTGTAAATGCAGCAGTTGCCATAGTGTTAGTTCAGGGCTAACTGTGATGCAAGCAGTACACAGCCAGTACATGGGGATGTAAAGGCTCTGGCTCTAAGTTGAGGCCAGCAGAGGTCGCAGAGTTCCTGAATTGTTTCTCTGTCCACCTTGTAGAACTCTACAATGTCCATGTCATGTATGTTGTGATAAGTTAATTGTGGCCTGAAAATTCTTCTCCATCTCGGCCTAGGCCTATTGGCAGCAGCAGCAGAATTGCCTGCAGTCTGTAGCACATACAAATGGAGCTAAGCAACAACAGCTCCTAGCATTCTGTGTATGTAGATGTTTTGTGTCTATATTCAACTACTTTTGAAATCCACAGGAAAACTCAGCATGGAGTCTACAAGGGTGTTTTATAACTTGTTGAATATCTCTACCAGATTGATTTATTAGCATGCAGTTAAGCTGCTTATGTTGTAATTAGCATCTCTGACACAGGCTAAGACAGATTTAAATCATTAATAATCTACTACATTATAAAAATGCAAGTGTGTAGCTAGACAAACTCATTGTGAGGACACTTGTCTGTAAGTGGTTAATCTGTGCTTTTCTGTGAGTTTTACTGTGCTTTTAACACTTAAACTGAGTAGCATAGTCTGAATACATATTTGCTGAATCGAGAGCTGTTTGTTTTTGCCTTCTGTATTTCTGGCAGCCATCTTGTGTTTGCCTTCTCTGTTTCTGGCAGCCATCTTGTGTTGGTAGGGGCTTATCTTCTCTGCTAGTGAGAGTAGCAGGGCTGCCTGGACCTTGTCTGGCACAAGCTGATTGATAAAGTAAGCAGGGGCTAGCAGGATTGGCTAGATTTCTGTGTTACTAGAATCATCTATTTGTGGTATTTAAGCACCATGTTCGAGCTGGTTTTGGCTTGTTTGAAACAGGCTATGCTGAGGTGCATCATCTCTGAGATGTTTTATGAAATTTCAGAGGCAATCTAAATGCTTTTTTCATTCATTTTTACTTATTTTATTGAATTTACACGTGCTTATCATTTTTATCTGTGCCTTATAGTTAATTTATCACATTTAAACCATTTTAAAGCAATTTACAGATTAACTGCATTTCATTACTTTGCAACTGTATTTCATTGCTATTTATTGCAATTCATTACTGTTAACTGCATGTTACTGCATTTCATTACTGTTTAATTGTATTTTTCATATTGTGAGTTCTATTTTTGTCTGTAAGTAGTTAATCTGTGCTTTTCTGTGAGTTTTACTCTGTTCTTAACCCTTAAATTGAGTAGCATAGTCTGAATACAGGTTTGCTGCATTCAGAGCTGTTTGTTTTTGCATTTTGTGTTTCTGGCAGCCATCTTGTGTTTGCCTTTTGTGTTTCTGGCAGTCACCTTGTGTTTGCCTTCTGTGTTTCTGACAGCCATCTTGTTTTGGTAGTGGCCTATCTTCTCTGGTATTGAGATTAGCAAGTCTGCCTGGACCTTGTCTGGCACAAGCTGATTGGTAAAGAAAACAGGGGCTAGCAGGATTGGCTAGATTTCCATATAACTAGCATCTTCTGTTTTTTTGTGGCATTTAAACCATACATTTGAGCTGGTTTGGGCTTGTTTGCATGACGTGCACCACAGCTGCACTGTTTTTAACCCACTGTGAGGTATTCCAGCTACAAATTTTCTTTTAGTAGAACTGGTGTGATCACCTAGTAGTACTCATCTTAGACCTTCCATCCTTTACCCCTAAGGTCTCTCTAGCCTTTTTCCCTCAGATTTTGACAAATATGGATGGATAATTTCCTATGGTTTCTCCTGCCAGTCTAGTTGATATAGGCATTATGAGACAATGTAGCAGCTGGCTCATGTACATGGACAACCCTCTACTAATACCACCTAATAACACAATTTGTGAGAGATGCAATTATATTAAGAACCTAGATTTTATGATCTCTCCATCATAGGCCAGTATATCTGGCACTGAGAAGGTTGTCAACACGAACACCACATCTCAAGCATGACCTGCACCTACACAACACACACCCCTGCATAAGCGGATGTCCTAACAAAAACATACCGAAACAAAGTAGACCTCTGAGGCAAAAACACACATGAACTCCACAGTCCACCACATCACACACCACAAATAGTCCACACGCCTGTGTCTCACAGCCACTAAGGCCCAACCATAAACCCAAGATATTAGTAATAGGAGACTCCATTGTGAGACACACAGATGTGCCCCTTACCAGGCTGGATTAGGAAAAAGTCACGGTTAGTTTTTTTGGTTAGGTGCCAGAATCCACCATATCACACTTGCACTCAAGTCTCTCAGTAACAGGTACTGTTATGACTCAGTCATAGTCCCTGTTGGCATGAATGACTTGAGGCATATCTCCCTTGACTATATGAAGACAGACATAATTGAGCTTGCTGAATATGTGTCCCAGGCAGGTATGTTCCCAGCCTTAAGCAGCATTCTACCATCACCCAGAATGATTCTTCAATACAAACAGAAACTGATTGACTTTAATAATTTGCTTAGTTTCTGGTGTTATTCCAATGGGATCCAGTACCTGGCAGGCTGGGAAGACATGATCGACAGACCATGATGCTTTGCCAGAGATGGTCTGCATTTGTTTCCCTTTGGCTTCAGGCTTTTGGCAAAGGCTCTTGCCTCCCCCATAGTGCCTTTTTTAGGCAATGCAATGAGGTCAAATCTACCAACATGAAAATTTCATCAAAATGCAAATTAAAGGTCATGCTGCTAAATGCTAGGAGGCTAAACATGAAACTGCACTCATTGCAAGCATTCCTAACCCTGGCAAATGTCGACATTTGTGCAGTCAGAGAAACCTGGTTCAAAGCTGCAGAGAGCACCATAGCCATACCAGGTTACCCATCCTATCATACATTCAGACCCCAAACCGTGGACAGTAAAGTAAAAAGAGGTGGAGTTTCAATATATATTAAAGACATACACACCTCTAAGCTGGTCAAACAGTATGATGCACAGGAGACACTCCAGGTGCAGTTAACCATTGACAAGATCCCTATTCAAATCATAGCTAGCTACAGGCCCCCAACTTTGACAAAAGACACCCACTCCACCTATCTGGACCTCTTCAAATCTATCACGATTCAACCCTTTACCCTGTTCCTGGGCAACTTTAACTATCCAACCATAGGTTGTAAGAACTACTCATGCCAAAACCCAAATGGTCAGAGATTCTTTGATTTTGTCAATGCAAATGCTTTGCCAGCTGGTCAACACCCCTGCAAGAGGTGATAATAACTTGGACTTGGTATTATCCAAAATGAGTAACCACTGCAACATCCTTACAGAATTAGCCAACCTGGCAAGATCCGACAACAAAGCAGTCATTTTCAAAGTCACCATCTCCCCCAACCCCCCTTACATAGCCGGTTTTAGGCACCAGCGAACCCTGCGGTCGCTGGGGGCCCCCTATTCCCTGGGGGCCCCCAACCATAGCAAGTTATCTTATCCTGATATTTTGTTACATCTGTAAAACCAACAAAAGCTAGTGCAGCAGTCTTGCATACTTAATAAATTATGAGGGTAATAACTCTTATTTATATCTCCTTTAAAATTCAAAGATATTTCTGGTTGTAGTAATGGTGTTTTGTCAAGTAACAGGCATCAGAATGCCATTAAATATTTTACTACTGACATAGTGCTCCTGGCTTAGTTAAACCCTGCTTTTGGAAATTTTCTCCACTAAAACTAACTACATAGCCAGCTTTTAGTCCCTGCAAAACCATAGCTGCAGGGGGCCCCCTTAATCATCTTTGTCTGTGTGGGGGCCCCACAAAAGCTGCTGCTGATTGGGGAAAAATGAGGAATGAAAAATGCATTAATTTCCTAATTATGCTCTTTAACATGAACAGGGCTGTGATATTACCCTGTTAGGATGAAGATGACAACATACTGGCTGACAGGTTCAGTGCAAACTTCTCCCCCCCCTCCCCCCCAAAAGGAGAGATATCTATTCCAGAGGATTGTAGCCCCCCAAACATCTCCAACGCCCAGGTGAGAACTGCCCTCACTAAGGCAAAAAACACAGCATCCATGGGACCGGATGGTGTCCCCGGCTGTGTGCTTCATGAACTCAATGAGGAATTAAACCCACAGTTAGGACAGCTGTTTAATCTTAGCCTCACCTCAGGATACGTACCCAAGGAGTGGCGCCGCGACTGTGGTCCCACTTCATAAGGGCGGTGCCTCCACAGACCCTGGAAATTACCGCCCATTAGCTTGACAAGCCTTATCTGCAAAGCCATGGAGAGGATCATAATGGAACTCATAAATAAAGACATAGGGAACTTGCAGACTTTGGATCCAACTCAGTTTGGCTTTGTCAAAGGCAGATCCTGCCTCTTAAACTTGGTTGACTTTTCGAGACAGTCACCAAGGCCATTGATGAGGAAAGGCAGTCCATACAGCCTACCTCGACCTGGCAAAGGCCTTCGACACAATACCCCACTCAGGTATCATCGAAAAACTCATCAGCTTGAATGTAAACCCATACATCACAAGATGGGTTGCAAACTGGCTAAGTGACAGAACCCACAGGGTCAGAGTTGCTGGAGCCATGTCAGACTCAAAGCCTGTCACAAGTGGTGTCCCACAGGGCTCAGTCCTGGGTCCACTCTTGTTCGGCATCTACTTTTCTGAAGTACAAGCAAACACAGGAGGGTTATGGCTGACAAAGTTTGCAGATGACTGCAAACTGGGCCATAGTCGAAAACACATCTGACACAGATATCCTCCAGAAGGGCCTCACAGAAATGGATAACTGGTGCCAGAGCCATGGCCTGAAGTTAAACGCCAAAAATGCATAGTCATACCCTTTGGGAAAAACAAGGCTACCCCTAGCTACCATATAGGTGGGAATCCACTGAGCACAGAAAAAGTCATCAGAGATCTGGGGACCCAGGTTGACAGTTGCCTTTCGTTTGACACTCATGTTGCTAAAGTAGTTAGGAAAACCTTCTATATCACCCACCTGATCATGAAGGGATTCACATCTAGATCAAGGGAGGTCATCGTCCCCCTGTACTCATCACTTATTAGACCTATGATTGAGTACAATGGCCCGTTCGGAATGTATCTGACCAGACACCTGCTGCAGCTTGAAAGGCCCCAAAAGTTCCTCACCAAAAGGATAAAGGGTCTCAAAAATATGTCTTATGCTGCCCGACTGAAAGAACTCCAGCTCTATTCAGTCTCATACCGCTTGCTCAGAGGTGACCTGTGCCTGACATATAAGGCCATGTCAAACCCAGATTTGATGAATATGCTTCACCTCAAAAAATCTAGATCCCTCAGAACCACAAGGGCGGGAGACTTAAACCTTGACACGGTTATAAATAGAACGTGCTGGAGGGACAGATTCATCACCCAGAGACTCCCTATGCTGTGGAACAAAATCCCGGTACATGTGAGGCAGAGCACCTCTCTGGTCTTGTTCAAGAGGAATCTTGACCAATGGATGGGAGATTGCAGATATACCCCAGGGATTACTTCAGCGTCACTGCTTGACAGAGGCACAGCAAAATGATAGGCATAGTTTTTATTCAAACTAAAGGGGTGGCGAAAGCCACATAACTATGGGCTAGGCTTATAAATGCCCTTGGGCAGATAGCCTAGTATGAACCTATGAACCTATAATGAACATGAACAATATAAGCACTAGAGGGATCAGCAGGCCAGAGTGACTTACCTGAGTGCAAACTTTGGATTTTAAGAAGAGCTGATGCTTCCGATCATCAGGGATAGTTTCTCTTTCAGGTAGTTTTATAACTAATACCAGAACATCAGATACTATAACTCAATTTCTTTGCTTAAGAATTTAGTACAATCCCAAAAATAATAGAATAAATGCTCAGAATCATAAATATGTTTAAATATTTCTCTAATTCACTTAAAAAGTTACTAGAATAACATATTTTGCATCAACATCTATTTTTGGAAAATAAGTATAAAATTCAGATGTCTGGATTGATTGACTGTAATCCTAAATGATTTACCAGCAAATCAGACTTTTTACGAAGGATAAAGCAAAAGTATGAACAAAATCAGGGAAGGTCTGTGAATGTAGGGACAGTGACAAGTATGCATTACTCCTCAATGAGATAAATCTTACCACTTCTGCTGTTTGACGACTGCTAAACAGCAGTGACTAATCTGGTGGGGCAGTACCAGTGTTGCACAAGGCATTGCTGTTTGCTGAAATAAGTACATAACTAGTACTGCTGTGGCGTGTGTGTGTGTGTGTGTGTGTGTGTGTGTGTGTGTGTGTGTGTGTGTGTGTGAGTGTGTGTGTGAGTGTGTGTGTGTGAGTGTCATCACTGATTTTTATCTGTGCATGCACCCAATAATGCCAGGACACAGACATCATTATTCTGTGTATCAGTAAAAAATGTACCTAACAACTAAATATATTTCAAAAGTAAGACATAACATATATCACAGAACATTCAGACACTTAGATATTCTTGGAGTCTGGTTGCCCCCACTCACCAGACTGTCTAACTTCATAATGGGGACTCCCTTTATCATCCTTGACTCTGTGGGGGCCCCCACCAAAGCTGTTGCTTGTTGGAGAAAAATGTATCAATTTTCTGAATACGCTGTTAACCTGAATGGTGCTGAGATATGACCTAATAATAGCCTCTGTTTACAACCACACCCATATTATGTTTTTGATACTTTGTGAGGCAAACTGCTACTGTAAAAACTCACCACTTGAATCAAGTCACTAGTATGTGTGTGTGTACATAAAGCTGCTATGGGTTATGAGGGGCTAGAGATTGTATGAATATTACATCTTTAATTTTCATCAGTCAAACCTTAGAGGTGCACACATGAAGTCATTATAGCTTGTGTTTGAGCTGAGGGGAGTGTTTCTCACAGACCTCAGAGGTGTACAAAGAAGGTTACTATAGCTTGTGTAAGTGAGGTGTACTGCCTATTAGCAACAAATTTGAATATTACTGAAATCATCCTCACAATCACGTACTAGGCACATATACATGTGGCTACCTTTGACGGCTGGGGTGAAGAACATGCTATGTATATGTATATCATCAGTCACTTGAAATATATGACAAAGGCAATTTAAATCTCTGCTTTCATCCCAGTCTAACACCAGAGGGATGCATAGACAGTGACTTGTCTTTTTTAGAGGGTTAGGGAGGTAGGCAGTATTTCCAGATAAGACTTAAATATGCTAACAACTACTGGCTTGTTAGTTTATAAGCTACAATGTTGTCAGCTTTGAAAATTAAGCCTTGGGCACAAATTATGCCTTGAAAGAAAAAAATAAGACTGAAATTCTTTTTTTCTTCATAATTTTTATTTAGGCATCCATTGGAGTAAAATGTTGAGAAAATGCTCTAAAATGCATCCCAGACCATCTGTAAACCTGTGGCTTCTTGGGCCCTGACTTGAGTTATTTCCTAATTTTTTATTACTGGGCTGTCTTGTTCAGGAAAGGTGTGTTGAAGGATGCAAGAAAAACTAAAGCTGAACCACAACAGTGAATGTCTTTCCTTAATCATAATTTCTGTTCAAGCTATTATTGGATGAAAAGGTTGTGTAAAATGCACTTCAGAGCATATAGAAAGTTATGGCTTCTTGAAAAAGCTTAGAGTAAGGCAAAATGTGAGAAAAGGAAGAAAAAGTAACGTGGATGGTGTGGGGAGCCCAAAAGGAGAAGGACTCAGAGGTGAGGACTGGAGGGTGTGTGTGTGTGGGGGGGGGTGTTGAAATGGAGCCAGTCATCATTTAACTTTAAGTCCAGACCTGTACATAGACTTGTTGCAATGTATCACTGTTGCAACTAAGTGCCAGTAACTCTAACTGCCCCTTTGTTAGACGGCTCAACATAGTGATAGTGTGGCACATAGGCCTGTTGTAATGTAAAAGATTGTAGCTGCAGGTCTGTCTGTGGATACTACTCCTAAAAGTTTGCAGCATGAAATAAAGGGTTGCTTAGAATGGATGGCATTGTTAGGATGATACTTATACTGGAAGTGCCTAGGGGGCCCCCAACTTGATATTTGCTGGGGGCCCCCAAAATGCTAACACCGGCCCTGCCCCCTTACTATGGTCAAACATAAAAACTTCTCCAAAGCTGATTACAACCTCCTGAGGGAAGGTATAAACAGCTTCACAGACCCCGCCATCCTGTGTAGGAACTGGCACAAATGGCCAAACCTACACCAACGTACTATACAACCATTTATATAGCTGCATGGAATCAGGAATACCTGACAGGACAAAATAATCCTCCTCAAGTTAGACTAAACCTGTCTGGTGGACATCTGCAATAAATAACCTCTAAAATAAAAGGAAAAAGTTGTTTTCCAGGACCAAGAAGAAGCAGATGCATAATTGTAGACAATCTCTCCTTAGCTTGAACAAGCAAATAAGAGCACTAGTGAAATCCTCCAAAGCAAATTTTTGAGTCCAAACTGGCCACACCTTCTAATGACAATCATAATACCTTCTTCACATATGTCTGCAATCAAAAATGAAGCACTCAGATCTGCTCAGAACTGATGGTCAAGGACACCCCCATCAGAAAATCAGGACATCCCCAGCACCTGCCCCCTACCCTTATCTCTAGGAAGCCAGTTATCACTGCCTACTCAAAGGCAAAAAATACAGCCTCCATGGGACCCAATAACATCCAAGGCTGCATCCTACATGAACTCAGGCAAGAACTTGCAGCTCCATTAGGCACCCTATTCAACTAAAGCCTGAGTACCCCTTCATCCCAGCCAAGTGTAGGGCAGCCACTGTCAGCCCTTTACACAAATGTGGAGCATCCACCGATCTAGGAAATTATAGACACATCAGCCTTACTAGCCTGATCTGCAAGGCTATGGAATGGATTAACATAGACCTCATTTACAATGACATTGGCAACCTCCAAACACTCAACCCTACACAGTTTGGTTTTGTTAAGGGGAGGTCACAGTTGACTTCTTTGAGACAGTCACCAAAGCCATGGATGAAGGGAAGATGGTTGAAACCACCTACCTTGACCTGGCCAAAGACTTTGATACTATTCCCCACTCTGGTATAATAGATAAACACTATCAACTAGGCATTAATCCATATTTTACCAGATGAGTAGCAAACTGGCTTACTGATAGAACCCACCTAGTCAAAATATGGGAAGCTACATCAAGCAGTAGACCCCATAATGAGTGATGTACCCCAGGATCATTCTTGGGGATTCTGTTGTTTGGGATGTTCTTTTCTGAGGTTCAGGCCAAAGCCAGTGACCTATGGCTGACCAAGTTTGCAGATGACTGCAAGCTGGGGAAGCTACATCAAGCAGTAGACCCCATAATGAGTGGTGTACCCCGGGATCATTCTTGGGGCTTCTGTTGTTTGGGATGTTCTTTTCTGAGGTTCAGGCCAAAACCAGTGGCCTATGGCTGACCAAGTTTGCAGATGACTGCAAGCTGGGCACTGTCATCAGTTTCCTTAGTGATGTGGACATCCTGCAAGAGGGTCTCATCCAAATAAATGACTGGTGCCAGAAACAAGGCCTCAAACTGAATGTCAAAAAATAAATCATCATCCCCTTCAGGGAGAGTGATGTCTCCATAAATCATCACATTAATAACAAGGTCCTAAGCATGCAATCGGTCGTGATCGACTTGGGCACCTAGGTTGATAGCAACCTGATTTTTGACCACCATATTGCCTCCATTGTAAGGAAAGCTTTCTACATGGCCCACCTTATTAGGAAGGATATCTCATCCAGGGACAAGGAGGTCATAACATCCCTGTATTCTTCCCTAATAAGACCCATTATTGAGTACAATGCCACTTTTGGTATGTACCTCACAAAGCACATGCAGCAGCTGGAGAGACCACAGGGGGTCCTCACCAGGAGAATGCACAGCCTCAAATATCTACCCTACACAGATAGGCTAAAGGCCATGACCCTCTACTCAGTCTGATACAGACTCCTCAGAGGTGACCTGTGTCTGGCATACAAAGCAATCTCAGACCCCCGCCTTGATGGGACTGCTGCATATCTGCAAGTCAAGCTCCACTCAAGAGACCCACATGCGTGACCTCAAACTGGTCTGAGACATCAATAGGACTTGTCAGCATGACATATTTGTGTCCCAGAGACTCACCCTTCAGTGGAATATGATCCCTCTCCACGTCAAGCAGAGTACCTCATTAACCCTTTTTAAGCGCAACCTGGATAAACGGATGGGAACAAAAAATACACCCCTGGGATTCCACCTGTGTCCCTGCTGGACAGGGGCATCGGGTAATGACTTGTTGGAACATGAGCTAAATTCTTGGCTAGGCTTTAAGGGGCACAGGGCCAATAGCCTAGCACCTTCCTATGATCCTATGATCTTATACATGCTTGCACGACTTCACAAAAGCATATTTGTTCCAAAGATATCTTTACAGAGGAGTATTGCTCTCTAGGAGGTATGCTCCCATTTTGTTACCTATATAATGCATATGCTGGAATATATTAATGAATAATATGAAGCAAAGGCTTTTATACTTATACCTGTATGCGTTAGTTAGAAGTGTACTGATGGCATGGTCATGTTTGTCAAACCATTTCAGAGGTACACATGACTGACAATAAATGAAAATAGAAATCTGAGTGATACATATGTAAAAAATGTTTCAGGGACAAGTCCTTTAAAAGCAATTTTAGCATTTTAAAGATGTTTTATTAGCAAAATGGTTCATATTCCTGTTCTTTTGTGAGTGGGGGGAGCAAAGAAAAATTACTGTTATGTTACAAACTAGAATGCACTGTTCTTTTTGGGGATAGCACAGAGTAGTTACTGCTATGGCACTTACAAACATATGCTGCTCTTGCTACTCTCCTTGTTTTGCATCCTGCCTGTTGTTAGTATTTCACATCTGTAGACTGTTTTATGTTTTCCAGTGGGTACTACTGACTGCCAAGCTTTACTGTTTTATCTGGAAACGATTACTTTGTAATTATGTGATACTTATGTGTGTTATCATTCTGTTGTCTTTTAACACACAATGTCAGTGAGGTGTAGAACCCCATTCATTGAAGCAGAGAACAATATCATTGTTGACACTGTCAGCATGGAGCATTTCTGCTGTAAGGGTTCGGCCCAATATGTACGAAAGGCTATGAGTATGGCAGCAGATTGTTGCTAACATCAGTTCTGTGGATGGCCACAGTCGGACATATGAACAGGTGTGCCACAGGACCACTGACATGATCACCCCAGCACAGAGATGAGCAGCTGCTGTTGCCTGAGACAAAAGGGTAACTGGGGAGGGTCTGTTACAGAACCACCTCTTACCCCCAGTGAAGTGTTCCTGGTGAATATCCAACATGAGCGCTCACAGCAGAGTGAACCAGATTATGTCACTGACATGGGCGCCACTCCTTCTAAGTCCCAGGACGAGCTTTCAAGTAGGCTTTGTTAAATGACCAGTTGAATACTGTTGTACAGTAAAACAATTAAAATAAAAGTTGCTTGTGTGTCACATGTCTCCTTTTTGGGGGGGTTTGAAAATTGGTACAGTGACAAGCTCAGTTTGGGTTGGCAGTCATTTTCTTGTTGAACATACAGTTAATGCAGACATAGAGGACTACATGCATTGCTGTTAAATGTGATGATGTTACCTTTAACTCTTGCTTAACTTATTTCAGGAATGTCAGGAATCCAGCAACATATGCCTCCTGCAAATAGTAAAAAACGAATACATTTATGTCAGTACTTCAGATCAATTTAAAGAAATATCATAATGTGTCATTTTAGGCCGGTTGTGTGTAATGCTATACTGTCTGTAATAGTGGCAGCATTCTTAGTTGTTTAGCATATATTGCATCATAATAGTGCAGATATTAATGTATGCCTGTGTTTTTCCTTTTTATCACAGGTGATCATGACAGTGGGAGCGTGGTCCCTGTGCTATGTGATGTCAGTGTCTCATCAGACACTGACGATGATGGTGGCAAAACTGAGGCACAGACAGGGGTGCAGAGTTTGAATCTGACACAGAGGTTGACATCCAACCACCCCATTCATTTTCCCTGCACACAGTGTGCCTATGCCTATGTCTACCTAGTCCACTGAACTCACAGATATTGGACAGGAGGAGGGTGACAAGATTGATCAGGGAAGAGTGTCTACTGCGGCTTCATTGCCTGTTGATTCTGGCTATAGCCAAAGTATTGGTGAGGTGATGGGCAAGAAGGTTGATAGGGGTGTTCAGAGGTGGCCTGCTGCCACTGCTTTACTTGGGGCAGGTGTCTCTTCCTGTGTCACTCAATATATGTTTAGGGGCATCATGGAGGCACAGGCATGTTCAGAAAGGCACTACAGACAAATTCTCAGGGTTGTAGATGTGGCACAGGCTAACATGCACAACTGCTTCTACCACATTGCAGATTAGCTGGATCGGATGAATGACACGTTGGAATGAGGGGTGTCTGTCATGGAATGAGCAGTGTGTGTGATGGAACATCTGCTGGGAGGGGAACAGTGTCCTCATGTGCATAGGTCAGCCACAACATCTGCTGATAGTAAATGTGGCTATGCCCCATCACAGTCCTGTAGTGGTACTACTTCCACTGGTCCATCATTGAGTATGCTGTCCACACCCAGATGTGGCAAGTCATAGGGTTGCGATCCTAGGCATTCCTGTGAAGGGATCATGCCCAGCTGACATCAGTCACAATTGGGTAGCAACACTGCATCTGATCTTGGGCATGGAGGTGCCAGTGCAACTCCTGGCAGAGACAGTTCTCATGGTTGGGGGGGGGGTGACAATGATGAACTGCCATCTCTGTCAGGTACAGCTCACACCTGTCTAACATACCAAGATTTAGAGCTAGCACTGAGCTTAGCTGTGTTCATGCAGAATCTCACACACCACTTTCACGTGGAGGACCCCTACAGACACACATACTCAGCAGTTACATGGTTCAGCCTGTCTGTTTCACTTTCTTACTCACACGCACTCACTGACCTTTTGTGTCAGCCTAGGCCTCATGCCCTCCCACACAACACCCTTTGAAAGTGATGATAACTGTGCCATATCACTGTTTTCTCTCCTTTGGATTCAGGGATACAAAAGCTTTGTGTCTGAAGCATAGGGTGCATAGCTACCTTAGTGCTAGCATATCTGCATTTGAGTTGTTGAGCTGATAATTGTGCCTGTCCCATGTCTTGCCAAATGATATAGTGGATAGCATCATCATGTCAGTACTTTCTAGTGCATTCTCTTGTAAGGATTGTGAAGTCAGGAATTGCAATGTGTATTATTACTTTCTAACTTTTCTCTTTAATGTTTTCTAGTACATATGTATGGTGCACATCCTAAGACATGCCATCACATTCAGATCTCAGGACTGTATGATAGCACTTTAGTCAAACTCATCAGAAAAGTAATACAGTGTAATGCTCTCTTTTGCATGAACCTCACCAAGCCTACTAACCATGCCATGATGTATGTGGGTAGATTAAAAGACACATCACTGTCTTCTGTATTATAAACTTCTTAGTTTTGGTTTAAGCACTTGGGCTTCAGACCAGCTGTTTTACATTAAGGAGGTTTGTAGTCTATACTCCTGTGGGAAGACAAGGTAGCCTCTCCCCTTCTGAGCTGGGAATTGCTGGTTGAGGGCTTATTGAGCCTATTGTTCTAAGTTTCTTTGTTCTAGTTAAAGCACTTGAGCTCTAAACTAGTTATTTTACATTAAGAAGTTTTGTGGTCTATACTCTTGTGGACGGAGAGTGCACCATACACCCTTCAAAGCTGGTAATTGCTGTTGAAGGCTTATTGATCTGGTTTATGCACTTGGGTTCCAGACCAGTTATTTCACACTAGGAAGATTTGTGGTCTACACTCTTGTGGGAGTATTCTACTGATTTGCTACTTTAGTGAAATTGTTTTTTTTTTTTTTTTTTTTTTTGCTGTTGTGATAGATTTTTTGCATTTTGAATTTCTAGCACTGCTGCATTTCATAGCATAGGGTAGATTCAGGCCTCCTAAATCTAGAATGTTTAGTATAATTTGAGATCTAAAATCAGCCATCCTACTTTAAGAAACCCCACTGCACCCATGTGGCAGGAATGTTCAGCCAAGGACCCATGTAAGTTGGGGATTGCTGGAATAAGGCTTAGTTTTGGGCTTTCCCTTTGTTTACTTTGTTAAATTGATTTAACTATGCTTGTATTTAAGTATTGTTTTTGTGCAGGTTTGAGCTTAGTTTACTGGGGCTGCTCAGAGATTGCACTGCTGCCCTGTGAGCAGCTCAGTTGTGCATTGTGAAGCATTGATTCAGTTTTCTATATCTAGCCCTCCATAGAGAAGCCACTTTTTGTTATACTTAACAGCAAAACCTGGTCTGTGTAGCCCACTACCCACTAGTTAGTATGGTATATACCTGCTGTAATGGATGGACAGTTTTTCCACCATTTCTCCAGATAGCCTGATTGACATGGGCATCCAGAGGCAATGTAGCAATTGCCTCATGTATATTGACAACCAGTTACATCTAAAACAAGAAAATACAACATGTGAGAGCTGTCTCTAGACTATGAATTTGGAATCAGTTCTCTCACTAAACAACAAAGGAGATATCAAACAGGTTATCAGCACTCGCACTTCACCTCTTGCACATAACAAGTTCACAACACATAAGCCCACATACATGGAGGTACTCGTTAGACGTTTACTTAAAGATCAGAGATGCCCCAAGCACAAACCTACTGCACACACCGCAGACCCAACAGAATCCACTATACATAATAATACACACAACAATGTCACAGCCAATAAGCTCCTAAGGCAAACACCTCAAAACCAAATGTCTTGGTCCTAGGTGACTCCATAATGAGACACACAGGTGTTCCCCTCACCAGGCTGGACAATGTGAAGGTCACGGTCAGCCGCCTGTCAGGTGACAGGATCTGTCAGATCATGCACACACTGAAGATTCTCAACAACAAGTACCATTATGACTCTGTCATAGTCCATATTGGAGTGAATGACTTGAGACATACCTCACTGGACTATATGACGAGAGACATTACTGAGCTCTCAGATTATGTGTCCCAAGCAGGTATGTACTAAGCCCTAAGCAGCACTCTACCTTCACCCAGGATGATGGTTCAATATAAACAAAAAATGGTTGACTTCAACAATTGGCTTAGCTTCTGGTGTCAGTCCAGGGGGATCCAGTATCTGTCAGCCTGGGAAGATATGGTTGATAGACCATGCTGCTTTGCCAAAGATGGTCTTCACCTGTCACTTCTTGGCTTTCAGTTACTGGCAAAGGTACTTCCCTGCACCATAGTGCCTATTTTAGGCAATGTCATAACAGCAAAATTCTCGACCTACAAATATCCACTAGAGACAAACTCAAGGTTATGCTGCTTAATCCTAGGAGTCTAAATCAGAAACTGCATTCACTGGAAGCACTCCTCACCTTGGAAGATGCCAATGTCTGTGCAGTCACAGAGACATGGTTCAACGCCACAGAGAGCCCCCCTGGCCATGCAAGTCAATAATGCCATCCACACATTCAGACCTCAAAACAAGCATGAAAGAATCAAAGGTGGAGGTGTATCCATCTTCATTACAGACAAATACACCTCAAGACTGGTCAGTCAGTAAAACTCCCTAGAGCTCCTCCACGTCTAACTAACTGTAGGTACAACCCCCTTCAATATCATTGTTAGCTACAGGTTCCCCACCATGAACCAGGAGAACCACTCTGCCTACCTGGACCTACTTGAGTCATTCACTATACAGCCAAACACCTTGGTCTTGGGTGATTTCAACTATTCTTCCTTTGACAGGGAGTCATACATGATAACAAACATACTCTCCCTAAGGTTCCTGGACTTTATTAATACAAATGCTCTGGAAAAGATAGTCTGCACCCCCACAAAGGGCTCAAATGTCCTAGACTTAGTACTCACCAACATAGAGGGTCTCTGCACTACCCTCTGTGTGCTGCCCTCCCTGGTGTGGTCTGATCATAAATCAGTCTGGCTCGAAGTAACAATCATATGTAATTTCACCAAAGCCAACTACAGCCTCCTAAACTTGGCATAAATGGCTTCAAACTCCCTGCTACCACAGTCAACAATGTGTGATATACAGCTGTGCACACTAATGCCCTGTATAAACATCTATACAAATGTATAGACTCAGCTGAATGGATCAAAACTGGGTCCTCACAAAAAAAAAAAAAACACAAGCCACCCTGGTGGGCATCAAGCATAAATAGGTTATATAACACGAGGGAGAAATTAATGTCTAAGAACTAGAGAGAACTGACTCAGCAGAGGAAGCACACCCTCCACAGCTTGAACAAGCAAATTAGATATCTTATAAAGTCCTCTAAAGCCAATGATGAAAGTAAACTAGCATTCCTAGCTAAGGATAATCACAAGGCATACTTTAGCTACATGAGAAATCTAAAAGGGAAGGCACAGCTTTGTGCCGAATTAGTAGTGAACAGTACCACTCATAGTAATCCTGAGGACATCGCCAACCTGATAGAAAACAGATTTGGTGCAAACTTGACCCCCTGTCCCCACCAAACACACCCCAAAGCATACCTGTCACCAGTCCTCTACCTAGTATCTACAAAGCAAAGGTCATAACTGCACTTTCCATGGCCAAAAACACAGCTTCTATGGGACCAAATAACATCTCAGGCTGCCTACTAAATGGTCTAAAGTAAGACCTAGCAGAACCACTTGGCAATCTCTTCAACCACTGTCGAATTACTGGCTTTGTCCCAGCAGAGTAGAAAACAGCAACAGTAGTTCCCTTGCACAAAAGGGGTCCATCAATTGACCCTGGGAACTATAGACCAATAAGCCTAGCCAGCCTTATCTGAAAAGCCATGTATAGAATCATCATGGACCTTGTCAACAAGGACATAGGTGACCTTCAAACTCTTGACCCGACCCAATTTGGCTTCATTAAGGGTAGATCATGCTTATTAAACCTGGTGGACTTCTTCAAAAATGTCACCAAAGACCTTGATGAAGGCAAAACAGCACATACAACCTATTTTGATTTAGCCAATGTGTTTGACACAATCCCCCATTCAGGCATCATTGCCAAATTCACCCAGTTGAGAGTTAACCCATATGTCAACAGATAGGTAACCAACTGTCTCACCAACAGAATTCATACAGGCAAATTTGGGGATTCCACCTATTGGTATAGACCAGTAACCAGTGGTGTGCCACAAGGATTTGTGCTGAGCCTCCTAGTGTTTGAAATCTATTTCACAGAAGTCCAAGTGAAAATAGAGGTCCTGTGGCTTACCAAGTCTGGAAATTACTGCAAATTGGGTGCAATCACTAAGTCTCCCAATGATGTTGACATACTACAAGAAGGGTTTACACAGAAGAATGACTGGTGTCAAAGGCATGGACATCAACTAAATGCAAAAAAAAAATGTTATCATCCGTTTCAGTAAAGGGGAAGTCGCTGCAAATTGCAATATTGACAGTACCCCCATTAGCTCAAACCCTGTGGTGAAAGATTTGGGAACACAGGTTGATAGCAACCTTAACTTTGATCACCATGTGTCCACAGTGGTAAGGAAGGCCTTCTGTGTTGCACATCTCATAAGTAAGGGCATCACATCCAGAGGTAAGGTTGTTATACCTCCCCTGTACTTAACCCTCATCAGACCAATAATTGAGTACAACTTTGCTTTCTGTATGTACCTCATCAGACATCTGCAGCAACTGCAGAGACCTCAGAGGTTTCTCACCAAGATAATTCAAGGGCTTTAACACATGACGTACCTAGACAGACTGAAGGTCCTGGCACTGTACTCTGTATCTTATAGGCTGCTGAGAGGTGACTTGTGCCTGGTCTGCAGAGCAGTCTTGGACCCTGCCATAATGGAAATGTTGCACATCCATAAGTCACATGGGACAAGACTCACTTACTCTAGGGATCTTAACCTAGTCTACGACATTAACAACGTCCTTTTAGTAACACTAAATTCTTTCCCATAGCTACCAAAACCTAAGCATATCCCTAAGTATATACCTGTAGACAGTGTTAGTCCCTTAACTCCTCCCTATTTCATTACGTATGAGAGTTTTCAAATACTTCTACAGAAACCACCATTTTTAAACTCCTGGTGCTTTCTGACCCAGTCGGCAGCCTGCATTTATTCTCTGGTATGTTATCTTTTTGTAATATGCATTAAAATAATTCTTGTCTCTGTATTAGTTTAAGGAAAGCATATTTTTGCAGCTAGTGTGAACGTACATCATCGGATACATGAACGGAGCTTATGTATGTAGCATTTGTAGCCATTTGTTCTTGGCAACTGAAGCAGTAACTCAGCTTCCCTTGTGCTTTCCACATATAGTAACTACTTAAAATGTATGGCATCCTATAAATGAGACTGCATTCAGGGACTGTTTTCCATTCTGAGTGATTATTTTAGCATTATTTGTTGTATTAGAAGCTCATCATACTTTATTGCTCATTGCAAGCAGAAAACAAGCATTTATGGAATACAGACTTAGAATGATTGCATGTGTTGATTGTACTGCCGCATGAGGAACAGCAACTAGATTAAAACACATAGTTGTTAGCATTAATGCAAATCAGCTTACTTACTAGAGTAAAAGTCAAGGTCTAATGTTTGCATACATTGTTTTTAGACTTGTATTGTGAAAACAGAGCTTAAATTCAGTCTGTAGATAAACTGAGTTACTGTTTACTGTAAATTATGTGGTTGAAGTCCATGTTAAATTGCCTGCTTGTTTGGTGGCTGGATTAATAGCCAGAAAGGTTCTCACTTCTGATCTGCTTTAATTTTAGGTAGACCCCCTAAATAACTTAATCAAACAGAATCTTCTGCCTGAAGGAGTTATCCTGAAAACATTACCCACAAACAACCTACCTGGAAGTCCATCTAGCAATTGGCTAAGGTTGATACCTTAATACTGTACTGTAACCTATTTATTGTACACTGTTGACCTGGGTCAAAAGAGCACCTTAGTCTGCCCCCATAATAATGTGTTCCCCTGTTTATAATTATACTAGCTGCCCCTAGCACTCCATTATTTCTCTTGGAATAATTATAACTAAACCCTGTGTATTGTAGTTCTACCCTACCCTCTCACATATAACTTTGAAAAATACAATCTGACCAACAACATGTAGATAACATTTACCCTGCAAGAGTGTAAAGCATATTAGTGTAAAAAATACAGAAAAAAACTCTGTCTAAACAACGTCCTTTCAGTAACACTAAACTCTTTCCCATAGCTACTAAAACTTAAGCATATCCCTAAGTATATACCTGTAGACGGTGTTAGCCCCACTCCGCTCCCCCAAGTTCCACCCGCCCCTAGTAACTCTACATTTATAGGTACACAACCACACCCCTATTACAATATCCTATCTGCAGCACCAAATTTTTCCACCCACCCTGCTCCAATCCTCCCATTAGCTCCTCTCCTAATTATACTCTCTCCACCTTACTCTACTACCTCTATACTTACCCTCTGATCTCTGATATTCTGTCTTGTAAATCTTAGATCCTAAAAACCATACACCTTCTCTCGCAATGTTATACTATTCCTTACTACCTATTCTGCTGGTCACTTATGCACTTATCTTCTATGAAAACCAATTACTTATTGGTTATCAGTACCCAAAAGGCCATACTATAACTCCAACTATACAACATTCCTCCTACAGTCATGTTAATAACATAGGGGCGAACTCAACAACTTGTTCTCTTTTCCAGCTTACTGATCCTTGGCACATTAGCTCTAGATCTAAGCAATACTACAAACTCTTAAACAAACTCCTGAAGCTCATCATTAAGTATAGTCCCGGCCTTATTCTCAGTGGGGACATCCACCCCAACCCACACCCTTCCACCTGTAATAGTAATACCCCTATTACTTGCAACCTCAACTATACAACTTTAAACAATAGACTAGCTAACTCTCTCCTGGCCTGTCATCTCAATATTAGGAGTATTAATAACAACATACATGAACTGCATGCACTATTGGCTGTCCACTCCCCTGAGATTCTGTTTATCTGAGACCTGGTTAAAAGCCAACACTACTGATAATGAAGTGTTACCACCTGGGTATAACATACATAGGTTGGATCATGCTTCCACAAATACAATACTCTATAAATCTGAATTGAACTTAATCATAAATGCTAATCAACCACCTCAGATTAATAATTCAGAAATTCCTCCCACCAGACTGCAACTTAACAGAAGTAAATGCATAAACATCATCTGTATGTATATCCCCCCGGGTAATAATATAACCACACTTGAAGACACACTACACTGGCTTTCATGTTACTACCCCCAAGAAACCCTGCTGTTTGGTGACTTTAACATAGATGGGGGCATCTGCTCCTTAGTGTCACCTACTACCCACATTAACCTGCATGCATTCTCACAAATCATAACTACCCCTACCAGACTGGGTAAACCAAATCAAAAAGATAGTATACTCAACTGGGTACTCATAAATAGTAATCTCCAACTGTACACTGCCGGTACCCTCCCCCGTTGACCTAAGTGACCACCTTCTCACTTATATAGTTAAACAAAAAGCCATTAATCCACAAATACCATTACTCAAAAAAGTTAGAAACAAAAATGACTTTGACCCTGCCAAATTTTAGCAGGAACTTAACACCTGTAATTGATCGATGCTAATACACCTCCCTCTGGAGGATGCAGTTGCATATTTTAACAACAAATTTCTTGAAATCCTTGACTGGCACGCACCTGCCTGCTTTAAGAGAACTAAAGCTACAACTGCACCTTGGCTTTCTAATCACTACTAAAAATCAACAACAGAAATAAACTCTGGGCCAGATGGCGGTCCACTAAACTCCCCCATGATCATGTTAAATACCGACGAGTTAGGAATGAAACTAAAAGATCCATCTTAAATGACAAAAAAACAGTACTACTGTAATCTGCAGACAGCCAACCAGAACAATCCTCAGAAATTCTGGGCTGGTCTGAATAATCTGCTTCACCCCGGTAAAACATCTACCCCATCCCAGCTGCTACTAGTAACAAATCCCTTGAGGATGTCTCAAACAGTTTTAACCACTTCTTTACTGAGACAATTCAAGCTCTAGCCAGCCAATTACCTCCTAGCTCTTCCAACCCTGATAGTGCCACCCATTTAGACATACTCTCTTTCAGTTTCCAACCAGTGTCCACTTCATGTATTTGCAACTTAATCAAAAAACTAAAACCCACCACACTCTCCGCTGACCAACTCCCTGCCGAATACCTTCAAAAATCAGCTGATGCTATTGCCTATCCAGTTTCTATACTAATTAATCGTACCATAGCTGAAGCTAAAATTCCCACCATTTGGAAAACATCCTACGTAATCCCACTACATAAAGGAGGTTCCTCCACTGAATTCTCCAATTATAGACCGATAGCCATACTTTCTCCACTTGCAAAGATCATGGAAAAATGTATACAAAAACAACTCATGCACCACCTAATCCAGAATCACCTCCTAGCCGATACCCAACATGGTTTCTGTCCACACCACAGCACAACCTCTGCCCTACTAGCTTTTACCAATACTATCAATAACAACTGTAACAATAATCAAATATCCTCATCCCTCTTTATGGATCTTTCCAAGGCATGTGACATGGTGGATCATCAACTGTTGATACACACCCTGCAGACCTATAGCCTTAACTCTAAACCCCTTCAATGGTTTAAATCCTACCTCAGTGGGAGGCAGCAGGCTGTTCTCTGGCAGAACAAGCTCTCCATCCTATTACCTACCACCCTTGAAGTCCCACAAGGCTCCATACTTGGGCCCCTTCTCTTTTCCATCTTTATTAACAACCTACATACAGTCATCCCTAATGTTAATTGTATCCAGTACGCTGATGACTCCACCCTGATTTGCTCAGCTACATCACCAGCAGACTTGAGATTTGCTACTCAGTCTGCCTTTAATATTATAAAAAGCTGGCTCGCTGAACGTCAGTTGTTACTAAATCCCAAAAAAACTAAAATGCTGCTATTTTCACCCACACAAAGGTCTACAAGTTTTACCTTCACCATAAAAGCAAAAGACGGGACAATTATCTCCCCTGACCCTTCTACAAAACTACTAGGTGTCATTATTGATAACAACCTAAAATTTGACCTACACATTAATCAAGTGATCAAGACCATCAATAAAAAACTTAGGTCACTATACAGAATAAAAGCCTTCTTAACCCCTCCAGATAAGATTGCCATTGCACGCTCACACCTACTCTTAACCCTACTATATGCTTCCCCTGCCATTGGTCTGCCTTTTAGAACACACCACTGCACCAACCTTAAACAACTTGAATGGCTAGAACTTCCCAGTCTTATCCAATTTGACCTTCTGGTTGTGGCCAAGAAAATCCTCCTAAATCCAGATACGACACCAAATAGTATTATGCCCTATAGTAATTTAAGACTACTTCGATCCTCAAACAAACTACTAATTCAAACTATCAAAACTAGCAATGTAGCTGGTGACTCCCTCTTTGCAAACACTGTTGGCAGAGTCTGGAACCTACTCCCAGCTGAAATGACATTGCTCTCCTCCCTAACTCAATTTAAAACCAGACTCAAACAACATCTGGCTCTAAACTGGCTTTGCCACTGTAATAAGCCTGGCTAACTCATACCTCATATATAAATAAATTCTTAGTCAAGTTGATGTTAATCTTCTTTCTCTCCTGACTTTATCCAGGGGGTTAACCCTTACCAGTGAAATTGTTATTCAGTCTTTGTAAATATCAAATCTGTAAAGTGTCTTCATTTTTATTTTAATTGTTGCTGTTTGTCTTGGAGCTTTTCTCCCCAGGCCTCGGCTGAAAATGGACATGATTCCAGTCGGACTATCCCGGTCAACAAATGTAAAATAAAAAAATAAAATAAAAATAAAAACAGGACATGCTGTAGAGACAGCTATGTCTCCCAGGAATTGCCACTCCTCTAGAACAAACTCCCAGTTAAATAAAACAGAGCTTTTCAATGACCTTATTTAAGGGTAACTTAGACAACTGGATGGGAGACTGCAAATTTACCCCAGGGATGTCACCTATGTCCCCTCTTGGATAAGGGCAGCTGGTGTTGATCATAGACTCACTCTGCAGATATAGACCAACAACTTGATAAATAAGGGAACAAGGGTATAACAGGGCTAGGCTTATAACAGCCCTAGGGCCAATAGCCTAGTAACCTCTCATGAACCTATGAACCTAAGGTGATGTCCGTTTAGGCTCCAGGCCAATGTTTGATCATGCCCTGGTGGGGTGATTGCATATGCAATAATCTGATATAGCTGATAACATCAGCATTGTCTGTTGAGCATATGGTGATAACAGTGTCCCGCATGCTGGTGTAAAAGGCTATCTGTAATCAAGTAACAGCTCACAGACACACATGTGACTGCAGTGAGAACAGAACACTTACCTAAGGTAAACAGACTATAGAACACAGTACTTTACAGAAGCACCATGGCTCAAGTATGACTTTTATGTTGCTGCAGGTCAAGCTTATTGTAGATAACATCAGCAGTGGATGTTGGAGAGAAGAAGGTGGGAGGCCTGTTTGAAATAGACGGGTAGGCATATCAAAATACCATCAATTTATGGGATTGTGGCAGTAACTGCAGTTTACACACTTGCTCTTAAGGTTAGACATACACAAACACACACACACACACACACACACACACACACACACACACACACACACACACACACACACACACACACACACACACACACTTGACTGCAGTGAGAACAGAACACCTACCTATCTAAGTACATAGACTATAGAACTGAGTACTTTACACAAGTACCCCAGCACAAGTTTGACTTTTATATGCCTGCAGGTTAGCTTACAGTGGATGGCATTAGCATGCCATGTGGGAGACAAGTGGTTGCGAGGGGTGCATGAAATGGATATGCAGGCATGTGCAAGTATCAAAATACTAGCAAGCTATGCCATTGGATAAGTAACTGTAGGATAACATGTCTATTTTGCTGAGTAGAGAGACACACACACACATCAAGTTGACCGTTGTGAAAATATAACAACTACTTATCTAAGTGCACAGCCTACAGAGCAAAGTACTCTACTCAAGTGCCACTGCACAAATTTGACTTTTACCTTGCTGCAGGTCAGCTTACAGTGGATGACATCAGCAGTGCATGCTGGAGAGAAGAAAGTGGGAGGCTTGTCTGAAATTGATGTGTAGGCAGGTGCAAGTATTAAAATTCTGTCAATTTATGGGATTGGGGTGGTAACCGCATGATACATACTTGCGCTACTGTCTAGACACATGCACCCCCCCACACACACACATACACACACACAAAAACATGTGCAGATGACTGCAGTGAGAACAGAATCTTTACCTATCTAAGCACACAGACTACAGAATGCAGTACTTTACACAAGTGCCATGGCACATGGCTGACTTTTACATGGCTGCAGATGAACTTATATTAGATGACTTCAGCAGGCCATGTGGAGGACAACAGGTTGGGAGGCCTACATAGTCACATAGCTTCATAGGTTCATATGAGGCCAGTAGCCTAACAGCACTATGATGTGTAGAAGCCTACCTGTGTAAAACTTGAGTTGGCTGTGCAGGATCTGATTGTTTTGTTGGGTCAGCAAGTGAGAAGTTTGAGGCAATGTCCATGCTGGACCTTGAGACAAGTTCTTTAGGATTGGGTACCAGTGCTGGCGTGGCCAGTCTGGTGCAATCAGTATCATTTTTGGCTTCTCTTGTCTGACCTTTAGGAGTACCCTGGGAAGGAGAGGCAGTGGGGGAAAAGCATATACTGTTAGATTTTTCCAGCTGAAACATAGGGCGTCCACTTTCCATGCTTGCTTGTGATAAATCCTTGTGCAAAATCTCTGCAATTGGCAGTTGTGAGGGGAGGCAAATAGATCTATGTCTGGGCATCCCCATTTCCTTATTATCATGCTGAAGACTTGTGGATCCAGTTTCCATTCATGGGGATCCATGAGGTTTCTGCTTAGTTCGTCTGCCAGAGTATTTGTTTTTCCTGGCAGGAATTGTGCTTGCAGGTGAACTTGAAAAGCCAATGCTGTGTCCCATAAGGTCATTGCTTGTCTGCAGAGGGGGTAGGAATGTGTACCTCCCTGCTTGTTTATGTACCACATGACCGTAGTGTTGTCTGTCTTTATCAGTAACTGTCCTGGATGAAACAGGCCCTTGAAAGCTGTCAAGGCATTTTGAACAGCTAGCATCTCTTTTTGATTGATGTGAAGATGCATCTGGTTTGCAGGCCATGTGCCCTGAATACATTTTCCTGCCATATGGGCCCCCCATGCATAATCTGATGCATCCGTTGTCAGTGTCTGTCTGGCTGTGGGTAAACTGAATGGCAGACCCTTGTTGTGGTGACAGGCTTCTACCCACCATCGAAACCCCTGTTGCAGGCAGGGAATGAGTGTATTTACTGTCTCCAGGCTGTGGCAATGCTGAGTCAAACACTTTTTAGATACTGTTGTAGTTTCCTCATATGCAGTCTGGCATATGGAATTAGTAGAATGCAGGATGCCATGAAACCTAAGGCCTGCAGGATTTTCCTTGCAGATAAGAGGGTTTTTGTTGCCAATTTCTTTAAGTAAGTACTCAGTTGCTTTTGTTTGTCTGGCGTGAGATAAGCCATCTGGGCAGTTGCATTTAAGCTTGCACCCAGGAATATTATCTCTTGAGAGGGCACTAGTTTTGATTTCTTTTTGTTTACTAGGCCAATTAGTAATCTTTTTACAAATGCCAGATGCTTTAGAAGAATGTCTTTGTTCTCTGCTTGAATTAGGCAGTCATCCAAGTAGGGATATATTTGAATTCCTTTTTGTCTGCAAAACACAATTACTGGTGCCAGGCATTTTGTGAAGACCCTGGGTGCAGTAGATAAGCCAAAGGGCAGTGCAGAGAATTTGTAATGCATTGAGCCAGCTATGAATCTGAGGTATCGTCTGCAGGATTGTCTGATTGGGACATGCAGGTATGCCTCTTTTAGGTCCAAAGTTACGAGCCAAGCCTTCTTGCCCAGCATGGGCAGAAGCTGCTGTAGAGTCAACATCTTACATTTTTGAACTTACAGAAACGTATTTAGTAAAGACAGGTCCAGTATTGGTCTCCAGGTTTTGTCCTTTCTGGGTACTAGGAAAAGTCTGGAGTAAAATCCTTGCCCCTGCTCTTGTTGTGGTACTTGCTGAATGGCCCTCATGTCCAGGAGGGCTGTAATTTGTTTTTGTGCCTCTGCCCATTGATTGTGTGGCAGGCCTGGCATAACTTTTGACCTTGGTAGAGTGTGAAAATGGAACCTGTAGCCTTGGGACACTATGTTCACGACCCATTTGTCTTGGGTAACCATTTGCCAATTTGATGAAAAAAGTGCTAGTTTTCCCCCTAAGGGGGCTGCTAAAAGGAAGGTGCTTGGATCTGGCAGAGGAAAGTCGTTGGGACTGTTTCCTGTAAGGTTGTGATTTGTCTTCTCCGCTTTTGGAGGTAGGAATATCCCATTGTTTAGGTCTGTATAAGCCTTGGGGCTGAGATCTGCCTCTGGGATGCCTGTATCTGCCTCTTTGTGGTCTGTTTGACACTGGAAAGGACCAATTTTTAGAAGGCCAGCTCCTGCTAAATCTGGGTGGCTGTACCTGTAAGAAATCCTTGACTGTCTGCATGGATTTTGCTTTATCGTCCATTTTTTTCAATACCTCTTCTGCTTTAGTACCAAACAAAGTATCATGCTGTAATGGTGCATCTAATAATTTTGCTTTAACATAATCAGGCAGATTCTATTCTTTCAACCAAGCATGCCTTCTAATAACAGAACCTGTAACAGCGGCCCTGCAAGAGGCCTCCAGTGAATCATAACCACGTTGCAAAGTATGCTTTCCCACTTGTTCAGCTGCATGCAAACAATCCTGCAATTCCTTGTTCTCTGAACATTCAGTATTTGTCAACAATTTCTGTTTAAGCAGTGACATTAAATATTGCTGATATTTAAGTATATGAAACTGACAATTTAAAGCCCTTACAGACAGGGTTGCAGAAGTGTAGACTTTTTCCCCCATCTGTCTAGAGCCCTAGAATCCCTATCAGAGGGGGCAGGGTTTTTTGCAGTGGAAGCTTTAACCCCTTTGGGACCCTGAGATATAGTTTCTGGGTCAGCAGCAGGGTTTTTGTATAGGAATTTATGAGAATCCGGGACCCTGTAGTATCTGTATGGCTTAGCAGGTGCAAGGGGTAAAGAGTCAGGGGACAAGGCTGGACTCTGAAAATACATCATCTACAATGTCTAGAACAGGTGGAATAGCAAGAGGTCTGTGCTGAGGAAGTAGCAGAAAGTCTCTGAGCCTTTTCTTAGATTCAGAATAATCTTGGCTCTCCCAGTGGAAATGCTCCCTCATGGTATGCAGGGTTTCCCCAAAAGAATAATCCTCAGGAGGAGAGGCTGAAGGAATGGATTCTTCAGCATCAGAATCCTCATAGGGAAGCATGGAGTAATCCTGTTCAGAAGAGGAATCAGAGGAAATAGAAACCTGATCAGAAGAATCATACACTGTCTCTTGCCTAGGCCTCTTGTCAGGAAGGGGATGGGAGCCCCTGATCAAAGTAATTAGGCATTCGGCCATTTTGAGCATCTGTTTTTTAGGCATGGAAGTCTGAGTAGGAGAATGCTGTACTTGTTTCTTTGCCTTTAGAGCTGCTTTAGTCTTTGTCTTTGAAGCTGAAGATGGCATAATATATAGTTGTGTAGGTCTGAAGCTGCCCTCAGAAGCTGATGCCTGCTCAGTGGCTCCGGACCCATCTGTGGGAATGATTTCCAAGTGTCCAATACGTTGAGTATCCAGAGGCCCAGTTGGCTCCACGTGGGAGTCGGAAGCAGCCTGTGGCTCTGAGGTAGCGGGTGCCAGGGGCTGCGAAAGCACCTCACTGAGAACCGGCGAACCGGTGACTGGCCTAGCAGAGGCTTTGTCGTCGGTTTTGGACCTCGGATGCCTATCCTTTTCCTTGTCCTAGCGTTTTTTGTAAACTCCGGTTGTCAGCTGGTCCGACGGCATTATATAATTAAATCTTCGGCCAAAGTAATGAAATGCAAAATCGAACCGACGCTTGATAGTGCGTTGGTTAAATCTAGCACAAAACTGACAGCTAGCAACGTTGTGATCAGAACCTAGGCAAGGAATACAGTAAGAGTGAAAATCCTTATGAGGTATTTGCTTCCCACAAGAAATGCAATTGTTAACTTTTTCTGTCATTGCTCTGGAGCAAGAAAAAAGTTTCCCCAATGGGGTACTTAGCTTTAATGAAGACTTCGGTTCTGAAATTTGGATTTGAAAATCTCAGGAGTCGGCCGACCGGCACTTGCGAACTGCTTTTGCTTCGGGCACCGTGCGGCAAGAAAGACTGAAGAAAATGGCGTTGGCTGCATCTTTTATACCCCTGGCGCACTGACGTCAGGGAAGAGGCGACAGCAACCGACGCCGGACCTAGACTTTGGAATTCTGGCTGACTGAGGGTTGCCTGCCAGCAGGATAACCCAAGAGTAATGACTGCAACAGTGAAATACGATGAACATCCAGTTGTCTGTGTTACACTTCATTGCTGCAAAATGCAATGTCACAGCAGTAAAACACAGGTTGCACACTCTGTACTAGAACTCAGTGCCACCTGTAGTCCAGTCTGGGTTTTCTCGATGGCCAAGGGCATTAATTGAATGTATCCAGTTTCTATTTTTGGATGCTTGTTTCTTAGGTGGTTGGCTGCGCTTCTCACAATCCAGATAAACACAGCCATTCCTTGCTTCCACTGTTTGCACTATGCAGTGAATCATGCAAAAAGTGCAATTAAGAACAAGAAGATTAAGAAAAAAACTTAGTAATGGACACATATAAGGAAAATAAGCATCTGCTGTCACATGTAACGTTAAGAAATACAAGGATATGCCATAGCATTATTAAAGAATGCATTCTAGGTTCAGAACTTACCTTGCAAATGCAGCAGTTGACACAATTGTATTTCAGGCCTAAAATTTCCTTGTCTCTACTCCCATGGTATTGAAGTTTTCAGGAAAAAACAGAATGGAGGCCACAGGAATGCTTTTTAGCTTGTTGAATAGCTCCACTGTACCGAAAATCACTTGCTTATTCTGTAATTAGCTGCTTTACTCTGTTGGTGTTCATTAATGTGTGATGCACACCTAAGTGCAGCTGTGTGCACTGATGCTGAAATCTTATTACTTTTCTCCATGCCTGTGATATCACACAAACATGCAGCTCTAAAAGTGGAAGAAAGGTTTTAGACCCTGTACTAGAACCCAAAACTTCTATACTCTAGTCCTACACATACACATGCTGCAACAGGAATAGTTATGTGACAAGCTTTGAGAAACCTTCCATTTATCCCTTCTTTTCCCATGGCTGTGCTAACCACAGCATCAAGTAAACAAAGAAAAAAAAATAAAAATGAAGTTTTAACTTAAACCTGACAGAGACGATAAATTTTAACAAACAATAAACAGGATGAAACAGAACTTGTGAATTGTCCAGTGCTTACATGTGCTTTTACACTTCACAGACCTACATGTACACCTCTGTAAGTGTAACCTAATGCACACCCCTGATGTCATCATTCTCTGTTGCCATGTATTCAACAGGAACACTGTGGAAGTGCCTTCATGAAGTGAACATCCCTACATAGATACATTTTTTGGGATTCAGCAATTCTAATAACCTTTGTCCTCATTTGTATCTTCATCATGTGGACAGCCCTGAATCTACATGTTTGGTAACTATGTAGGCAGGGAAAATGAAGGGGAGCCCAATGTTGTGCACTCAAGGGAGGGTACTACTGAGGTATATATTTGCACAGAGGAATGTAGGTTTTGATACAATTGGACTGTATTCTATCAGATACATGCTGCATATGCTTATACAACAGTATGAATAGTCTGTTTCATGTGATTTACACTTTTAGCTGTCTACATTAGTTACAAGTATATTCTTCATTTGGGGTGGAAACAGCAAAGCTGCATTTATGTTATGGCACTTAAAAAGGAATTGTTGCTATTATTAATCTAATTTTCTAGCATCTACCATGTTTGATAATGTCATAATGTGTGTGAAGTCACATGTTATGGTCTGTTCTGTACAAATCTACAGACTTTTACTTGGTCTTGTTTTCTGTGTAGACTCCTTTCTGTGGCTGTATTTGGAAAACTTTCAAATACATGGACAACGCAAGCACAGATTCTATACAGTTGCTTTACAGCTTGTTGAATCACTCCACCATGTTGATTTGCTTCATTAGTATACAATCCATCTACTTATGTTGTAATTTGCATGCCATGGAAGTTTCTGTGTTTGCTTGTGAGTGTGTGCCACTATGCAGAGTTTATTGAATCTAAAACTATTTGCAGCTCTGTGTGCATCGTGCAGCGACAGGCAGGTGGAGTGTAGGCTTTATTGAATCTCCCTGAATATTTCTCTCAGTCTTAACTTCAGGTATGTCTCAAGACTGCTATATTATGCTACAGAAGGCCAGACTTTCTAAGGAGGCTAGTTGCTTATCCTATTGGCCTGTGATTTCCTTAGGTTTGGTGTTGGAGGGTTAATGCTTATTCTATTGGCCTATGATTTCCATAGTTTTGGTGTTGGAGGGTTAATCCTTAAGAAATGGTACTTATTCCACCATCTCCCCTTATATAGTCCCAAAAGTTTCAATGCCATTTATGGAAGAAAGAAAACACTTTTTATCATTGCTTTCTCTATTGTTTACCACAGGTATCTAGTTTAATACACATAACCAGTAGCATAGTTAGGGCAGGTTGAAAGGGGCAACTGCCTTGGGTGTAAAGTGCTGGGGGGGGGTGGTGAGATTAGCTTATCTGTATCTATTTAATGAATAACAGCTTTTAAAAGATGGTATTGCATTTGATGTCAAACCTGAGTGCTGAAGTGCTCAGTGTGTGGTCTTAATTATAACAACTGCTTGTTACATTGTAACAAGCAGTTTGCTATAGTTTAAAAATAAAAATATAGAAAATCTCTTTTTGTTAACTAAGATCTGAGCATTGTAGTGCTCAATGCAAGCAGGGTATAAACTAGCAACTGTTTTAACTAAAACATGAGGACTGTAGTTCTTGTTTAACTAAAATATGAGTGCCATAGTGCTCCATGAAAGTAGGGAATAAACCATAGGAACTCCTTGCTACATTTGTAGCAAGCAGTTTGCTACAACTGAAAACAAGAAACGTCTTTTTTTAATAAAATCTAGTAAAGAAGGGTCATGAGCAAGGCACAGAAATGGGAACGGAATGGCTGTGGCAGGAAGGAGGCATGGGGGGGGGGGTTGAGTGTGCATCTGTCTACCTGGTTGGTGTACCAGTACTTTTTTTGTTGTTGTTCTTTTTTTTGTTTTTGTTTTTTTTTTTTTTATGCTCTTCAATGGAAGAGCTGGGGGTTGGGTGGGGAGTGGCTCTATGGCTTCTTGCAGTAAAATGTATTTATTTATTTATTTAGTCAGTTATGTTTGCTATTCAGTGGAAGAATGGATGGGGAGGCATGGATCTAACTGCATTTTTTTTCTTCACTTGAAGAGAAAAAGAGAGTAGGACAGTGTTTAGGTACCAATACAGGGTAATGGTTAAGCCAGCTATTTTTTGTATATAGCCATCTTTTTTCAGTAGTCTTATAAATTCTTGAAAAACAATCAGTGCACTACACTAGTAAGTAAACAAATAAACATACATACAAACAAACAAACAAACAGACATATATGCAAAAGAAAAAAACAAAACCAAACAGCACCAAAATGAGGAACCTTGTCAGCAGAAACCACACGAATAAAGCCTTAACGCGTTTTATTTAAAATATCAGCAGAGCGTTTTCGCCACAGTACACCGTGGCTTCTTCAGAGGCAATAAAAATCAAACATAAAACACTCTGTTTAAATCAGGTTACATCAGGAAGTGACATCTTCCTATTTCCTGAAAAACGGCAGCAATTTTCTATAACACTTGCAAACATTTTAAAAGACATTTAAATACGTCCACACCACTCAGTACTTGACAAAACATGACCACAATCAATACTATCCCAGCTTATAAAAACTTCATAAAATGACATAAGTTGGCAGTATACATGTTCCAAATACATCAACATAAGACCAAAGACTTTGTGGGGAAAAAACATCTCCTAAAAGATGTACGTAAATATGCAGGACTACAAACACAAATTACTACTAACTATTACTTATACCCTCAAGTAAAAGTAAAAATGTGTTCAGTCTCATACCTACAAGTTGGTACAAACACACTTGAATAAATGAACCCTAAAGGAGATATATAGGGAAGCTCATTGGTGGAATAAAAAGAAAGATATGTGTATATATATATATCCCAATTATCAAATTGCCACTAACACCCATATATGATAGTAAAAGGGGGAACCAGTTCACCCCTATCTACATGGAGATAGCAGCCAACCGTTAAATTACCAGCCAAGGGGGGTAACGAAAAAGGGCCACCCCTAACCTTTAATGGTACATGATCAATAGCCATAAATTGGAAGCTATGACATATGATATAATACGGAAGAACTGGCACCTTATATCTTCCAACTCTCTCTTGGTTGAAAAACTAGGTAGGGAGCCCAGATTTATTTTTAGGAGATCAAATAACCTAAAGGAATTATTACAAAGGGACGTACCTCAAGATACATTTTATAAAAGGAGAGGTATGTTCAAATGTGGTTTCTGTAAATTTTGTAATAAGGTTCGAACTGGTGAGACATTTAAGGTCAGGGAGGAAAAGTATGACATCCGGTTTACACTTAATTGTGAAAGTAAATCTATTATTTATATTGCCATGTGTAATTGTTGCCAAGGGTTCTACATCGGGAAAACGGACCGGCGTGTCCGGGACCGAATGTATGAACATTTGTATGCGATTAAGAACAGGAAGGACGACAATGCACTGGCAAAACATATAGCCTTGAACCCAGGTCATAGCTTCCAATTTATGGCTATTGATCATGTACCATTAAAGGTTAGGGGTGGCCCTTTTTCGTTAATCCTCGAAAATCGGGAACTGGAATGGCAGTTACGTTTAGACGCATTTAGACATCCTGGGTTGAATAGTAACTGCAATATAGCCCCTGTTCTAAAATTGAAAAGTTATCTTAGATAGAATATACCCCCCTTGGCTGGTAATTTAACGGTTGGCTGCTATCTCCATGTAGATAGGGGTGAACTGGTTCCCCCTTTTACTATCATATATGGGTGTTAGTGGCAATTTGATAATTGGGATATATATATACACATATCTTTCTTTTTATTCCACCAATGAGCTTCCCTATATATCTCCTTTAGGGTTCATTTATTCAAGTGTGTTTGTACCAACTTGTAGGTATGAGACTGAACACATTTTTACTTTTACTTGAGGGTATAAGTAATAGTTAGTAGTAATTTGTGTTTGTAGTCCTGCATATTTACGTACATCTTTTAGGAGATGTTTTTTCCCCACAAAGTCTTTGGTCTTATGTTGATGTATTTGGAACATGTATACTGCCAACTTATGTCATTTTATGAAGTTTTTATAAGCTGGGATAGTATTGATTGTGGTCATGTTTTGTCAAGTACTGAGTGGTGTGGACGTATTTAAATGTCTTTTAAAATGTTTACAAGTGTTATAGAAAATTGCTGCCGTTTTTCAGGAAATAGGAAGATGTCACTTCCTGATGTAACCTGATTTAAACAGAGTGTTTTATGTTTGATTTTTATTGCCTCTGAAGAAGCCACGGTGTACTGTGGCGAAAACGCTCTGCTGATATTTTAAATAAAACGCGTTAAGGCTTTATTCGTGTGGTTTCTGCTGACAAGGTTCCTCATTTTGAAACAAACATATATATGCGAAAAAATAAATCTGTCATTCTAGCATTACAACTGTTTTTCCATTTTGTTGAAACAATGGATTTGGAAATATAACTAAGGGTCAGTCTAAGCTGATTATAGGTTCATAGGTTCATACTAGGCTATCTGCCCTGGGGCAATTATAAGCCTAGCCCGATTCTGTATGGCTTACGCCACCCCTTGATTTGAGTATACTGTGCCCTTTTTAAGGTTTAGTTTACTGTGCCTCTGTCTAATAGTGACACGGGAGTAATCCCTGGGACAAACCTACGATCCCCCATCCACTTATCGAGATTCTTCTTGAAGAGATTCAGTGAGGTGCTCTGCCTCACATGAACTGGAATTCTATTCCAGAGTGAAGGGAGCCTCTGGGTTATGAACCTGTCCCTCCAGCAAGTTCTATTTATTTCTGTGCTGAGGTTCAAGTCCCTTGAGCATGTGGCTCTAAGGGATTTAGATTTACTGAGGTGGAGCATGTCCATTAATTCTGGATTTGACATAGCTTTGTATGTCAGGCATAGATCGCATCAAAGTAGGCGGTATGCAACTGAGTAGAGCTGGAGTTTTTTTAACAGAGCAGTATATGGCATCTGTTTGAGACCCTTGATCCTCTTGGTGAGATACTTTTGGGGTCTTTCTAATTGCTGCAGGTGTCGGGTAAGGTACATCCCAAAAGGGGCATTGTATTCTATGATGGGCCTGATGAATAAAGGGGCACAATTACCTCTCTTGATCTAGATGTGAAACCCTTCGTGAAGAGGTGGGCTATGTAGAAGGTCTTTCTAACCACTTTGGCAATGTGGTTTTCAAAGGAGAGATTGCTATCAACTTGGGTCCCCAGGTCCCTAATAACTTTCTCTGTACTTAATGGGTTTCCGCCTATGTGGTAATTTGTGGGCACATTGTTTTTGCCAAAGGGTATGACTATACATTTTTTGGCATTTAGCTTTAAACCATGGCGCTGGCACCAGTTATCTGTCTCTGTGAGACCTTTTTGAAGGATGTTTGTGTCAGCTGGAGAGTTGATTATGGTGCCCAGTTTGCAGTCGTCCGCGAACTTGGTGAGCCATAGTCCTCCCACGTTTGCCTGTACCTCGGAAAAGTATATACCGAACAAGAGTGGTCCCAGGACAGAACCCTGTGGGACGCCACTTGTGACCGGTTTCGAGTCTGACATGGCTCCAGCAACTCTCACTCTGTGGGTTCTGTCTTTGAGCCAGTTTGCGACCCATCTTGTGACATAGGGGTTTATATTTAAGCTGAATAGCTTATCTATGATGCCCGAGTGGGGTATTGTGTCAAATGCCTTTGCAAGGTCCAGATAGGCTGTGTGGACTACCTTCCCTTCATCTATGGCTTTGGTGACTGTTTCAAAGAAGTCAACCAGGTTCAAAAGGCAGGATCTGCCCTTGACAAAGCCGAACTGGGTAGGATCTAGTGTCTGTAGGTTCCCAATGTCTTTGTTTATGAGCTCCATGATGATCCTCTCCATAGCCTTGCAGACTAAGCTAGTCAGGCTTATGGGGTGATAGTTTCCAGGGTCCGTAGAGGCTCCACCTTTGTGGAGTGGGACCACTGTTGCTGTATGCCATTCTGTAGGCACATATCCTGTAGTGAGGCTGAGATTGTATAGCTGTTTTATTTGAGGGATTAGTTCCTCTTGTAGTTCATGTAGGAGCAGGACGCAACCTGGGACGCCATCTGGTCCCATGGAAGCAGTGTTTTTGCTTTGGAGAGGGCAGCCTTCACCTGAGCATCTGAGATGTTTGGGAGGCAGCCCTCTGCCAGGATAGATACTTGCTCTTTTGGGGGGGAGGGGGTGGAGAAGTTTGCACTGAACCTGTCTGCCAGGATATTGGCGATGTCTGTGGGTTCAGTGTATTTTTTGTCGTTTAGAATCAACTCAGAACAAGTCTGGGAGTTGCATCCCAGGTTTCTAACATAACTGAAGAAAGCCTTATGATTGTCTTTGGTGTCCTGTGCAATTTTTCTCTCGAAGATGGCCTTGGAGGATTTTATGAGGGATCGTAATTTTTTGCTAGTACTGATCAGAGATGCCTTCCCTATTAGGGATTTTGCTCTATCATGTAGTAGCTTCCTCCTTCTGTTGTACAGTTTATTTATGGCAGGGGTCCACCAGACTGGACGCCTGCCTTTGGATGATTGGGTCTTGGTTTTGTTTGGGATAGCATGATCCATGCATTCCTGGAGATGTCCGTAGAATGCATTTATATAGGATTCTGCAGTTTGGGCTGTAGTTTCCACTGGCCCTGGGGCCTTGAAGGATTCCACTTCGGTTTTGAGAAGTTCGCTTTTGAGAAGTTTTTCACCGTGGTTTTCTGGGCTGGGGGTGGGGTCGGGATGTGGACATCCAGTGAAATTAATTTATGGTCTGATCTTACCAATGAGGGATATACTTCTGGTGTGGAGCATAGAGTCCCCATGTTGGTAATGATCAGGTCTAGTATGTTGTCCCTCTTGTGGGAGTGGTGACTAGTTGTTCCATAGCATTTGAGTTTATAATTTCCAGGAATCTTTGGGCTAAGGTGCTGGGGCTTGAGTAGTGCTTCCAGTCAATGTTTGGGTAGTTGAAGTCGCCCAATATAATGGTGTTCGGAGAGATCTTCATGTTCTCCAATGTTTTCAGGAAAGCCGAATGGGATTCCTGACTTTGAGAGGGTGGTCTGTAGGATGCTATAAACTGAAAAGCAGTCTTGCCCACTGTTAGTTGCACATGGATGGTCTCCGATACTTTGTGCAATGCCACTAACCTGGAGGTGTGGATATCCTTGATAAATATGGAAACTCCCCCTCCTTTTGTGGTTCGGTCCGGGTTTTGGGGCCGAAAAGCATGATATGAGGTATAGCCTGGTAGTGCTGGGGTGCTCTCTGGAGCCTTGAACCAGGTTTCTGTCACTGCACAGATATCGATGTTCTCCATACTGAGGAGAGCTTCGAGTGCATGCATCTTGAGGTTAAGACTTCTGGCGTTTAGCAGCATTACCCTTAGTTTCTTGTTCCTTGTGCTGTCTATGGTGGTGGGTTTGACTTTTGAGCCTTGCCTAAAAAAGGCACTATGAGGGTGGCAAGAGCCTTTGCCAATATCCGAAAGCCCAGTGGTGACAGGTGCAAGCTGCCCCTAGTGAAGCAACGTGGCTTGTCGAGCATGTCATCCCATGCTGACAGACACTGGATCCCCTTTGAATGACACCAAAATTTTAGCCATTTGTTAAAATCGATCATTTTGTCTTTGTACTGTGGCATTATTCTAGGTGAGGGTAAGATGCTGCTCAAGGTCAGGGTCATACCAGCCTGGGCTACATGATCAGAGAGCTCCTCTATGTCTCTTTTCATGTAGTCCAGGGAGGTACATCTCAGGTCATTCACACCAGCATGTACATTGACTGAGTCATATTTGTATTTGCTTTGGAGTGACCTGAGTGCTTGCGTTATGTGTCGGATCCTAGCACCCGACTGTGACCTTCTCTTTATTCAGCCTGGTGAGCGGGACATCAGTGTGTCTGACAATAGAGTCACCTATAACAAGAGAATCAGGTGTGTTATTCAGCCTTAAGGGCTGTGGCTGCTTGGCACACTGACTTTGTGGGTTATGTGTTGTGTGTGTTTTGTTTTGAGGTAGCGTTTGCTTGGATGTCTGCTTTGGAGGTCTCTGTTGCTTAGGTAGATTTTTATTTAGAGCCTCCGAGTATGTTTTTGTGTATTTATGTGTTTGGTTTGCTGATGTGGTGGGACTATGTGATACTGGAATTGTGTTGTGTGAGGTTACCTTCTCCTCCTGACTGGTTACACCAGTTTTGAGATGAGAGAGCTCAGCCTCCAGTTTGGCTAAATAGTTGCATCTCTCACATATATTTGAACCTGTTTGGAGGAGGAGAGGGTTGTCCGTGTACATGAGACAGTTGTAACATTGCCTCAAAATTCCCAGATTCACCAGCTGGACTGGAGAGGAAACCATTGACTGACCTTTGGACATGCTAGAGTAATAGGGAAACTGAATTTAAGACGGACCAATAGAGGACAGGGTAGTCGTAGAGAGTATAAGAGTAAGTAGTGCTTATGGTTTAATAGTGCTAACTTGTAGGATTACTTAATTGGACCAGTGAAGGGCCTTAGAATGAGAATATGGTGTTTAAATTGAGAGATAGAGCAGTTCTAAGGGAAAAAGTGAAGAGCAGACTTTGTGGAGCCAGGAATAGTTTAAACCCAATTAGGCGGCGCTGCCCGTTGTTGCGCTATGCTCAAAAACGCGCAAAACTGCGCAAAAGAGGGTTTTAAGAGAGGAAGATGAAGGAGTTTTGGAATTGACCCAAAATGGCCAATAAAACTACAGTTTCAAGTCAGTAACCACTCCCACAGGGGCAGGCAGGCTGCTCAATGTTTTTCACTGCCACTGATCAACAGAGAGACTTTCCTTTAGCCCAAGCAAAAAAATGGCCTCACAGAAACTTACAAACAGTTCAAGAACAGCAAGCCTGTAACTGAACTTTTTTAAATCTCAGAAAAGTGGGAAAAAAGCAAGATTTTTTTTTGTTTTTTTGTTTTTTCAGAGATAGCAGAGGTTAACAAGTATCAGCAAGTTTAAACAGTGCAGTAAATGACCCCACACAAGAGTGCTAGGCCAAAGACAGATAAAATGCAAGTTTTGAGAAAAAAATGATTTTAAAAATAAGTTCAGTAAACAGCTCTAGGTTGTGCTCTAAATACAGTTACTAATGCAGAAATCAAATTTAACAAGCCAGAAAATGCTCAAAATAGGTGGCTATGCAGAAAAACTTAGCAAATAAACAGAGGAAAAATACTTAAAGTCTCAAAAGTGGCTCCTTTCTTCTCTCAGCGTATTCTCCTCAGTCCAGCCTTTAGCCTGTCCTGCTTTCCCAATCTCAAAGGTTCCCATTTCCATAGAGTCTTTTTACAAAGCAGATCTTTCCAGAGGTTTTGACACTGCCTTCATTTAAGTACTACTAATGCAGTACGTACATAAGCACATATGCTGATCCCAAAAAATGTCCATTGTCAAATTGCTTAGTGTGCGTATATGTGTGTGTGTGTGTGTGTGTGTGTGTGTGTGTGTGTGTGTGTGTGTGTGTGTGTGTGTGTGTGTTTGTCTGGCCCCATATTTGTTGCCATTGGGTATGTTATAAGTAAAGGACTTCATCCTTTTCCCAAATATGCTGCAGTCTAAATAATGCAGACTTCCTCCTTGACTCCATCAAGTTCTTATATATCAGGCTACTCCTCTCCTTCACTTCCTGAAACTCCCTAATTTCTTTCAAAGTGCAACTCTGATACTTCTGTTTTTGTTCTTTTGATAGAAATCAAGATAAATAGTATAAAGTTTCCTATGCATTAACCATGGGATCTCTGGTACTTAATAATTTTCTTTTATGGCTTACTACTGCATGAGCAATTGAAACAATTTCACATTCTGGAATAATGTGACCAAAGATCATAAGCCAAAAATGTAGAGGACCATGGGAGTGAAAAAAACAAACTTACCCACTTCTAGAACCATGTTAGAACTTGTTTCTCTATCTGCAAAGGTTGGGAAGTTTGATATCTGACATTGTTCACTCCTATGGTCCTTGACATCTCTGGCTTATAATATTGTGATTATCTTATTCCAGAATTCAAAATTGTTGCAATCACTCATACAATAGTAAACCTTCTGTTACTTATCTGAAACAAAGGGATATAAAGGGTATTCTAGTATGTATCTGATCTTCAAATTGAATCACAAATTGCTTCCAACTATTAAAGCCTGCCTCTTCCCAAATCCTTCTATTACCCCATGAGATGGTCTTCACAATTTGTGACAAATGACAGGTCCTAATTATCTCTCTACCTCCCATCTAAATGCACCAAATTCTGGTACTCCTGATTCACAGTCATCCACCAGTTTGTTCAGAAGGGGTGGTGGTGGTGGGGGGGGGTTGAGATTCTCCTTCTGGCTGAATGCAGTCCTAATGTACCCTTTATTTCCTCCTTGATTCTTATATTCTATGTTACACTGTAGGTCTGCTTTAGTGTGAGTATATTTATTAAGCACCAGACTTTTGGTTCTTTCAGTGTCAAAGCATATATTCTGTTCATAGGGATTATGTTACCTTTGTTTTGGATTATTCAAGATTCAGTATTTAGCTGGATATTTCTAAGTCTTGTGTGCTTGTATAACATAGGTATATGGTGAAGGAGATGAAGAATCAGTGGGGCAGTTATGGTATTGTGTTAAATCTCACTGTTAAAAGTTTTGACCCTAAACTTTAATTTTTTTAAAAGGTATTGGTTCTCATACCCTTGAGATTGTCTGTGTTCAGTGTAATTCCCATTTGTAAATGTTGGTTACTTCTAAACCAAGTGCTTAGTTACTCCCACCTCTTGAATTACCCCACAGTTCCCTTTCTTTGGCTCTCCCTACTGTTTTTCTTAGACCTAATTTTAATCCTGACATGCTGGAAAATTTGGCAAACATGTTGAATACATAGGGAGTATGCACATCAATGTTCTCTGGTAGAAAAATGGAATATTTCTGCAAATAGAAACGCCCCTCATACCTTTTGCCTCAGCTTCAATGGCATTTCATCTATTACTAATTTAAGGAAACTGAGGGATAATGGACATCCCTGTCTGTTTTCCCTCTTTATACTCACACTTATTTTGGCATACCCCCATTGATCAGCACTTTGAAATTATGGTGGCTAAATAAAACCTTCATCCGGGCTACAACTCTCGGGTCTAATCTCATTGTTCTAATACCTTAAATAAAAAAGGCCTGCTGACTGAGTCAAAGGCTTTGAAAATATCAACAATAATATTCCCACCGGCATTTTCTTCCTGAAATGCTTTCAGAATATTACAAAGAATCCAACTATCATCAGTTGACTATTGCCTTTATATGAGGCTTCCCTGTCCTTGATCAATGAAATGTGGGAGTAGATGTGGAATTAACCCATCTAATCTAAAGACAATAATCATAGCTAAAATTTTAACATTTCTATTTAGCAATGGTATTTGCTTATATGTGGTCGTATGAGTAGTGCCTGTTTTCTCTTTAGAAATTACTGTAATACTTGCAGTTATATACATACAGGACATTTTTTTCTTGTCCTACATTATACCCCACTTGTCAAGCTATCCATCTGGAACTGGGGTCTTAACTCTTTTTAGTTTCTTTATTGTAGAATACAATTCAAAGTCAGTAATATTTTCATCTAAATAAGCTTTTTGTTCCAAGATAATCCTTTTAATGGCTCCTGTAAGTTGTTTTCTATTGTTTGTTCTGTAATCTCAGTTAGTTTATATTTTCCATTCTTTGAACTCCATATATAGTGTTGCTAACACCAAATGTTCCTTGTCCTGACATGCTTTCCTAGATTAACAGTGTTTTACAATGGCATGGTTGGAAATGTATCAGTCCATAATTCCTATAGTTCATGTTCATGGGAGAACTGTATTTTGACCAATAAAATAATTTAGTTTGCTGACTTGTTTGGAGTAGTTTCTAGAGAAGGCAAATTGGTTCTGCTCCTCATGAAACCTTCTCAAATATCTACAAAGTCCCTCTTTTTAATCAATAATCTAAGTTGCTTTTTTACTTTTATATGGTTTTCCTTAGTGTCAGAAAGCTATCAAGATTAAACTCCAAGGTCATATTAAGATCCCCGTATCAACTGAAGGTAATCCAGACTTGCCAGTTTATGCCATTGTTGAAAGAACTCCTGAAAATAATTCTGATGAGTCTTTATTTGAAGCATACTTATTGCCCAGTATAATCTTCAGACTCTGAATGGTACATTACTAATGAATATACATTCTGAAGCTGGATCGAAGGATTAATGGAATTACAGTATTAGCCCTCTCTTACCCCCACATAATTTGTGATCTGTATATAACTGTGGGAAGTTTTTGTACTTTATCTTCCAAGCCTCTATGACTTTTAATGTGACTTCTGGTGAACTAATCACTTTCCCTTCTTTCCAGTGTAGTCTGTGAAATACATCTTTCCCATTAACAGGGTGAGAACAAAATCCATGTTCTAAGATATAACCTGATGTGTAAAAAAATATCTGTGTGATAGAATTAAACATTCCCTCCCCAACCCTGAGCAGTTTTGCCCAGAGTTTCACTGCTAGGCTAGGAGTTTAAAATGTCAGATTTATGAAGGTTTACCTGCATCTAGTATAGTTTGCCCAGAGTGCCCTAAATCAGAAAAGTGATAGCATTCATCACTCATCTCCCCAATACAGTGACACTTTATGCAGGGGCGTCAACTTCATCATCAGTTAGCAAATTTATTCTGTCACCCAACCCTAAGATGGAGAGGGAGTGAGAAATAAAAACACCTTCAGGTTCATGCTTCTTCTCATGCTTATTCAGTTTTCTCCATAACTCTCAAGTGTACCTCAACATCTGGAACATTCTTTGTTTTAAGTCTTAAAAAGTCCATGTTCTTCACTTTTCAGCATTGAAAACAAATCTGTCACATAAGATTTTTTTAATCTCACGTTCTCATTAAATAATACTGAATTATATCAAGTATAAAGTAACACATTTTCATCACCATGTGAGCTTTCTAGCTGAGGTTTTTAGTAAGTTGTCAGTAATTGAGAGCTATGATTTTCACATTGTTTGTACAAATTTACTGCAACAGACATCACAAATGTCATTATAAGAAAACAGATGAAGACAAGTCAGATGTTATACTGTGAAAAAACATCATATTATTCACTTACCTACATGTAAGCACCTAAAGCAACCCTTCTCAAAACACGGAGAGACATAGTACTGCTACCCCTTTGCTAGGAATATACACTAAGCATCTGCCTACGATGTGTATGATATGAGCTCTTAGTGAAATAGATTCATAGGAGTAGAAAATGCATGTATTAAAGCAATTATTTGCATTCATTAGCAATACAATGGGAACCTTACAAGACTTTTCAACATACTAAGAATGTTAGTCCTATACAAATCAGAGGGCATTAAGACTTGACATAATTAAGACAATCACGTTTAGAGGATCATTTTCTCCATCAAAAATGCAGTGTCATATATCTAGCAAAAAGACAAAAAATGGGTTTCCATGCAGGCAGGCAGTAAAGATGTCTCTACATAGTTACAAAAAGAATGTCCCTAGTTTGTTACCCATCTTACACAGCCTCAGAATATCAGTGCAGTTTATATATAGTGCCATGCTCTCATACTTGCCCATTTCTAACTTACATTTTAAAACTCTAGTCCATCTGCTCAACAGGTGGCCAAGCTGGGATTAACATTTCCTGTGTCCTCTTTTGATTTAAGAAGAAATCTGTCAGACTTTAATTTTTTTAACCCTTCCTTTGACCAACAGTATTCATCTATTGGATCTGAATCTCTTTCATTTTTCTTGTACCGGCTATCTTCATCCTGCACACATCCAATCGAAACATTTCTTCTGTCTGTCATAGATGGTCTCCCTAGCTCCTCTTTTAGTCTTGTCCCTGTTACTTCAGCATAGAAATCTTTTTGTTTGTCTTTGTTAACCAGCTGAAAATGTAAGAAATGGGTAGTGGAAATTATTCAAAAATTTTTAGGGAAGATAGAAATTTCTTCAGAAATTATAGCTATTGAATGGGGTAAAATGAACGTGGCATTTAAAAATAGGGTAGAAATAAAAGAAAAAGACATATGGTTAAGAAATAAGAGCTGTTAAGCAGGCTAATGGGGTTGTGATGTTGCGGGCTGGGGGAGTCTCACAGGGTAGGGGGTATTGCAGCTGCAGAGTACTGAGAAAAGGTGGGGGAGTTTCTGGATGGTGTGCATGGATTTGGAGGGATTGCTGTTGGGCAACTGTTTCTTGGTGGTGGTTCCAAAACAGAGATGGGGTGAAGGGAATTTTTGCCAGGCTTGGGAAGCCTATGGCAAGGGGGTGACCAGAGATCCTGTAAAGGTCCTGGAGATATTTCAGAGATTTCATGAGGATTTGTAAAGAAGTGTGGAGGTTGAGAGAGAGCATAGATGAAGAAATTTATGGAGGACTTGGGTCTGCCAGGGTTGGAGGTGGATGAGGCTCAGCAGTTGATGTTGGGTTGGAAGGGATGAGAAGAGGATAGTGGCATGTGGTTAGTCTGCATGGTGGGGGGGGGGGCTCCAGGAATGGATGGTATTCCTTTGGAAATTTGGAAGCTAGGAGGAAAGATGGCGATGAAGATCTGGAAGGTTTTGTTTAACAGTGATTTGAAGGAAGAGGGAACCAGCATCTCAGAGAAGAGCTGTGGTGGCTGTGGTGCCTGGAGGCATTGGGACCCATCAAACCCAGTTTTATGTGGACTGGTTTCAATTATGAACCATGATTGTATAGTGTTTGTGTCTGTAGTGACTGAGGGACTAGCATGGGTGTTGCCAAGATTAATGGATGTGGATCAGTGTGGTCTTGTGGAAGGGAAGCAAACATTTGGCAACATTGGTGGAGCGGTGATGATCCAGTGGGAGACAAAGAGTAGAAGGGTGTCACTATTGTCGGTGGGTCATAATGCAAAGAGGACATTTGATACAGGGAACTGGAATTTTGTGAGTGGGGTGGTGGAGGCATTTGCATTCCTTGAAGCAGTAATGGGGTTGATTGGGAAGATGTATGGAGGAATGGAGGCATAGGTTGGGGTGGGGGGGGTTCCTGTCTGATGGGCTGTGTCTGGGCAGAGGTGACCTCTTTCATCTTTGTTATTTAAGTTGTGTTTAGAGTCATTGGCAGGAGGATGGGGGACTCAGAAATTCAGAAATGTGGTTGGTGTGGTAGTCAGGAAGTGGTTTTGTTTATAGACAATGCTGTTTTGCGCCTGGTGAAGCAGGAAAGGGGATATCTCATTGCTGTGGAGCATTCCGTAACAGTTTCAAAATTTTTGGGGGGGAAGGGATGTTGGGTTAGTGAGGACAGTACAAGGTCTTTAGCTGTGGATTATGAACCTACACATGAATTGGTTCAGTGGTGCCCATGTTTGTTGGAACACAATGGAATGAAATATTTTAGAGTGTGGGTTGGAAAAGATTCTGTGTGGCAGCTGCAAATGGTAGGAAACAAACTAAATGGAAGACAGTGCAGGCAATGGGAAGCTAGAGGCTCTAGTTTGTGGATGGTGGGACACAGGTGGTGGGAATGCAATTCCCCCCTTTTGCCTTTATGTATGGGTCAAGCATGTTTTTGTCAACTGGAGAAGTTGTGGACAATGGTTGGTGGAGAGTTGGGAGATTTTGTCTTGGTGGGAGAGGATGGGGGGTCTCGGGTTGGATGGGTTGGTCCTTCCAATGGAACAGTGCGGTTTGAGATTGCCTGATTTGAAAGGATAGAAACCACTAATCCTGAGGGAACCAGCACTCAGCAGAAGCAATAATACGTCCTTTTTTATTGAGATGACTGCACACGAAAAAGATGTTAAGGAGAATATGTGAATTTTTCTTGCACACATTAACTATTATTATAGAGAGCTATTTCTTTAAATGACATACTTGAAATGGCACCAAAATGTGTTTAAATAGGTTTAATTAAATTTGGTAATTGATTCTGATGAAGTCCACATGCTGGTGGATGAAAGCGCTTGATCCATTTGAAGTTATGTGTTCAGTCTTGTTTTAAAGTTTTATTTTATTTTATTTTTGTGTGCAGTCATCTCAATAAAAAAGTACATATTATTGCTTCTGCTGAGTGCTGGTTCCTTCAGGATTAGTGGTTTCTATTCGTTGTTGTTCACCCACTATTTTGTGTATTGGAGCAGTATGGAAATCCAGGGGGAGTCAGCCATAGGGAAGCGTACGCCTGGTGAATCGGAAGAACTAAGCCAGCTTCAGTCGGAAGTCACAGCCTTAAAAGGAGAGGTGACCAGGTTATTGGAACTGTTATCACAGCATGAGATTAAATGCACTGAAGTGGCCATTCACAGTGGTAATAGGGTGCCATCAAGTTCTATTGACTTGGACTTTGAGTTACCAAATGGACAGAGAAAGCTCGCTACAGCTTCCACACAAAAGAATGCTCTTGACTTGAGGAACAGAGTTCCTGAGAGCAGTAGATTGACGGAAAAGGATTTTACCTTTGATTTTTCTCTTTATAATTTGGACGAAGTGTCCAAATGCATTGGGAATAAACCAAAACGTTACATGGCCGGGAAATCATACACTTCAGTTGTAACCCACAACAACACCATACAATGTATTTTGCAATTAAGTTCTAGCCCTCGGGCTAAAACTAGTAGCAACACGGGCTATGTCAAAAAATTGAGTGGTGTTAAAAATAGATTAGACAATTTTATTTCTGCCGATGTGTGTTTTGACAAAACTAGTCGGAATGACTCTATTGGAAATGTAATTAATGATAGCTGTCATGGTACTTTACGTGATCTTATATACAACCTGGGTAAGCATCTTAGTGCAATTAGAGGCATTAAGATAAACAATGCCTATTTAAATAAATGTTTAACCTTGAAACTGGTGCCTAAGGGTCTTAGATTTTTTAAGAAACCAATGGGTATTGATTTGGATGAACAGAATTGTAATGAGTTTGAAATATTATTTAATCAATTCGGCTTCGACTTCATGAAGCTGTTAATAAAGAAAAATGATGATAAACTATGCAAATATATAGATAAGGTGGAAAAATTGAATAAGTTAATATATGAGGACTTATTGTTTGAACAGTGGGAGAATTTATAACATAAACAGTTTTTGGAAGCTGATCGTAAAGCTGAAAGCATAGTGCAAAGGAAGCATAAGAATTTGGGGAGGGATATGAACGATTATAAAAATAGAACGGTATATCCATGGAAACCAGGGACTGGATATTTCAATGCAATGTATGAAAATAATAAAAAAATAGAGAATGATAATGAAGCATACAGAGATGAAGGAAATGTTTATGGGGGAAGGGACCGATGAACAAGAACGAATTGGCAAAGAAATTGGAAATGGAGGGAAAACAGGCGAGGTGGGGGACAGGGACGTCACCCCTATCAAACGTGGAAACAGTATTAACCTCAACACCAGAGTGTAACGACATGATGAACCATGATATGGATTCTAGAATAAGTAATGATATATGTAGTAGTGTAATTAGCATTGACCACAATAGAATCGTATATCAAAAAAATGAGTTTAATATTTTTAACTATACAGATATGGAAATTAGTAAAGAATTTTTTACCCTCTTTTCCAAAGGAATGAAATATGTTCCGAGTAATAAATTTAGGATAGTAGATAGCATTACAGAGATAAAAAAATATCTCAGGAAATTAAATTTAACTATTTATTTTAACAATGCGCCTAGGAAGGCTAATAGTAGTAAGTTAAAGAAAAAAAGTACATTCATCCCCCCCAACCATCCACATGTAGCTCTATATGAAAAATTAGTAATTCGAGACATTTATTTGTTAAAGAATAGTATACATGTGAGTAAAAACAAAAAAGACAATACTAACAGTAGTAATTTGAATAAGGTAGAATTAGCCTTATTACAACGTTTAACTGCTGATCGATCAATACGAATTATGAAGCCTGATAAGGTGGGAGGAATTGTAATATATGACCAAGATGAATACACTAATAGAATGTTTAATATATTAGCAGAATCTGGGAATTACACTGCGGTTTCAATGAATGAGATCAACATTAGATATAGGCGCATTAACATGTTTTTGGAAGATATGTTGTTAGATGGAAGAATTAATATTGATCTTTACAATTACATGAAAGTGGACTATCCTACATTAGCCACTATCGTGGGAGTGCCTAAAGTACATAAGAACTATATGGATCCCCCATTTAGACCTATTATTTCAGGTAGCCACTCTAAGACGTTTCCTATGGGTGTGGTAATTGATACCTGGCTGAAACATATATATAGTAAAATTCCACATTTAATTAAAAATTCGTGGATGTTCTTAGGAAATTTAACACCTGCAATATGGAAGAAAGGATTGACATATATTTCGATCGATGTTATAGATTAGTTCTTTTGCATCCCAAAGGAACAGGGGTTAGATAGCTTTCACAATAGTATCAAACAGTATTCCAGCTTAGACTGGGAGCACACCACTGTTATTATGGAGTTAATGAGTATTATATTGGACTATAATTACATTTATTTTGAAGGAGAGTTCTACAGACAGACCCGTGGCATTGCCATGGGGGCTGCCTGTGCTCCAATTTACGCTAATCTAGTCATGTTAGATTGTGAAATTGAAAATGTATTTAAGACTCAATATTACAAATATATTAGATACTACACCAGATTCCTTGACGATATATTTATTTTATGGGATGGACAAGAGGAAATTATAGGTGAATTTATTAGTTATATTAACAGTACTAGTCAATTTTTGAAATTCACTTACAACAGTAGCAAAGAGGGGTTATCCTATCTTGACACATATATATCTAGTAGTAGCAAAGGTTTTGTCTCACGTATTTATAGGAAGAATACTTTTTCTAATAATTATTTGGAATTTACAAGTAATCATCCTTTTAAGACTAAAAAGAGTATTTTTAAAGGACAATGTATTCGGGCAGCATGCATGACTTCCAACTATAGTGAGATGTTAGATGAAATAGAGTTTATTAGCAGGTTGTTTATTAATAGAGGATATTCACCTCAATTAATTGGAGAAGTTAAAACATATGTAATTGGAGAATGGGGAAAAAAGTACTTCCCAGTATTAGGAAAACCTTTAAAGAAGGAAGAACTGATACAGGAAGTGGAAACTGAATACAAAAGAGCATGCATTTTGGAATATACACCCCAAATTACCAACATTAAAGATATTTTGAAAAAAATATTGGAATATCCTCACATTTGATCAAGATTTGAGGGAGATAGTTGGTGATGCCCCTATATTTGTACACAAAATGGGAATGAATTTAAAACACATATTAGAGAAACACAAGAGGGTAGAGGAGATATCATTACAACATGGGGGAACTCGGAAATGTGGAAGGTGTGCTTATTGCCAGGTTATATTAGAAGACAATGGAGTAGCTTTGGATAATATAAATAAGACAAGAATAACATTTAGGAGAGGTAACTGCAACACAAAGAATGTTGTATATATGGCAAAATGCTCAACATGTACCTGTTTCTATATAGGTAAAACTGAACGTATATTCAAGAAGCGAATTTATGAGCATTTATATGCCATAAAGAAAAAAGATAGTACCAACGCACTCTATAGACATATACAGCACACTGATAGCACCCATTATTTTAAATTTGCTATCTTAGAGTTGGTTACTAAGAACATGAGAGGAGGTAATTTGAGTGTACATATATCTGAGAGAGAAGCCGAATGGCAAATTTTAACTGACGCTTCTACTATGTCAGGATTAAATGATTACATTACATTGAAACCTTTTTTACAGATAGAACAACTGGCCCAGTAAATATAGTACATATGTAAAATTGCTTAATCAGTCTTATACAGGTAGAATGATAGTATTCTATTATGTATTTTATTACTTATTAATAGGTTTTAATGGTGATTTTTAATGAATTTTTGAGATCTAGTATTCATTATGTGATAAGTCATGTGGTTTGTACATCATAGATAAAATACATTACTTATTATTATTGAGGTTTTTATACATATATTTATATATTTTTTATATACATATATATATTTTTTATATATTTATTTTTTGTTGCATGCATTTTACTCAAGACTACTTAACATATGAATTATTAGTACAGTATTCCTTATGTATAAGGTATTAGAGGTATTTATTGACACGTATTACTGTGCTGCTACTTTTTATGTTGCAGAGTCAATTGTCTCTATTTGGCTGTATTATATTACACTGAATATATGTTCCAACATTTTAGACACTTGTTAGGCACTTCAGTGTTGTACTTCATTTTCGGAAATTGTTTTACGATCAAAAGCAAGTGTACAATAGAGTTTGTATTTATGACACATGGCAAATTGAATGATAGAAATTTATTTTAAACTATATTATTTCAAACCATATTATAATTCCATGACAGCTTATTCAAATGAATATTTAAAATTTCAACTGTATGTTTTATATGTATACAGAAATTGTGGATAGTAAGTTTATCAATTAACTATGAATTATACCTAAGATGTTAAGGAGAATATGTGAATTTTTCTTGCACACATTAACTATTATTATAGAGAGCTATTTCTTTAAATGACATACTTGAAATGGCACCAAAATGTGTTTAAATAGGTTTAATTAAATTTGTTAATTGATTCTGATGAAGTCCACATGCTGGTGGATGAAAGCGCCTGATCCGTTTGAAGTTATGTCTTTAGTCTTGTTTTAAAGTTTTATTTTACTTTATTTTCATGTGCAGTCATCTCAATAAAAAAGGATGTATTATTGCTTCTGCTGAGTGCTGGTTCCTTCAGGATTAGTGGTTTCTATTCGTTGTTGTTCACCCACTATTTTGTGATTTGAAAGGATGTTTTGGAGCTGCACAGTTAAGTCTCATATACATAGCACAAACAAGGGGCTATAATTCAAAATGATAGGGAATGATGATGAAACAGTGGGGACGTTCAGGAAATGGGGAGGATGGAATTTTGGATGCAAAGCCTTGGGGAGAGTAGCAGCAGTCATACGGAGAGTTATATTTGTGGAATAACAAAGGGGATTTCGACAGTTGAGCTGGAACAATAATTTAAATGGGAGATTCTGCTGGTGGGGATGACTACAGCTGGGGGTGCAGAGAGTAGGCAAGAGCAGGTTGAATTTTACTGGAGAGGATTGGTATGGGAACCAAGGTATAGCTGGAGGAGGAGGAGAAGGGTGTTGTAGTGGGAGAAGGCCTGGAAGATATTTGGGCTTCAGGCGCTGGGGATAGGTGTCAGAGTGTGGGCAAAGAGAGGAGGATGGGGGAATCCTGGGTGGAAAACCTGCACTTTTAGAATTTTTGGTTGAGTCTAGAATGGAAGCTGCTGCTAGAAAGGGGATAATTAGTAGGGCATATGGAATATTGCACATTAGCTATGGAAATCAATCAGAGGAGGTTGGAGGGGATTAGGAGGAGATACTGGATGGGCAGTTTAAAGGGAAGCAATGGAAGAACATATGTATAACTCCCAGGTATGCAGCAGAGTCTGGAAGATTTCAGATTTTTGCATGAACGTGTTTGCTTGTATGTACCCTGGGCAGATTCCAGTAAATTTCCCTTAGGTGGATTGAAAATGTTGGAGGTATGATGGGGAGGAAAGAGGTAACTGGGATCATATGTTTTGAGACTGTGGTGAGTTGGCAGACTTTCAGAATTCCCTACAGATTGTTCTAGCAGAAATAGTGGGTGAGCAAATGGCTGTAACTAAGGAAATTATTATTTTTTGAGCTGGGATACAGTATCAAGAATGCCTAGACATGATAGGGCCTTGTTGGGTTTAGTTCTGGTGGCTGCCAAGGAATTGCTAAGAAAATGGAAATCAAAGTCTAAACCAACTGCATTTGAAGTAGTGAATACTGTAAGAGTGGGAGCAAGCTACATGGAGGGGAATGGAAATTGTACGAACAATCATGCAGAGTGGTGTTTTAGAGAGGTCATGGGGATGGAGGGATGGCAGGAGTTGAGCAATTTGTGTGGTGCTGGACTGATGATAAATGCATATAGGAATGTATGTGATATGTGGTGTTTGTGGCTGTGAGCATGTTTGTATGGTTTGTTTTCTTTTGCATAAGTGTGTGTTTGCCTGTGTCTTAGGAAACAGTTCAGTAGAGATGTTTAAAAAATGCTAATCAGCTGGCTACCGTAGCCTATCTTTCTCATAACTCATTTATACGTTTATAGGTAGGTACTAGACTAATGGCCGTAGGGCCTATATAAGCCTATCCATTAGGATTCCCTGACTTTTGCAACCCAAAATAAATTATTTTCCTGTGCCCCTGTCGAGGAGAGCCACAGAAGTGATTCCCAGGGTGAATTTCCTATTTCCCATCCAATCATCAAGATTTTTCTTAAAGAGGGCTAATGAGGTTTTCTGCTTGACATGGATGGGCAGTCTGTTCCAGAGTATGGGAAGTGTCTGGGACAGGAACCTATCCCTCCAGCATATTTTGTTTACTGTGGTGACAAGGTTTAGGTCCCTGGAGCATGTGGCTCAGAGGGATTGGGATTTCTTTAAGTATAACATGTCCAACAGATCTGGGTTTGACATGGCTTTGTATGTTAGCAGAGATCTCCTCTGAGCAGGCGATATGCAGCAGAGTAGAGGTGGAGTTTTTTGAGACAGTCTGCATAGAGCATCTGTTTGAGACTGGTGATCCTCTTTGGGAGGTATTTCTGTGGCCTTTCTATCTGTTGCAAATGTCTTGCGAGGTGCATACCAAACATGGTGTTGTACTCTATAATAGGTCTGATGACGGATGAGTAGAGAGGAACAATGACCTCCTTTTTTTGTGGTGAGAAACTTTTTGTGATGAGGTGTGCACATAGAAGGATTTCCTGACTACTGTGGCTATGTGGTTATCAAAGGAAAGACTACTGTCCGTCTGTGTCCCTAGGTCTCTTATTACACTTCCGGTGTTAAGTGGACTACCGCCTATGGTAGTTCATAGGCACAGGGTTTTTCCCAAAGGGGATGACTATGCATTTCTTGGCTTTGAGTTTGAGGCAATGGCTTTGACACCAGGCCTCTGTCTCAGTGAGGCCCTTTTGTAGAATGTCCACATCATTTGGGGATCCAATAATGGCTCCCAGTTTGCAGTCATCTGCAAACTTTGTTAGTCATATACCCTCTGTGATGGCCTGAACTTCAGAGAAGTTGATGCCAAACAGGAGGGGACCCAGGACTGAACCCTGTGGTACTCCACTTGTCAGTGGTCTGGAGTCAGATTTGGAGTCGGCTACTTTACTGGTGGGGGTTCTGTCAGTGAGCCAGTTGGCAACCCATCATGTGACATGCCCAGTTTAGTGAGTTTATCTATGATTCCAGAGTGGGGGATGGTGTTGAAGGCCTTGGCGAGGTCTAGATAGGCTGTGTGGACCACCTTACCCTCGTCCATGGCTCTGGTGATTGCTTCAAAAAAGTCAATCAGGTTTAGGAGACGTAATCTACCTTTGACAAACCCAAACTGGGTGGGGTCCAGAGTTTGAAGGTTACCTATGTCTTTATTTATAAGTTCCATGGCTTTGCAGAGCAGGCTAATGGGGTGGTAGTTACCGGAGTCCATGGTGGACCCCCCCCTTGTAGAGTGGGATAACTGTAGCTGTGCTCCATTCAGTAGGCACAAAGCCTGAGGTGAGACTATGATTGAACATAGTACTTAGGTGGGGTGCCAGTTCATTTTGTAGTTCATGCAGAACACAGCCCGGGATGTTGTCTGGTCCCATGGATGCTATATTCTTGGCTTTGGAGAATGCGGTTTTACCTGTGCTGCCGTGATTACCAGAACTTGGCATTCTTCCGGTATTGAAATGGGCCCTTTAGGGGGTGAGGGGGGGGTGAAATTAGCATTGAACCTATCTGCCAGGATTTCTGCTGTATTTTGCTCTTTCTGTCATTGTTGCTGAATTTTTTGATATGTCTGTATGAGATTCTGTTCTTATATGCATTTTACTGGCCTTCCACTCCATATCCTTAATCACATCTCCTGTGGAGTAATGCACAAGTTATGTTTCCTCCTCTAAAAAAGGCCCATGTAGCTGTTTTGTCCTTGGATTGTCTGGAAGCATCCTCATTCTTAACTACTAAAACCAGTAGCATAGCTAGGGCAGGGTAAGAAGGGCAACTGCCACAGGCTTAAAGTGTTAGGGGGTGTGATAGGCAATTTGCATTAATTTTGGCTTTTAAAAGCTGGTACTGCATTTGAGGTCAAACCTGACCTTTGCGGCACTCTGTGCATGTGGCCGAAGGTATAGCAATTGCTAGGCTGTCTGTAGTTGTGGTTGCTAATATAAGTAATTTATTTATTTATTTATTGTACATTTGTTGACCGGGTTTGTCCAACTGAGCTAAGTAGCCCTATTTCAGTGGAGGCCCAGGGAGAAAAGCTCCACATGTTGTACAGATTATAGTTTACAAAAATAAGTAAACAATCAACAACTGGTTTACAGAAAACATTCAAAGCAACATATACATAAAAAAACAAGGATTTACTATAGTAAACTAATCAATATCTCCATCAGATTTAGAATCCTACATCATTCAGAAGGACTAACAATAGTTTTGTCACCAGATTTAAAATCTTACATTATGCAGATAAGATCACCAGATGTAAAATCTTACATTATGCAGATAAGAATTATGTAATTTTGCTTAGAATAGAGAAGTTAATGTGAGACAAGATCTAGAGAGTTAAAGAAAGTTACATAGGTTGGGAGCAGATAGAGGTGTGCAGTTAGGGTTGATAAGCTGTTTAAGGGGGGTGGGTACAGAGGCGGGTCCATTGGTTTAACAGGTATTCTTCAATGGCTAGTTTGAACTGACTAAGTTGCTTGAGTGACCTGATCTCTAGTGAAAGTTTGTGATAATAAAATGTGAAGATTATTAGCTTCTTTGTTCACATGCTTTACATTATACATTTAAATGTAGCAAGATGTTCTACTTATAAGGAGGTAACTGAGAAATGAGGTCACAGGTATTATGTTGTATTATTGTTTGACTATTACTAAAAGAAAAGAGAAAATCATATATTATGTATTTGTTTATGTTAAAAATTCCATTTATTTAGATGTCCAGAATGAATGGAATGTTTTAGCATGGACTGTAATTTAATTAGATGTAGAAAAGGAAGGATAAATGATAAAATGACTAAGACAATTTAAGTATAGATGGAGATAAGGGATGAGGCCAGGGTGGGGGAAAAAGAAGGCCAGCTGACCAAGGTATGATAACAGACATGTGGAGTAAGACCAAACTGGACCATTTAGTCTTATTTCACAATTACCATCTCTGTTTTTTGGAGTACCACAGAAACCTGAATTAGGTATATGGCTGCTTCCTCTTTATACACAGGCTCCATCAAATAGCCATGGCATGAAATTGCAACAGCATGCATCTAACATCAAATTTTTAAAAAATACTGGGCAAACGAATTTTGTTTACTTCGAGTTTTATACAGCTGAGATTATGGATTGCAGTGATTTTATTATCCCAACATTTATTATTATAGGGAGTGTTCACACAACTGTTTTATATCTGTATGTATATATACATATCATAAACTGCAAGTATGTATTTGTGTAAGAACATGATACAGTGGGAACTGAGAATTTTCCCTTTTCCCACTTTTTTGTGATCTAAGGTTTAGATTTAAAGATTTAAGGATATTACAAGATCACTGGGTCTTTCGACCATTCACACTTATCAGTACCCTCCCTCCTGCCACACCTTATTTCTCTAAGCGGACAGTGCAGGTCAACTTTAGATTAAATTTGTGAAAAAAACATCAGTCATTTAAGATTTATTTAAAGGAAGATAGTGAGTCATGCTGCTTAATATACAAGGAAAGTTTATTCCAGAGGTTAGAGAGGTGCTGTATAATAACTTAGTCCAGTCAAGGTTTATTTACCTATTGGTGAAGATGTAGTTACCTAGTTCTAGAATTGATAGAAATTTTGGACGGTTAGAGATATAGGATGTCCAGCATAACTGAATCTCTATTGGTGCTTTAAGTGGGGCAGAAATCTCCCTCTCAAAACTCTAAAAGACATGAAAGAGACTGTCTCTCTCTCTTGGTAGCTCAAGGACTTTAGTCTTGTGCTCCATAATTCATGTGATAAATGCCTACTATAAAGGATTTATTACATCTTTAGACTTTCATGATATCCTTTTGGAAATTAGCTATGTTAAATAAAAGGATTTCCTGACAATCATTGTTATATGGTGGTCAAGTAAGAGAGAGGGATAGCAACCTCTGTCCCTAGGCCCCTGACTACATTTTCATTTTGTAGTGGTGTGATGTTTATACAATATAATGAGAGAAAGGGTTGCCTACCAAAAGTGATAATGCTACCATTTTTTCCAAAAATCTTTATTAAATTTACACATATGACAAAGGCAATCTTACACTTATATAAATGAAAAACATACAAAATGATATCACTTTAGTTGCAAACCATTTACATCACAGACTCCACTGAAACAACTGTAGTTGTAAACCTTATACATTACTACCATCCAGTTAATGGGTTGGGAGGGTGGCTTAATGGCTAAGGTGTTTGCCTTACAAACACAAGGTGCAGGGTTTGAGTCTCAGAAGGGATAATTGGCTAGGCTTAAAATGGCTCACAAGGGCAGTTAGCTTAGTACTAAACTATGAACTATGAACTATAAGTATCATATAGCTCATTCAAATCCTGCCTCTATTCATATGAACTGTTATACTAGAGAAGAGAGTAAAATTTACATACAGTCACATCGAAAGTTGTATAATGATAAGCAAAAACATCTATACATTGATGGATTTTTATCATATTTATTAAAGTGTGAACCGTTTGTACTTGAATAGTGCACACAGAATGATTATCACAGTCAGACACCATTAGTTTCCCAGAATGTTGGAAGTGGTAACAACTAATGATTAGCTTGAAATACAGCAGGCAGAGAAAGGGAGCAGAATCAGTTGTATTGTAATGGGGAAGTTGAAATAATCGGTAGGTTAGAAATTAATTGGAGGTAGAATAAATTCAGAGCTTTATGCAGCACGTTGATTTGACTGTTGTAATGGTTGAACTGCAGAAAATGAATAGTCTGCTAGAAATAAATCATGAACAAATTCTTGGCCAGATAAAAAATCAGTGATACTAATGAAATATGCTAACAGCCTCCACATGCTCTAGGAAGTGATACCTGAAACTTGGCACCATTTAGCTAATACTAAAACAGTCTCGGTCCTTGGAGGCATGTTTGATTGACATGGAAGACCTTTGCCTTGACTTAAGAGATATATATTCAAAACAGGAGAGGTCCCAGTACCAAGCCCCCATGGGACACCAAAGGGACACCAGTAGTAAGAGGCCTTTTGGTGGATTCCTCCACCCTAACTTCATACATCCCATCTGTGAGTCATTTGGCTATCCATCAAGTCATAAAGGGATTTATGCCTTAATTTGTGAGTTTGTCTATAATACCTGAGTGAGGCATTATGTCAAATGCCTTTGCCAGTCAAGGTTGACAGTATGCATCATTTTGCCATTGCCCATGGCTCTAGTGACCTTTTTGAAGAAGCATGACCTGCCCCTGATAAAACCAAAATGGAATGGGTCCAGTGTTTGTAGATTTCCTGTGTCTTTGTTTATCAGGTCCATGATAATGCTTTCCATGGCCTTGCATATATGACTAGTCAAACTTATGGGTCTTTAGTTCAGTGGGTCTATCGATGGCTCCCCCTCTGTGTAGAGAGATGACCATTGCAGTCCTCCATTCTCTAGGGATGAAGCTTGTCTAGAGGTTGTGGTTAAGCAGATAATCAACTAGACCTGGCAGATCATGTTACAAGCTATTTAGGAAGCATCTTGGTGTATTATCAAGAAAAAATTTATGTAACGTTTTTCACTTTGGAGAGTGCAGTGAGACATGATGTTTAGTGATAGTTGGGGGAGAAATGGTAGAGAGTATTTCCTGGGGGGATAACTAGGGGAGATATGGGGAGAAATAGGATCTAGATTTATAGGCCAGTAAATTGCTATATCCTCCATTTCATTATATAGAGTTCTATTTACTATTTGCTCAGCACAATGTTGGGGGTTTCCCTTAAAGCTGCATGCATAACTGAAAAATGTCTTATTGTTACAGAGCTTATTTTTATATCAAAGTTGATTTGGTGGACTGGCTTAGTCCTCTGAGTTCCTTGCTGAAGCTAATGGAGGATTTTTTTTTTCCCTGCTGGGCATATCCTTGCTTTTGTTGTTCATCCCAAGTTTATTTTGGTTTGGTACTGCTGTTTCTATGCATTTATTTATGTGCTTGTGCAGGGTTTGCATAAACATCTCTGCATAGGCCACATTGTAGAAGGCATTATAGCCTTGCACTGTTGGGATACCTTTCACATCTTTAAAGCCAGTCTCAGTAACTGCACAGATGCCAATATTCTCAAGGATAAGGAGTGTTTTTAGGGAGTTGAGCTGTTTGTTGAGACTCCTGGCTTTCAGCAGTAACACCTTTAGTTTATCTTGAGTAGAATTTACTATGTTGGAATGTTGATCAAGTTGTCATTGTCTAAAAAAAGGCACCGTAGGAGTAGATAATATTTTGGCCAATATTTAAAGCATTGTGGGGACAGTACAGACCATACTTTCCAAAGCATTGTGATCTTTTGATCATGTCATCTCAAGATGACAAATATTGGATCCCCTTAGAATGACACCAATAACTAAACCAATTGTTAAAGGCAATCATGTTTTGTTTATATTGTGGTGTCATCCTTGGAGAAGGTAGAATGCAGTTCAGTGCTAGGCTCATACCTTCCTGGGACACATAATCTAAAAGCTCTATCGCATTTCTCTTCATATAGTCCATGGAGGTACATATCAGATCATTAACACCCACATAAACTATGACTGAGTCATACTTGCCCTTGTGGTTCAATGTCCTGAGTGCGTATGTGGTCTGGCTGATCCTTGTCCCTGATAGGTAACTGACTGTGACTGCCTTCTTGCTGAGCCGAGTGAGTGGGACAGCAGTGTGTCTCACAACTGAGTCTCCAATGACCAATGTAGTGGGTTGTGTGGCAGTTTGCCTTAAGAACTTAGAGGTTGTGACATTGCGAGATGAGGATGTGTATGCCCTGAGGAGTGTTGTCTTTGTAGTATACTGGGAGGTTGCTGAGGACAACATCTGGAAGGCTTTTGAGGTTTGGGTAGGTTGCATTTAAGCACTTTAGCATATAGGAGTTTATGTGCCTAATCCATAGTAGGTGCAATGTGTTTATTTCTGGCAACCTGTGTAGATATCAGTGTCTTTATGCGAGAGCTTTGCCTCCAAAGACATAGTGTAATTACATTTATTACATACTGAGTCAGTCTGCTTAAGGATAGGGTAGATGTCAGTTAACATGAGACAACTGCTACATTGTATCAGGATGCCCATTTTTTACCACACTGGTTATGCAGATGGTAGGAAAGTGCATATCCATGGCTGCAGATCCACTTTTTTGTGATCCACTAGGGGTGGTGCAACAGGAGTTTGTAACTAACTAACTTGGGAGCTATTAGGCTGCATGGAAAGGTCTAAGACTGACCTAAAACAACACTCTTAGGGCAACGCTGCATAGTGGACAAACTAGCCACTCTAAACTCAGCTATATACTAGAGAAAATACCATTGGAAGCTTTATATGGAAAATTACAACTCTCTGCTCCCTCATCTATACAGGGCACTGCAAAACACTGCACAATTCAGCACAGGTAATATTAGATGAGCTAGAGAGGAATCCAATTAGTAACCAGCAAAAATTTAGTATAAGTACATGTATAAGGCTCAGAATTGTGAGTGATGCTGCAAGACTAAGGTCCCTAGATTAAGTAAAATGGAACAGTAAAAATGCAACTGTAAGTCTGCAGTCATTGTTAGTCAGAAGTTATAGCTCTCTGTATTGATATCTAAGAAATAAATAGAAATAAGAAATAAATACCAGAAAAGATTTCAAAGCACTGAGCTCTGCACACACCAGTGATCACTTTCTGATGAGGCACCTGCAACAAAACTGTGTGGATTCTGTCTTTCAGTTTGCTATGAAACTTAACTACATGTGGGTCAGTTTTAAATAATTTATCTTCTGGAGGATGTAAGCATGGGGAACATTGTCAGAAGCCTTAGCCAGATCAAGATACATTGTGTGTTCTACATGGGCATTGTCTACAGCTTCTGTATGCTGTTTGAAGAAGATTAACAGACTCGATAGACAGGATCTACCCTTCAAAAAGTGAAACAGTTAGGGATCAAGTCTAATAAGAATTTTGATATCACAGTTTATAAGATGTGTTCCGTGGCTTTGCTGATGAGGCTTCTAAGTTGGTAGGTCTCTAGTTACCCAGTCTGTTGCAAGGCTACCTTTATGAAGGGGCATCACCACTTCAGTGCACACTTATCAAGGAAAATTTCTAAACTTATTTTAAACAGAGTAAGGAGTGTGTCTGTAAGTACATGTTTAGCATTAACAATTAAAGAAGCCAGGTGTGTTGTCAGGTCCCGTAGATGAAGTATTTTTGGCCATGGTTAATATTTTGAGTCAACAATCTTTAGAGATAATGGGGGAGTAAGGGATTCAGATATTTCAGCTCTTGGGTTAGAAGTCTCAGGAGTGAAGTTTGCTCTAAATGTATTCACAACAATATTGGCAATGTCTATTGATTCAAAAAAGGAGGTATCATTATGAATAAATTCAGAGTAAAGTGGGATATTGTTTGTTAGGTTTCTAACACACCTAAAGAAGGATTTATAATTATGTTTGATTTCAGAGGCCAGCCTACATTCATGGGGCCCTTTAACATACCCTTTTTAAAATTCTTTTGATCTTATCATTTGAATCTACTAAATAATTTAAGAAGACTTTTTTCTTTTGTTGTACAATTTATTAATGGTGGTGAACCTCTGATGTGGATTGCTTTTGAATTTCTCATGATACTTGGTTCTGGTAGTGACTTTTACTTCTAAGCATTTTTAATGGATATAGGAAGTCCTTGGTAAAGCGTGCTGCTGTATCAAGGTCAGGAGAGGTACAGTCATAACTGAGTTTTGATAGTTCTGATGTTTTGTTAAAGACTAGGCTGAGGTTGACACATGTTGTCCTTAAAGTTAGTGGGGTTTGATATTAGGGGCTTTTATAATTTAAAGGAAAGGTCATAGATTTGTGGTTAGACTTCTTTGGGGAATAACATACTAGAGGAATAGTACAAAATGCAGCCATATTAGTTAGAAATCAAGTTAAGAATGCTGTGTCCTCTTTATTTACCAGCTGCTCAAGGACTTGTTTTTCTTATTAAATCTAAGAACTTTTGGGCATATCCAATATTGGAGGTATAGGTGATTCCGTTTATTGAAGAGTAGTTAAAGTCACCAAAAGTAATGCAGTTTTGTAATTGGGAGATGATTTAGAAACACCTGGGAACCTTACATAGTAATCAGAGGACAACGCAGATCTTCTGTAACAAGCTGTCAGTTGATAATCAATCCTAACTAGAGTGAGTGATCTGTAGTTCAATGAATTCTGTTTGTGAGTCCATAGGGACCTGTCTGGAGGTAATATATTCATTTCCCTGCTATAAAAACCGCATTTGTGCAGTTTTATGCGCCGGGCAGTGCCAGTTAGCTAGAGTTAAACTATTCCTGGCTCCACGAAGTCTGCTCTTCAATTTTTCTCTTGGAACTAGACAAACTTTCAACTTAAGCACTCAAACCATTCATTTCACAGCCCAGCACTTGCTCAAAACTCATAGCAAGCACTAATTAACCCTAGCACTAGACCCCTATACTGTCCAGAAGGACAAGGCTCTCTATTCGTCCGTACCAGCTAATCAGTAAAACAGCTCACTTTACCTATTCAGGCATGTCCAAATGGCAGTTTCAGGTGTACTCTCCAGTCCAACTGGTGAATCTGGGCATTCTGAGGCAATGTTACAACTGCCTCATGTACACAGACAACCCTCTCCTCCTACCACCAAACACTAATATATGCGAGAGATGCAATTATACAGTCAAACTGGAGGCAAAGCTCTCTAAACCCAAGACTGGAACTGACAGTCAAGAGGAGAAGGAAAATACTTGCAACACATCACCAGTCTCACATAGACCTACTAAACCAACACTGGCAAATAACACACATAAATACACAAAAACATACTTGGAGGCTCTAAATAAAAATCTGCAAAAGCAACAGAGACCTCCAAAGCAGACACCCAAGCAACCTCCACACCCCATCACAAACCATGAAACACATACTTCACATAATCAGTGTGCCATGCAATCACAGCCCTTAAGGCAAAATAACATACCCAACACACTAGTAATAGGTGACTCTATTGTCAGGCACACTGATGTCCCACTAACTAGGCTAGACAAGGAGAAGGTTACAGTTAGCTGCCTGTCAGGTGCCAGGATTTGCCACATAACACAAGCACTCAGGTCACTCCAGAACAAGTACAAATATGACTCTGTTATTGTCCATGTTGGTGTGAATGACCTGAGACGTACCTCCCTGGACTACATGAAAAGAGACATGGAAGAGTTATCTGATCACGTAGCCCAGGCCGGTATGACCCTGAGTAGCATGCTGCCCTCACCAAGAATGATGCACAGTATAAAGAAAATATGATCAAGTTCAACAACTGGCTAAGTTTCTGGTGTCATTCAAAGGGGATCCAGTATCTGTCTACCTGAGATGACATGCTCGATAAGCCACGTTGCTTCGCAAGAGATGACTTGCACCTGTCACCCTTAGGCTTTCAAATACTAGCCAAGGCTTTTGCTCCCCCCATAGTGCCTTTTCTAAGCAAGGCTCAAAAGACAAACCCACCACCGTAAATAGCACAAGTAACCAAAAACTGAGAGTAATGCTACTCAACGCCAGAAGTCTAAACCTCAAAATGCATGAACTCAAGGCACTTCTCAGTATGGAGAACATCAACATCTGTGCAGTAACAGAAACCTGATTTCAGGCTCCCGAGAGCTCCCCAGCACTACCAGGCTATAACTCATACCATACTTTTCAGCCACAGATCCCAGACCGAGACACAAAAGGTGAGGTTGTATCCATATTCATCAAGGATACCCACACCTCCAGGTTAGTGGCACAGCACAATGCCTCAGAGATCATCCATGTGCAATTAACAACGGGCAAAACTACAGTTCAAATTATAGCTTGCTACAGATTACCTACCATGACCCAGGACCCCCATTCCACATTTCTGGAGACACTGGAAAATATGAAGGTCCTACCAAACGCCCTAATATTGGGTGATTTCAGTTACCCAAACATTAATTGGGAGAATTACTCAAGTACTAAATCCCTTGCCCAATGCTTCCTAGAATTTATAAACTTGAATGCCCTGGATCAACTGGTCAACACCCCCACTAGAGCTGACAACATATTAGACCTGGTCATCACCAACATGGGCGACCGGTGTTCTACACCAGAGGTCAAACCCTCACTGGTTAGATCAGACCATAGACTAATCACTCTGGATATCCACATTCCGCCCCCACCCCTAATCAAGGAAACCACCGTGAAAAAGTTTTCAAAAGCAAACTTCACATTACTGAAGACAGAGGTGGAAAGGTTCACAGCCCCCATGCCAAAGGACAATGCTGTCCAAGCTGCTGAATCCCTTACAAAGGCACTCTATGAGCACCTGCAAGAATGCATGGATCGTGCTATCCCAAGCAAAACCAAGACTCACTCCTCCAAGAAAAGGAAACCAGTCTGGTAGACCCCTGCCATAAACAAGCTATACAACAGAAGGAGGAAACTAGTGCAGAAAAGAGTAAAATCCCAAGAAGGAAAGACATCCCTGATCAGTATCAGCAAGAAACTATGATCCCTCATAAAATTATCCAAGGCTAGCTTCAAAAGAAAAATTGCCAAGATAACCACAAAGTGTTCTTTAGCTATGTCAAGAACTTAAATGGAAACTCTCAGATCTTCTCTGAGTTAGGGCAGAATGGCACAAAATACACTGAACCGACTGATATTGCCAACATTCAGGCAGACAGGTTTAGTGCAAACTTCACCCCCCCTCTCATCCTCTAAAGGACCCATAACCATACCGGAAGAATATAGTGCCCCGGCAATCACTGACACACAGGTTAAAACAGCCCTATCCAAAGCCAAAAATACAGCTTCAATGGGACCAGACAGTTTCCCAGGCTGTGCCTTACAAGAGCTCAAAAATGAACTAACCCCTTACCTAAGCACACTGTTTAGACTCAGCCTCTCTACAGGCTACATACCCACAGAGTGGTGCACAGCAACAGTTATCCCACTCAACAAAGGTGGAGCCACAACAGACCCCAGGAACTATCACCCTATAAGCCGGACTAGCCTGGTCTGCAAGGCTATGGAGCACACCATCATGGAATTCATTAACAGAGACATTGGGAACCTTCAAACATTGGACCCTACCCAGTATGGCTTTATTAAGGGCAGATCATGCCTCCTAAACCAGGTGGACTTCTTTGAGACAGTTACCAAGGCTTTAGATGAGGGAAAGGAGGTCCACACAGCCTACCTAGACCTTGCAAAGGCTTTCAACACCATTCCACATTCTGGTATTATAGACAAGCTCACCAGGCTGAACATAAACCCCTACGTCATGAGATGGGTTGCCAATTGGCTCATGGATAGAACCCAAACAGTGAGAGTTGCAGGCTCTAGGTCCGACTCTAAACCAGTTACAAGTGGCATCCCCCAGGGCTCAGTCCTGGGACCCCTCCTGTTCAGTATATACTTCTCAGAGGTACAAGCAAGCACAGGATGACTATGGCTGACCAAGTTCGCAGACGACTGCAAACTGGGGGCCATAATTGACTCTCCAGCTGATACAGACATTCTCCAGAAGGGTCTCGCTGAGACGGACACCTGGTGTAAAAATCATGTCCTCAAGCTAAATGCCAAAAAGTGCGTAGTCATCCCCTTTGGAAAAAAGGAAGTACCCATGGACTACCACATGCATGGTAGTCCCCTAAATACAGAAAATGTAATAAGGCATCTGGGGACCCAAGTAGATAGTAATCTCTCCTTTGATAATCATATTGCCAAGGTGATTAGAAAATCCTTCTATTTGGCCCAGCTAATCACAAAAGGGTTCGCATCTAGAACAAAAGAGGTTATTGTACCTCTCTTCTCATCACTCATCAGAACCATCATAGAGTACAACGGCCCATTTGGGATGTACCTTACAAGATACCTGCAACAGCTGGAAAGGCCACAGAAGTACCTCACCAAGAGGATTACTGGCCTCAAACATATGCCCTATGCAGCCCGACTGAAGAAACTCCAGCTGTACTCGGTTGCATACCGCTTACTCAGAGGTGATCTCTGCCTGACATACAAGGCCATGACCAACCCAGAATTGATGGACATGCTCCACCTAAAAAAAAAAAGCAAATCCCCAAGAGCCACATGCTCTAGGTATCTAAACCTCACCACAACGATAAACAGGATATGCTGGAGGGATAGATTCCTGTCCCAGAGACTCCCCATGCTTTGGAACAGGATTCCAATCTACATTAGGCAGAGCCCCTCACTAACACTCTTCAAGAGAAACCTTGACGAGTGTATGAGAAACAGAAAATTTACCCCGGTGATCACTGCAGTGGCTCTGCTGGACAGAGGCACAGGGAACTAATGGCTCTGCTGGACCGAGGCATAGGGAACTTATCTAAGGGGACGGCAAAAGCCAACACATTCTGGCTAGGCTTATAGATGCCCTTGGGCAGATAGCCTAGAACTTACCTATGAATCTATGAACCTATGACAAATATGGAAACAACATCACAGTTGCCACCAGGTTTTAAAGTATGAAAGCTGCAAAACTCCACTATAGATGGGAGTGTTCTCTTTAATTTTAAGCCCGGTTTCAGTAACTACATAGTCACGAATTCAGGAGTGCCTCAAGAACAGGCAATTTATTGCTTACATTCCTGACATTGAGGAGAGGCTCCATAATGTGATCTGATATCAGGACTGATATGTTAGTTATGTTAGAATATCCATCAAGTGGACTCTGCCTAAAAAAGACACTAGAGGGTAACTACTGCTTTAATCAGCATGTGGACATTTTGGAACATGAGGCATTAGCCATCCTTAGCAAAGCAAGCCAGAGTGAGTAGAGAGTCCCTTTCAGATAAGTATACTGAATCCCATTGGAATGACATTGGCTATTTAACCAATTAATGAAGCCAATCTAGGCATCATTCAAGGAGGAGGAAGGAATCTACTCAGGTCAAGTGTCTTACCTGCTTTTGTAACAATAGTATTTTTATTTATTTATTTTATTTAACATTTGTATACTGGGAAAGTCCAACTGGGAACAAAGCCAATTTTCAGCAGTGGGCCAGGGGGAAATGCTCCAGATGCATGTCTTTGTAATATGGCAGGAAACCGGAGCACCAGGAGGAAACCCACACAAATGCAGGGAGGCTATGCAGAATCCACAAAGAAGGCAAACAGCTGAGAATCGAACCAGAGAACATCTTGCTGTGAGATGCCAGTGCAACTGCTGCACCACTGCATGTCCAATTATTAGTAATAATAATAATAATAATACCCATTTCTTAACGAGGTAGTGGGCCCCCTGCAGGCACATTCCCTTTTCAGGGCTAACCCAGGAGCAATGTCTGGTTAAGTGATTGCCAAGGTCGCACAGTGAAAAGGTGAGGAGTGAGAGAATCAAAACCTGTATGCAGCAACTATAGCTATCAGCCTTAACCCGCGGCACCAACTGACAGACACTGAAAGTTCTGACATGTCCCCCAGCATTTTATGTCTCATATCATTCTCCCCTAATTCTACTGCTACCACCTCTTAGTTATATGTTTCAGGAGTTAGGATTCTTACTTTCCTTGTGACATCAGTGGTCCTGGTGCCTGAAAAACAATTTATTTTAACTCCCACCTTGTCCAGCCTTGTGAGTGGTGAGTCAGAGCAACTGAAAACAGAGTCGGCTATCACCCGGTTGCTGCTGCTGTATTTCAGAGCAGTAGATCTGGAATGTTTCTGCTCAGGATGAGAGGTATGCATGAAGTCAATGAGTGGCCTGATGTTTGATGAAGTTTTATCTGTTTTATTTTTTAGGAAGCTTACAGAGTGTGTCATTTACATCCTTATCAGAAGGCAGTTTATTGTGATTAGTGATTGACCATGTTGGAGGTACATGAAGCTCACAGAACATGTTTTTGGGTAAGCGGTAAGCCTTTAGATTAATTAGGAATGTGCATCTTTCACAGAAGGAATTATTAGTGCTGAGTGTAAGCTCATTATTTGCGAGCATAATACAGTTTGTACACTGCCCTTGGAAACCAAGTGCTAAAGGCTTGTACCAGAAATGAAACTAGGAGGCTGTCCTTCCATATTCTCCAGAGCTTAGATGTTTAGACAAGTAAAGTAAATGCAGCAGGCAGTCTGTGTCATTTTGGCAGCATACATAAAATATAAAAAAGGATTTCCAGTGCTTGTTAGGCTTGCCCCAGGTATAGCAGATTTAAAAAGTAACATGGAAATAAGGGGGTAATACTTCTAGGTATTGTACTGCATACTAACCAAGTAGGAAGATATGAAACATGGTGTACCTCAAGCTTTCGCAGCCAGAGGGGAGGAACATCTTAGTTTGATGTTCTAATGCTTACTAATATGAGTACATAAAAAGACCAGAAGGAGCTTCCAAAGAAAAACTGGTGACAAGATCAGACAACTCAATATCCACCATGTTTAAAAGATCAACATTGACTAGCTTGGTAGACAGTCAGTATTCTGGATCTATGGAATACAGTCAGGGACAAATGTATTTAAATAACTTTAGGGAGAGTGACACCACAGCACAATACTTTTTTGCTTAACTGACAACACCCAATGAAAGAAGATGGGGGAAGTGTTTTATGGTCAGATTAAATAAAGAGAGGGGGACAACAAAAAATTTGCTGGGTTTGAGAACATAATAACAAGAACAGAGTGGGAGGTTGGAGAAATTCTTCAAGTGCTTATCTCTGTTGTTGAATGGTCTATAACTGCCTTAAAGAAATCATAACTCTGGAATTAGCCTGTATCCCACTCTTCTTACAAAGAAAGAAATGAGAGTTTAAGTACAACTTTCAGACTCTTAAATGGAAAAATGTGGTGTAGCTATTTAATGAAATTTCTGTCAATAGGCTTAATGAGCTTAGCATACATCTCGACCTCTTAGAACAAGAAATCTGGACAAAGTGATAAATAAAAGTGGGACAG
>NC_056727.1:798349860-798464860 GCF_019279795.1 Protopterus annectens
ATCATAAATCAAAGTCCCATTCAGGCTTCAAACCATAGTACTTGTGTCTCCAAGAAAAAATACTGTACAGTAAGAAGTCTCCCAAAAGGCAAATCAAATGTCTGAATTAAACAGGAGTAACCAGTACTGTTAAGTACTCCTGAATGTATGTGTAGCATTACTATTTGTTTATTTAGCTATGTATCTATATTTGTATCTAGATCTGTAGTTTTATATACATATATATATATATATATATATATATATATATATATATATATATACACACACACACACACACACACACACACACACACACACACATAAAGATTGAGAGAAAGTGATATCTTCTCTATTGAATATATATATATATATATATATATATATATATATATATATATATATATATATATGTATAGATTCACTTCATAATCTCAAAATGCTGAAATATCGAATTTCAGTATCTCGAGACCATGAAGCCAAAAAGCCATATCACCGAAACCACAAAACCGTGAAACACAAAACCGGGAAAACACAGAGCACACACTACACAACACATACATACACAAACACCCATACTTCCCAACATTCTAAAAAAAGCAACACAACACACACTCACACAACTAAACAAACACACACACCTACCCTTACTATATGCAAAAGGGCAAGCCCCCCTGCACCCCCCACACTCCCCTACTAATATATACTAACTCCAAGATCACACTACACTCCATAGCACAGACAACCCAGAACAACACTTTCCACGCACCCCCTGCACAAACACACATCACATACACTCAAACACCACCACCACAACACCAACACACTCACATTTTTACCTACTTACCCTAACCCACACATAAAGCACCCCAACCCACTCAAAAACACACAAACCCTCCCCAAAACCCTAAAAAATCCAACACTTACCTACTGCGCTATCCATACCGCGGGTTCGACATTTCAGATTCAACATTTCCGGGTTCGCGATTTCCGTCCATTCAACTTTATTGTCTTGAGATACTGAAATTTGATATTTCAGTATTTTGAGATTATAAATTGCTTATATATATATATATATATATATATATATATATATATATATATATATACATATATATAGATATATATATGTATATGTATAATATATATATATATATATATACACACACACACACACACACACACACACACACACACACACACACACACACACACACACACACACACACACACACACAGATATTGATACCGATATAGATATAGACATATATAGACAGAGAAAGAGAGAGAGAGATACACATATAGGTTCTTTATCTTCATGTATAACACTATGTTCCTTTTGCTTCAGTAAGGCAGTTTTCAGTTTTAGTACTGTGCCCCTAGATGGAGGGAGGGCCACATTGTATTGAGGTAATTAAATTGTTTTCTGATAGTTATTTCTTGAGTTGTTTGGAACCAAGAAGTTCATTCCTTTTTGGCATTGGCCTTAGTATCATATTAGCCTGATAATTTTCTAGTTTCAAAGATCTCCACTATTATGCAAAGGAATGAGTGTTGCTTTTTTCCATAGACTATGAAAAATTCCCTGCACAAACTTCTACTGGTACGTTAATAAGATGTTGATGTAGCATTGGGTCACTTACATATTTACTAAAATGAGGCAGTGCTTTTAATGTGCTGATTCCTTACCTTGATTTCTTCTCAGAATTCTACATTCATTCAAATACCCAGAAACAAAACACTTAGATTTATGTAGCCATCAGCATGGAACATCACTTTATGACTCAAATAGAAATGGCTGTCTTCTTCAACTAGACCCTCACTTCTTTTATATACAATTAACTACAAATTATTGTGGAAAAGATACCAACCATTTCTACAAAATAAAATATGTGAAAGAGAATAACCATTTTCCTTTTGTCTCTCAGAAGTCATGCTGCTAAACAGACCTCCCATTAAATTATTATCAAGTACAAAAAGTGAATTCACAAAATTAGACCCAGTGTGTTTGAACAGCATTGCAGGCAAATTTACATTAATATATAATCTAGTGAACTTTAACAAGAAATGCAAAGCTCATCTGTCAAAAGAAAATGAAAGAAATGTAATTGCTTCAGACATTCTGATTAATTAGATTTTACCTTAAAATGTGCAAGCTTTTTTTAAGTTATCATTTCAAGTTAAAACCTCAAAGACAGCATTGAGAAAATACATTAGGCAAATACAAAAATGTTCCTGCATATATTATCATGTATATACTTTTGCCGAAATGTATAGGTATTTATAGTCTATGTATAATCTATGTATGTATCTGTTGAAGTAATTTGAAATCAATTATCAAGAAATCACATGTTAAAATTAGACATGTATTGTAGAACCACATGCATGTAATAATAGTTCATAAACACTAGGGATGAATACTTGAGACAGGCATTGTGACATAACAAAATAGGACAATGTTGCTGTGACACTTGCCCATATGTTTCTGGCATAATAACATGGCAAACATAACTAAGCTAAGGAGTAGCTAAGCTTAACAAGTGCATGTACTCTCTGCCATAAATAAGTAAATTATCTCTTCCAATAGCTGTGCATGCTTCAGCAATATATTCTTATTACCTATGTTATTCATATAAAGCAAACAGCATTGCTTGGATGCATCAATAAAAAATACTGCCCATGACAGTACATAAGGAGAACAGCATGTAAGATGCCAAGAGAAGAGCTGATGCCTTGTGTTTTATTCAGTTTTCTCCAGTCTATATGATTGATTTCATTACCTGTTGTAGCCATTGGAATACTTTTGTCAACTCTAATATCAAGATTTCTACAGACTGGTGTGGTGGTTTGTGTCTCCAGACTGTAAAAGTAGCAAGGTAGTCATTGAGCTGGTTGAGTAATGTACTGCCGAGTTAGCTTTGTGGGCACACTGGCAAGGATTCAAATTAGTATCTTTGAAGTTCCATGCTACATGCCCATTTTATTGGTGTAGTTATCAGTTTAATACGAGTAGGGTCTACAGAGAAGGCTTTGGTGGGGAAGCATTATTTGCAGTAATTATTCAAAAGAACACAAAAATTTCCAAGTAGAATGAATTTAATGGTGAAATTGTTGAGAAATCAGGATAGCATTTCAGGTAGAAATAGCATATCATATTTAGGTTTAAAGTTGAAGCATCTTAGGAGAAGGTGTTTGTAAATTCCACTGCTTACATTTCACAATAATGCTTTTAGAGACTGCATGAGATTGATTAGGTTGTAATCACAACTTTCGTGCTGAGTGAGCTAAAACAGCCATCACCAGACTTCTTGCACTGCCACTCCTTTCAAAAGGTTTCATTGACAGGCATCTTAAATTCACTGCCCATTATGACAAGTGTAAGTTATGTTTATGCAATAGCAATGGTGTTTACCTGTAATGCTGACACAAAGTACTATTCGTCCTTGATGAAATTTGTCAACATCTGCTTATGTAAGTAGAAGAAAGCAAACCTGAATGAGATTTCATATAGTATTTTAGTTTTAATTTCTCCTTAATATAGTTAATATACTTAACGATTAGCAAGTTTTGCTATTTGGGCAGCGATAGTAGTTCAAGAACCACTAAAATGTAGTATTAATGCATGTAATTTCTATAATATGGATAGTTTGTTTTCTTTAGGGAACTAGCTATGTATCCAAATAACTTTTATGCACTCAGTTAAAAGTAGTTAAGGTTAGAGACATTAGGCTACATATGTTAAGTAGCACTGCCTTTTTTGGATCATATTGTGGTGTTTGTGATTCTCAAAGTGGATATATTTGGGAAGATGATCAATTCTAAGTTGCTAGAAAGGAATTTATACTGTTGATAGCCCTTGACTGATAGGTGCTTGGCACAGCATAGAAAGAGGGACAATACTTGTAAAGAATTAAAGAAACTGGAGGTCAAAAATAATTACATAACATACAGTGAATGCATCCATGATATTAGTTGACTGCAAAACCAACATGTCAGGAATGTCTTTAGAATGAGGTAGACAATCTGCCAAATTTAATAAAGCCTACATGTTCAATTTACACCATGTCTGCATCATGGCATGAAGCGCACATGGTAGCGCACCATTTTGGATTCAGTAAGCAGCGCATAGGGCCTTGCAAACAAGGTAACACTGTGGCATACTAATTGAAGTATAAGCAGCTGAATTGTATGCTAATCAACCAATCCAAGATGGAGGAGCTATTCAACAAGCTATAAAGCAACTGTGTAGACTCATTGCTGGTTTTCCCTATGAATTCAAAAAACAATAGTAATACAGCCATCGAAACTAGGCTACTCAGAAAGAATGTTAGCAGCTGCTCTTTTTTGAATTAATTTGTATGTGCACCAGGCTGAAGTGTATGCTGCTAATTGATCAAGGCCAAGAAGGAGAAGAGTTTTCAGACCCTGTTTAACTTATCACAACCTACATGATGTGGAAATTGTAGAGCACTACACGGTGGATAGAGATACACTACATGAACTCTGTAACCTCTGTTGTCCTCAACTCAGACTCAGGGCAAACCGAGGGGAACCCATCCCAGTGGAGACAAAGGTATGCATGGAACTTAGAATCTTAGCTACAGGTACCTTTCAGAGATGAACAGGGGGCATACTGGGGGTGTCACAGGCATCAGCATCCAGGATCCTCCATCAATTCCTGAATGTTACGTTATGACATTTCAGCCACCACATATATTTTCCCCATACTCCTGAGGATATGGACACAAACATGCAGGAGTTTGACTATGTAGCACACTACCTTGAAGTACTGGGTGCCATAGACTGCACACATATAAAAATTAAGGCACCACCTGGGGACACAGGGTAGGCTCTACATAAATAGAAAGGGCTTCCACTCTATTGACTGCCAAGTCATATGTAATGCTAAGGAAATAATTTTGAATGTATGTGCTAGCAGCCCTGATAGTTACCATGACTCACATATCTGGCACACCTTCCAACTGTATCAGATGTTCATTAAGGGATGTCCCATAGGGTCAATTACTGAGGGATGAAGGTTATGCACTGGAACCATGACTGATTATACCCATCAGAAATGCACACACACCCACTGAAGAATGCCATAATGACGCACACGCTCAGATCAGAAATATCATATGTGTATGTGCTTGGGCTGCTGAAGTTGTGGTTCACCTGCCTAGATACATCTCAGGGAGCACTGCAGTACAACTCATGGACATGTACTGAAATATTCACAGTATGCCCCATGCTACATGACATCATCCTAAGAAAACATCTTCAGCAGGATCAGCAAGGGGAAGTAGCACACATCCCACCACCAATACCAAGATCACAACAGCCACATGCAGATGAGAAGTCAGAGGGTGAACACCAGCAGTTGTGGGTGTAGGAAAGTGTAAGCATGCTCAATATGTCCTTGCATTGGCCAAGAGACACATTGAACACTCATTCACCACCTAAGGACCTTAAACCTTCCTCCTACACACATGCATATATTAACATTGATGCCAGACAACTCTCAGAACCTTTAACTCTCCATGTATTGGCTGTGTCCTGCTTGCATCAGAAAGAGTCAACCCTGAACTAAAACTGTTACAACTGCTGCATTTACAAGGTAAGTATTGAACCTGGAGTGTATTGTGTAATAATATGACTGAGTGGCATATCCTTGTATTTCACTACTTGGCACGGTAAGCAAGTAAAAGGTGGGATATTTCTACAGAAATGACCTTAATATATGGCATCAGAGACTTATTTGACTGATATGTGTCCATTATTAAGTAATAGGCCTCAGGCATCAAAGATTCACTCATACCCTCAGTTTAGCACCATATGTTTGTACTGGAAAATCATTAAAGACAGAAGTTAGAAAGCAGTGGTACACATTGCAGTTTAAGACTTCACAACCATCACAAGATTTACAATAAACCTGAGAAATTTTGATGTTATCAACTGTTTAACTTTCTAAGGCCAATATCAGTCAAAGGTACAATTACCAGTTCAACATCACAACTGCAGCTAGACTAAGAATTAAGTCAGCTATCCACCCTGAGCATCAGACACAAAGTTCATGTATCCCTGAATCCAAAAGATACAAAACTGTGATATGGCATAGTTATTATCACTTGCAGAGAGTGTTGTGTGAGTTGGCAGGAAGCCTAAGCTTACACAAAAGATCACTGAGCGTATGTGAGTAAGAAAGAGAAATAGGCAGACACTTGGATAAACCAGCAAATGGCCAATGAGACAAAATGAGTTTTGAGCTGCATGGCTGAGCCATGTAACCCTTGTGCGTGTGTCTGTAGTAGTCCTCTAGGTGAAATTGGTGTGTGTGATAGCTCTGAGTCTTGGTATGTTGGACAGGTGTAAGCCATGCATGATAGAGGTGGCAATTCATTGTTGTCATCCCCGACTGTGAGAATTGGCTCTACCAGGAGTTGCACTGGCATGTCCACACCCACAGTCAAGATGCATTACTGCTACCTGAATGTGACTGATGTCTGCTAGAGAAACTCCCTTCATGAGGATGCCCAGGACCACGACCCTATGGCCTGCCACATCTGAGTGTGGGCAGCTCACCCACTGATGGAGCAGTGGAAGTACTGCTACTATGGACGTATGATCAGGCATGGCCACATTGGCTATTGGCAGCAGATGATGTGGCTGACATAGGCTCGCAAGGATGCCATTCCCCTCCAAGCAGACATTACATTGCAGACACAGCTTGTTCCTTCACAGACACCCCTCGTGACAAAGTGTCATTCATCTGATCCACTGAATCGGCAAAAAAGTGATGGTGGAGGCAGTCATGCATGTCAGCATGTGCCACATCTACAACTCTAAGCATTTCTCTAGAGTATTCATGGGAACATGCTTGCATCTCCATGATGGCCCTAAGCATGCATTAAGTGGCACAGGAAGAGACACCGGGATTAGGTGGAGGAGGGACAGCAGGCCTCCTCCAAGCACCCCTAACAGCCCTACTGCATGGCACCTAGCCCACACTTTGGCTATGGCCAGTGTCAACAGACACTGAAGCTACAGTAACCACACTTGCCTGATCAATGGCCTCACACTCTGCCTATCCAATATCTGAGGGCTCACTGGAATGGGTAGGCATAGACCAATTTCACTGCACCATCTGACTGCACCTCTGTTTGGCCACCATCATCAGAGTGTGCTAATATACTGACATCAAGTGGTAGAATTCCCATGCTTCCACTGTAAGGATCACCTGTGATAAAAAGCAACAGACACAGGACCAATTATTGCCTAAACTACTACACTCCAATCTATGCTAACGAAACAACAGTGCTATTAGACAGTACAGCAAAACACACAACAGTCCTGACATCAACATCACACTCTAAAATATTACTTTAAATTGTTCATCAGTACCGACATAAAAATGCTTGGCTTACCATCTGCAGATGAGGTTATTATTTGCAAGTTAGATGGGCCTGGAAGAAGTAGAGCAAAAGGTAAGGAAAACATCATCACAATTAACAGTAACACAGGGCATAATAGTTTTACCCCTTTATATGTCCATTAGCTATACTTTCAACAAGAACTTGGATGACAACTCCAATCTAAGCTAGTCAATCAGAATATGTTGTTAACTGTAGCAATCTTCAATCCCCAAAAAAATTATTGCAACATAGAAGTAACATATTGATTTCAATTGTTTTACTATACAAAAGTATTCAACAACTGAGATACCAAAGCCTACCTGGAAGCTCTTTCTAGGACATGCTTGCTGTCCATGAAATGGTTGCACCGATGTTGAGGGCATGCTGTTCTGCACTTTTCAGAGAGCTGTCTAGATCCATGACAGTGGACAGGAACTCTTTATTTAGTGTTAGTGGTGGCGCTATATCAGGGCTTCCCATGGTACCCATCTGATCATGGCCCAATGCAGCTGCTTTCCTCCATGCAGATGTGATCATGTCAGTGGCCCTATGGTTCACCTGCTCAAATTTCCTTCCATGGCCACCCACGCCATTAACATTGCCAACAATCTGCCTCCAAATCTACATTCTGTGTGCCATATCTCCCAGTACCCTTTCAAGCAGGAAGGCACCACATTGTTTAAAAGCATCTACAATCACTTGATTTTCAGCATCAGTGAAAAGTGATCGTCGAAGAGTGAGATGTCTGGGTGGCATAGTGTTAGGTGTCCTAAAAGATAACTGACAGATAATATACATAAGTATCACATAACTAAAAAGTAACTGTTCCCAAATAAGACAGAAAATGTAACATCCCAGTATTATTCAGTGGAGAAACATAAAACAGTCTAGAGATATGAAATATGAACAACAGGCTAGATGCAAAAAAGGAGAGTAACAATGGCAACATATCCTTGTTTTTGCCATAACAGAAATGCAACTTTTCTCCCCCAAAGTAAGTGGTGAATGATACATTTTGCTAACAAACCATCTTTGAAATGCTAAAGTGCTATCAAATGAACTGTCCCTGAAACATCTGTGCATATTTATCATAAGTAAACCAAACACAAAAGTCACTGATAAAAATACAATTATGAGCCAGAACACAGAGCACCCAACGTTCTTTTCCAAGTGGAAAAAAGTCTTCAATGGATAGCTGAACCAGAAACAACCAGGTAGACAGGAAATAAATCCAAGACCAAGTTTTAATTTTTAATATTTATCATAAAGCATTCCATTTTAAGGTACTGTTAATCACATATACCTATGAAATGACTTGACAATATGCCCATGGCATCAGTAAATGTCTAAGTAAAGCATACAGATAAAAGTGTAAAAGCCTTTACTTCAGATTTTTATTAATTACATTCCAGCATATGTAGTATGTAGCTGACAAAATGCAAGCATACCTTCTGAAGTTCAGTAATCCTTTGTGCAGATATATCCCAAAGTATTAGCCTCTGTTCAGGTTTCTCCACATAAACAAGTCTCCTCACCTTCAAGTTTGCATAGCTACATAGTTGACTTTTTATAAATTGTAGATTGAGGGATGTTAGCATGTTGAATATGCAAATGAGATGTGAACTGATTAGAATTGCTGAATCCCAAATACTTGTCTCTGTGTAGGTGATGTAAACATAATACAGACACTCCCTCAGTGTTTATTTTTAATATATTGCAACTGTGAATGATTGCTGGTTTGGAGAAGGAAAAAACAATGGCACTGCAGGCTGCCTTACATCCAGTGGGTGTGTCAGGTTAGACTTACAAAGTGTTAGATGTAAGGTTGGAAATGTAAGTAAACAGCACACAATTCACAGTTTGTGTTCATAAACACCCAAATTCCCCTTCCTTTGTTGGCAACTGCATATGATATTATTTCCAATTCATATCCTCATACATTTTAAGGTCAATGATATAGAATGGCTTATGAATGCATGTCTCAGATTACTAGTAAGATAAATTAAGAATGACCCACAAACAGAGAGGTAAGACAGAGCTGTACATTTGTAAGCAATAATCACAGCTGGTTGTGTGACCACTTAGTTCACTACATCCAAAAATGTACAAACAACAGTTGTATGGTTTCATATCGCTGTAGATAGTGTTGTAATTGGTTGTGTGTATAATGAGTTCAGTTCATTGCTGCAAAGCTGTTTGTTGGGAAAAGAGTATGCTCTGGAATTTCATTGGAATGAAAGTTCAAATCTAGATCTGTTTAGAAATATCTCATATGAACCAACATGGACAGAGCAGTGGTGCTGCAGGGGCATTGTCACCTCACAGCAAGAGGATTTCTGGTTCAATTCTCAGCTGGAGTGTCTTCTGTGAGGAGTCTGTAAGTCCCCCCTGTGTTCATGTGGGTTACCTCTGGGTGCACCAGTTTCCTTTTACGTTACAAAGACATGCGTTTGGAATGTTTCTCCCCGGGCCTCTGCTGAAAATTGGCTCATTTCAAGTTGGACTTTCCCGGTTAACAAATGTTAAATAAATAATTAAAAAAAATAAACATTTTCTAATGTGTATGTCATAGATTGATTTTTCTCATTTCAACTACTTGTCCTCTTTTTTTTTTTTTTTTAATTCTTTTCTTTATGAGGGAGTGAGGGAGGGGTGGGTGCATGCTGGATGTGGTGGTTAGCACAATCATGGGAACAGAGGAAATGAATGTCAGGTTTGGCTGTGATATTCTCATTTGTGTGAAGTTTGGCAGTGTACAAACTGGACAACTAAACCACCTGGGAAGCAGACAGGACCCAGACAGCAATAAATATCAACCTGATACATTCAATTATTTCTATTGGGCACCACTCAAACCTGCTAAGTGGTGTTAGGCGGCAATTAACACAGAGACCTTATGAATGATTAGTAAATTAAGGAATTTCATGTGACTAGTGCTATGACAGCAGGTGTAAGTTTAGGCTGGACTACAAATGGTCCTGGGTTCTAGTAGGGCATGCACCTTTTTTTAAAATGTTGTGACAGTGGCAGTTTATAGCAATGAACTGAAACAGACAAATGCTCTTTCAACATTCTTGTGGCAGTAGGTGTAAGTGTAGAACTGTTATACATATGGTTCAGTGTTCTATGCACTTTTACTGTTGTTGTACTTCCAGTTATATTCACTCTCACTTATAACACTTTAGATAGTGGAGCTGATATGAATTATATGTATGAAGGATGAGACACCATTATTGGGATTTCAGATGTATGACTGACGGTATACTGTGTACTATATTTCTGTAAGTATAATTTTGCTATCTGTACTTGCATGGGCTTCACATTTGCCTAAGACACATACACAACTGGATTACTATCCAATAACCTTGTCAGGTCACACACATATATGTGTAACAGCTCAAACTGTCACCTGTATTAATATATGATTCCTGAGTATGTTTGAGCAGCACTTCTTCTGTGGCAAAGATGGAAAATCAATGCTGAGTATGTCTAAGCAGCACATCTTCTGTGGCAAAGATGGAAAATCAATGCTGTACAGGAAAATGTTTTGTCCCTTATGCCTAGGTTTGAATCTCACAGTGTAAAAATCAAAATTTTCAGTGTATAAACAAACATGGCAGGTTATTACATTTATGCCCCCAGTGCATGTCTGCAAACCTATCTCACATAATAGTTACCTTCCAGTTTCCAATAAATATTTCCAGGTTACATCAGTATACACCTCTCAAACTAAGGCCAAGTGTCAGACAGATTAACCTTCCAATTGCAATTCTTTAATTCCTCACTGCTTGACTCTGCTTACCATCATGCAAATGCATTGCTTGGGTGTGTGTACTCCCAGTAAATGTGATAACTGGTATTGGTGGAAAAGTATCAGTCTCCATTGCTCTTGCTCTGCTGGTAGACATGGCTGGCATTATAGGGAAGGTGAGAGGTTTAGGGTATGGATGTGGGATGTCCAGGAGTCCAGGATACTTATTGGACTCTTGGTAAAGCACCACAGCCAAAGGCAGGGGGACTATTCTGGCTACCAGTACAAGTGTAAGCAACATAGGCACCACTTTAGTGACCTACAGAGGAGAAAAATAATACTCTTAACCATTGGTTAGAGGGATTTAAGACTGGGGATATCCCACCGCAGTATTTGTATAGAGTACTTGTAAGACTTAGAAAGCTTAATATAGGCAATAATGGTATGCCTAATGCTCTTCGGTTCTTTTCTATTCTTTCCCTAGCTGCCAGGGATTGGGAGTTCAATGTCTGAGCCCATGAAACTAGATTAGGAGAAACTGAGGGAAGCAAGTGGTATGTATGCAGCAGAAAAGAAGTGTTATTGTAGCATTAGAAGTTAAAGATCACTTTTTTTGTATTTTATAGAGTTATATCAAATTGAGCATGCCTATCACAACTGTAAAAGCAAGTATGCATGCATTAGTCTGTAGCACAGACCAATTGTAAGAGTTCAATATTAGACATTAGTCAGAGGCCGTGGGTTCAAATGCCACAATCTGTGAGTATACAATACTGTTATTTCTTCAATAATATTGACATTAAATTAAAAACTCTATACCAATGGCACAAATGCCTTGCTGTAAACTGTAATCTGTATAAGTGGAACACGCATATTTGCAATAATGCAGATTTCATGGATTACTTGAAACAATCTGTAGTATAGTGTGTATCTGTTAGGAGGTATGCTTAAATGCAAAACTTAAGATAAAAAAGTTCTGTAATTGCATTAATGCATTGTATGCCACATATGATGGCACTAATTTTATTTCTTTTTTTCTCTCACCACACTCATCCCTCTGTTTTATTTTCTTGATTTTTATTTTACTTGTTTTTTAAAAATATTTTTTTTCTTTTTTTTTCTTTTCTTTTTCCTTTTTTTTATTTTTACTATATGTCGTCAAAATGTGTCCACATCATCCATAGGTACCACATCACTAAATGCTCCACAGCACAGTGAGGTAGGCCAACCTCAGTGGATCAGCCTGCCCCCACTCCACTGGCTCCAGCACCGATGCCCAGCATATCTGGGAGCCAACCTGGCAGCACTGCCTCTGCTGCCCCTGCACTACCTGTGCCCTCAGGTAGTTCTGACCTGGAGGCTGGTCCTGTGATATCCTCTGTGAGCACTGGTGGAGCTGGTGATTTCATCACCCATGACGAGTTGCCAGGGATGGTGCATAGGGTTGTGCACAGCACATTGGTGCACACCTATGCCAGATGGAGAAGCTGCTCTCCCTTATGTTCCATAGGAGGAGATGGCAAGCACTTCCACCATCAGTAGAGTAAGGTGACAGTGATGACAGTCCAGTGGGTGAAGACTTGATTCTCACTGTCTCCAAACTTGATGGTCATGGGCCTGGGTTGTCTACTGCCTCACCCCAATCATGGTGTTCCCTAAACTTTTGTGTCCATCACCATCCCTGTCTCCTGTCTTGTTTGTCTTGTTGGTCTGTAATTGCTTCATCACCTATCCAACTTGCCTGACCCAGACGTACCTACATCCTTTCCCCAACATTCCTCTCTCTCTCTCTGAAATAAAAAATAAATGGGCACCTGTCCCACACACAAAAAAAAAAAAAAAAAACTTCCCATCCCACTCATAGCTCTCCATTTCACACTTGTCTTCTTGGCACATTTGATTTAGTCCAATTGGCTATACAATATGATTGCTTTGTGGTCACCCCTCTTTATGAAGGTGACAGTCCAGATTCAGTTGATATTCTACACATATTTTCAGTTTACACTGTTAAAGAAATGAATTGCAGTGGTTCTCTCCTACCTCACTCCTGCACATTCCTGTACTGCTTTCCCTTTGCCCCCCCCCCCCCGCTTGCTCCCCATTTCACCACATTCCTATCTACCCCATTTTCACCACTTTAGTCTGGTCAAAAATAGAATCACAATACATAAGTAGCAGAAAAATGGATTCCTTCACATTTTGTGACCCATGTTTGTGCAGAGGTGTGCATCATGCACCAATGCACAGTGATGGTGAGCAGTGGCAAAATGGTGTGGTTATCTCCACACAATGCTGTTTAAACCCACTGTGCTGTACCAACACACAGCAACACATGTACTATAAAGAATTCTTGTCATTGCATTATCAATGTTTATTTAAAAGTATTTGAAAATATTAGATACACCTGGATTCAAACCCAGTATCATCTGGGCTAAAAAAGAAATGTGCCAGTACATTTACACCTGCTGTCATAGGGTCAGTTAAGCAGCAGGTGTGTTTTATAGACTCAATACTAACTCTCAGACTTTAGCAATATGGCTTTTGTTTGTGCACTGCTTAGCTACATGCAAACATGAATAGTTTTGGAAATGTGTATCTCACACGCACGAGCATTGCCAATGGTCAGACAAAGCTGCTCCCTGCCGTGCTAAGGAAAAGTAAATATTATTATGTACTACTGTTATTTATTGTCCATTTCCTGTCTATGACATGAAATTATATATGGAAACTTAACAAACTGAAGGCCCTATCTAACAATATGTCACATATTTACAATACAGCCATATGTTGCCTCCCCCAAGCACTGCAACCCTCGTGTCTCAGTACTTTTTCCACCCATATATCACCTACACTACAGAAATTAATATCCAGTGTTGTGGGACATGCAATGTACATTAATCTGGCACATGCAGAACTAGAGCTATTGACCCATAAGCCTAAAAAGCTGTATATGTAAGGCTAGTGAAGGAATCAGCATGGACCTTGTCCACAGGGACATAGGTGACCTTCAACACACTTGACTTGATCCATGTTGGTTCTGTCAAGGGTAGGTCTTGCTTATTAAACACAGAGGACTTCTTTGACACTGACCCCAAAGATGTGGATGAGGGCCACAGGGCATACTGCCGATGATGAGTTATCCAAGACCTTTGACATTATCCCCCATTCATGTATCATAGAGAAAATCTCCCATCTGCAAATTAATCCATACATTACTAGATGGATAGCCAACTGGCTCACTGACAGATTGCATACTGTCAAAGTTGAGGACTACACTTCCACCACTAGACTTACCGGTGGAAGACCACAGGGATATGTGCTGAGTCCTCAACTGTTTGGAAACTATTTCTCTGCAACCCAGACAAAGATAAATGGCATGTGGTTTACCAAGTTTTCAGATGACTGTTAAATGGATGCAGTCATATAGAGTCTCCCAATGATGGTAACATATTATAGAAGGGGCTGACACAAACAAATGATTGGTGTCAAACTCACAGACTGAACCTTAAAGCAAACAATGCCTTATTGCTCCTTTGACAATGAAGTACCCCTGTTAATTATGATATACATAGCATACTCTATAAGCTCAAACACAGTGTTGCGAGATTTGGGAACACATGTTGGTAGGAATCTACACTTCAATCACTGTGTCTCTAGTGGTGGGAAACACATTCTACATTGTGCACCACAAAAATAAGACCATCAAATCCAAGACCAGTGAGGTTACAGCTTTGCTGTACTCTAACCTTATCAGACCACTAATTGAGTGGAATGCCCCTTCTCGCTGTACCTCACCAAACACCTGCAGCAACTGGAGAAAACACAGAGCTTTGCAACCAGTAGAATCCAGAACCTCTAAAACATGAACTGCATGGAAAGACTGAAAGACCTGCCACTGTACTCAGTATCATGCAGGCTGCTGAGAGGTGACCTGTGCCTGGCCTACAGAGCAGTTTCAGACCTTGTCCTACTGGAAATGCTAGATATCTGCAAATGAAATGGGACAAGAATAACTTGCTCTAGGGATCTCTACCTAGCCAATGGCAAACAAAACATGCTGGGGGAGACAGATACATCACCCAGCGATTGACGCTCTTCTGTAATAGGGTCCCACTGCATGTGAAGCAGTGCTCCTCAATGACACTATTCAATTGCAACCTTGACAACTGGATGAGGGATTGTAAATTCACTCTCTTTTTAATTTCTCCTGATTTTTTTGGGTTTCTAATACTATGATGGGAATGGACCCCATTCCTATGTCAAAGTATGATTAAAGTTCATAACATTAGTATTGTTTCAATCTTTGATGTCAGCCAGAAGTGCTCTTTGCAGCACCTGCAATGTGAGCAGTAATGACTCCTTCTGCAGTTTGTACAGAGTTACATGTATCGATAACACGTCTAAATACAATTGTAGATTCTGTTTTTATAAGACACGTTGCTCCTGCTACTATTGGGACTGTCTGGGTATCTTTCTTCCACATTGCTCTCGTCTCTGCCTGCAAATTCTGATATTTTATGACTTTGTGTCTCTCTGTACGCAAGACACTGTAGTCACTGGGTATAGCAATTTCAATGATCAATGCTACTTTTGTCTTCTTTTCATGGACCAGTATACCTGTTTTTTCCCATCTATTTTTTGAACTGTTGATAATGGGTGATCCCATGTGATGTAGACCTCGCCATTTTCTATGATGCTTTGTGGCTCATGTTTCCAGTGTTTTCCAGCTACTTCAATACCGTAATGTTTGCACAATCTCCAGGGCAACAGTCTTGCCACATTATTATGCCTTTCAGTATACAGTCCTGCAATTAGTATGTCACAACCAGCAACAAGGTGTGCAACTGTTTCCAGTTCTGTTTTACAAAATCTACATTTGTCTGTTTCTCCCACATGTTCAATGGACTTTGTAAACCAATGTGTATGTAGTCCACTATCGTGAGACACCAATATTAACCTTTCATCCTTTGGTTTGAATTCACCTCTCCTTAACCATTCCTGTATTTGATCCTGATCAACATCGCATTGTTCCAGGAGTTTTCTATACTTGGAGTTATATTTATGCATTTTCCACATGTCCTGCCTTGTCATCTGATTCTTCAACTTATATTCTTTCTTTTGTTTTTGGCACATTCAGTTGCTGTCTGATTTTTATCTACTTCTGGTTTGATTTCCATTCCCTCTTGGTGCTGATATACGTCTGATAGACTAAGAAGGGAAGTCATCTTAGATTTATTCTCTTCATGTTTTTAAACTTTCACTATGTTTGGGTCTTGTGAGTTCAGCAGATATGCATGCAGTGCCATGATTGCAGATCTATACATGTAATCAATTTCAAGGAGGCTCATATTTTCTTCAGAATGGGGAATATATAATCTTGGTATGCACTGATTTTTATAAATCATTTGAAGAGCATGAAGCATCCTTCTTGTTTCCCTGTCTAATATATTCAACATCTTTTGGGGCCAGTTAGTCACTCCAAAACTGTAAGTTAGGACAGGAAGAGCAAACTGGTTTGTAGCCTGAACTTTGTTCCTACATGTCAAAGCTGTTTTCAGGATTAATTTAAGTCCTCTAAAATATTCCTTGCTGTGCTTTATTCAGATTTGTTCATGCTTTATTTGTATTCCTTCATTAGTTCCCAAATATTTATGTACCCTCCTCTTGTTCAAGTTCTTTTATATCACATTCTTGTCCCAAACTGATGTTTTCTTGGGGCTGCAGCTTTCCTGCTTTAAAGGTTGCTTTTGCACATTTATCAAGATGAAATGACATTCTTATATAATTTGAAAAATGTTCACTACTTTCAGTTGTGCTTCAGATCCTCATCTGATGAGCTATACAGTTTTAAATCATCAACAAAAAGAAGTTAAGAAGTATTTACACTTTTTGCTTTCTGGTAGCCAAATTATAGCCCTGACCTAATCTGTTAAGCAGAGAGTTTAATGAGTTAAGGATGAGGCAAAAGAGCAACAGTGACAGAGAGTTACCCTGTAATAGCCCCTGCTGGATCTTTAACCCTGGAGTAATAATTTGTCCTTTATCATGGCTTACTGCAAAGTGGTTTGCCACTGTTTCATAGTCACTGCGATGCAGTTTATCAGGGTAGGGCATATCTTATACATTTGAAGGACTCTTTTATCCAAGAATGTGAGATGTTGTCAAATGTTATTTTGTAGTCTATCCATGCCATACTTAGATTCGTCCCCTTTTTACAGTTCTCCACTGTGAATTTATTTAACAACAAATGATCCTTTGTTCTATATGACTTTCTTTTATTACCCTTTTGTTCTATTGCCATAATTGAGTTTTCTTCTAAATGACTATAAACTCTGTCGGTATCAGTTCCAGTGTATAGTTTATAAGTCGTTGGAAGGCAAGTTATTGGTCTATAGTTTTAAGGGGAGCTTGTAGGTTCACTCTCAAGCAAGAGAATTGTTTTCCTGTTGTTAGCCTGTCTGCTGTCTGTTTGGCGTGTACATATAAATAGTTATTACTCATGGCTAAATATTTGCACAAAAATGATAATACTTTTAGCTAGAAGTTAGTTACTGCATCTGGGCCTGGGGTTTTCCAATTAAAGGCTTTTCTTAACTTTGTTTCAATCTTTCTGGCCTTTGCTTCTTCTTCCCATTTCATATCCTGTGCATCTGAACTTCTTATTCTTTTACTTCTTCTGTCCATTTGGCATCTTTGTTATGTTCCACAGGATCTTCATAAATATTTCTCCAAAATGTATCTATTTCTTCTTTTTTGGTGGTCTTTCAATTCCTTTTACCTTGTTTCCCAATTCTCTATAAAACTGTTTTGAGTCATCAATAAATTGCTTATTTAGTACGTTTCCTTTATATTCATCTGTGCATCTTCTAAGCTTTTCTGCCTGTGCTGATATTTTTAATTTATTATTTGTGATGGTGCATTATAAATCCTGACCCATTATAATACTGCACATTTCTTTTATCACGTCTATCTTTCTGAGTATTTTTGTTGATCTGTTCCTTCTTCTATACTCTTCTAGCAGTGACACTTCTTGTCTTAATTTCCTTATAGTTTTCTTTATTCTATACTTTCATGATGGCATTCAATTTCTCCCCATCCTTTCCCTTACTACCTTGTGTTCTTGTGGTAGGACTTTATCTGTTATTAATTTGGCAGCACAGTAATGTATCCTAGTTACTTCTGTTATATCTCATGAATCTCTATGGACAGTCCTAATCACTGTATTCATTTTTTTTTATCAAACTTCTAACTTTTGGGGTATTATTTACCTTCTGTAGTCTATTTCTTTTATTGATCTTAATATATCTATCCATCTCTATTAAATTAAGCAACTCTTCTCTTAGATCATTTTCTTCTAAACTGAGGGTACATTCATTGTTTGCCATTTCCTGCAGGCATTCTATAGAAAGTTCCAGAGCTTCTTCCTGTGCCACATGTTTTTCAATTTCACCCTGTGTCATCCATCACTTTTTCATATGGGAACTCACTGGCCTATCCCTCCATGACATTGACTGTGTCAGAGTTACCACAGCTTCCTGTTCTTTCCCTTGCTGTATGGCTCCAACTGAACCTTTGTACTGGTTTCATATGGGAGGCTCTAAAGTAGCTTCATATGTTAACTGATTAGATGCTTCCTCCTCCAGTGGTTTCTCCATAATTTGGGTGTCCATTGCTCTATCCTGTTGTTTTGTTATCTCAGTTACATTTTCTACACAAAATCCTTAACTTTGCAGGTAATCCATAACCTCAGTTTCTATTTCTTTGACTTCTCCATTACTAATCTCCTTTTCTACTTTTCCTCTTTGTCTTCTTTTTTGTATTGTAAAGTTTTCCATGCCCAGATTCCTTTGTCTGTATTTCTCTTGAAATATCTTTGGCGCTGCTCTTTTTGCATTGATTAGTTTTGCTTTCTCCTTTGCATAAATAATGCACCATATTAAATCTCTTTTTCTTTCCCATGTCCATATTTCTTCTTCATATCTCTCCTGCTCATCTTGTTTCTCCTTACTTTGGGGACTAGTTGCTCATCATGCTGTGACATAACTTGTATTAGACTTTCTACACTGAATTCTTCACTTTGCAAATGTTCCATAAATTCAGCTTCTATTATTTTAACTTCTACGTGATTAATCTTCTGCTCTACAGTCCCTCTTTGTGATCTTATTTATTTATTTATTTTGTGTGTGAAATTTTCCATATATGGATTTCTTTGCCTATATTTCTCTTTTAATATCTTTGGGGCTGCCTTTTTTGTATTGATTAATTTTGCTTTCTCCCTTGTAATAATATTGTACCATATCAGATCTCTCTTTCTTTCCGATGTCCATATTATTTATTTTATACCCTTCAAATACCTCTAATGTTGTTGTTTAAATTTTTGCACTTTCTCAGTCTCTTCTTTTTCCAAATGGCACAAGGTTTCTTGGTCTGCATAGTATTTTTCATGCATCTGTTGTATTAATGAATGCAATTTTTTATTTGAAGCTTCTGACAGTTTTTCTTGAGAAAGCATTTTTCTTTGCTCTAATTTCTTTGCTCTAATTTTATTCTTAATCCTTTTGTATGCAATTTATCTGGAAATTCTGGGCTTTTTGCATAATAGTAACAATACATAAATTCTTTCTTATCCTCAGTAGTCTACTCTATCATCTGTATGGTTCTTTTTTGGCCTATCAGTTTTTGTGATTTTTGTAAACTACTTCCTTTTACAATGGGTGTGGGGGCATCTTCCCAATGGGCCTTGCATAGCCCCATTGTAGGAATATTTCCATGTCCTGAGGATTCTACACTGTCATTTTTTCCAGTCCTGGTACCAGTGTGCCTACTAAGACTGGGCACTTTCTTATTTTGGGACTTGTGCACCCAGCTATCTTCTTTATTTTTAACCTCTTTCTGTCCATTATATATGTTATATAAAATACAGTCTATATATCAGTTTTGTCTTGGTAAGATTTTGTGAAAAATAGGGCCCACCTCATAAAGGCACTCACCAGGACTTGAGGATAAATTCAATTCCAGCACTACTCTCCTTTTGCTGATTTTATCATCTCTCCATTTTGACCCCCTGGGGTGGCACCTATGTCCCACATGGACAGGGCCAGTCGCTGCTGCTCACAAAATCACTCTGCTAACAATGACCATCTAACTATGCTCAGTAAGGGTACTTGTATTTTTACACAGCTAAGTTTGCAAACATCCTAGGGCCATTAGGCTAGTAACCTCCTATAAACCTATGCAGGTCTCCCAACATCTTCTTTCCAAAATGGCTTGCTGATGTCATCCACTATAGGATGACATGTAACCTTGTAAAATTCAGACTTGTGCTATGGTGCTTTTGTAAAGTACTGAGTTCTGTAATCTGTGTACTTAGGTAGGGGTTCTGTTTTCACTGCAGTCAACTGTGCATGTGTATGTGTATGTCTGTCTATGTGTGTGTGTGTGTGTGTGTGTGTGTGTGTGTGTGTGTGTGTGTGTGTGTGTGTGTGTGTGTTTGCTTGCTTGACATTACAGAGAGTATTTTGCACCAGCATGTGGAACAGTGACATCATCATATTCTCCTCAGGAGACACTGCTGATGTCATCAGGTGTAAAGTGTTGTCTAAAACACTCCATACCAGGCTTGAGCTGTGGCACTTCCTTTAAATACAGAGGTCTGTAGTCTGTGTACTTAGATAAGTAAGTGTTCTGTTCTCACTGCGGTCAAGTGTGTGTTTGTGTGTGTATTTGTGCTCCTGCCTGACATTACAGAAAGCCTTTTACACCAGCATGTAGGACACTATTATTACCATATTTATGTATGTATGTATTTATTTATTCATTTATTTATGCATTTATTTGTCTTTTGCTGACCAGGTTAGTCCAAATGGGCTGGTGGCCCATTTTCTGTTGAGACTAGTGGAGAAAAGCTCCACACAAATGATAAAATAACACTAACTATGTTTTATCACATGTAATAAGAATATGAATACTAACTACATACATTCATGCCATAAATGACACTAACAAAGTATAAAATTCAGGAAAAAGTACAGCTGAAAAAATAATAGAGGTAGAAACATGGAATACAAATGTGGATTTACAATATGGCATACAGAATAAAATATATTATTATAAAAAAACAAGCCCTAACAACATCTATAATGACTAAACCAAGCTGGTAGAGAGGAATAAGTACTACATAGAATGGTTAAATTAGAGGGGTAGGGAGGGATGTTTAGGAGAGTCTAGAGAGTGAAAGAAGATAGTTATGAAGAAAGTATAGTAGTTAAGAGAAAATAAGAGATTTAAGTATAGTATTGCTCAGTGCATTGCTAAGGTACCACAGTACTAGTTATTATTCAGAGCTGAGTGGCCTAGTGCACTAATGCACTAGGCTGTTATATTAACATAAGTAGAGGAGAATTGTTCTAGTCTAATGATTGTGGGAGTAAATGTTTGGTAGGGTGGTGACAGGTGCAGGAGGGAGAGTTAGCAAGGTAGTTTTTCAATTCTCTTTAGAAGTGGATCAAAGATTGGATAGAATGTATACTGGTTGAGAATTTATTCCAAGTTTGAGATATAGAGCATTTATAAAATAGTCTGCCTATTGTTTTGTCAGGCCTGCAGGTGTTAAGTAGCATTTGGTCAGCACTACAGAGAGATTGTGAAAGTTTGTAGGGATAGGAGGGTGGACAGGGAGGGACAGCTTGCAGGTCTGTAAAGTAGGGAATGTGTCATCTGTAGCTGAGAATGTTGGAGTAGTTGAGGGAATTCAAGCCACTGTAGTTGTTTAAGGGCAAGGCAGTGATGGGATTTGTAAAGGAAGTTACAAGCAAATCTGGCTATCTGATTGTAAGTTTGTTCAAGTTGGGTTAAAAGATTTGCTTGGAGGTAGGTAAAATAGAAATGTAGATTAGGCAGGGGAGGAGACAGGCTTGAGCAAGTGAAGTCCTTGAGGTGATGGATAAGAAATCTACACAATCAAGTGAGTTTTTGATTTGTCTTTTTGATTGATTGTTGTATATGATAGACAATTTCAGTAGATCTCCTCAACAGACACTGCTGATGTCCTCAGCTATATCTGATTTGTGGATATGCACCATTCCCACCAGGGGAGGGTCAGAGACTGGCCTGGAGGCCAGGCTGAAATTACCTCATCCTATATGATACAGATTACAGTGACATGGCTTTCAGTCTATCCACATACATCATGGCATGGTTTGTAAGCCCTGTGTTTTAGTGATAAGAAAGGCCTGTGGTCTGACCAGCTGCTGCATGTGTCTGGTGAGGTACATGCAAAACAGAGCATTATACTCTTTTACTGTTCTGATGAGATTCAAGTACAGTTCTATCATACAATCCTATGACCTAAATATGATGGTGTGATTTATGATGTGCACAACATAGGCTTTCAATACCAGTGTGGACCCTTGGAGGTTGAAGTTCAGATTGCTATCTACATATGTTCCCAGTGCTTGCATCACAGGCTTTCAGAATAAGCAGGACTAATGTCAGTTATGAACTTAGCATGGAGTTCCACTTTTCAGAAGGGCAACATAAAGACATATTTCTGCATTTATTTGTAGATTGTGTGGCTTTGTCACCAACCATTTGTCAATCATTTGTCTGTGTTAGCTCCTCCTGTAGTATGTTATCATTATTGGTGGACAAAATGATTGGACCCAATATGCAAGAATCATCAAACCTGGTAAGCCAAAGGCCATATACGTTAGCCTGAATTGTCCAGAAATAGATTCTAAACAGCTTTTATATACTTAAAAGTAGGTGTGGAAAATGTATGTAGTGTTTAATTTTAAACCAGCCTACTCAAGGCAAACAGTATACACAGTGTAAAATAGTATAAACAGGGCTGTAAAAGTGCACTTTAGAACAAGTACCCATGCCCACACACCACTACTGATTAGATCAAACTAATTCCTAGTTAAGGAAAACACTACCAATCTATTTGCAAATGACATTCCAAAATCATGTATTAAGAAAATCATAAAATACACATAAAAAGACTTTTAACTAAAATTGCTTTCAGCTACCTAATGCAGTAAAGCCTTCATTTGGTCTGTGACAAGAACTAACATCAAGAAAAAACACATTGCTATCTAATCATAAACATAATCTAACTAGAATATTATAAATATCAAAATACATCTTTCTAATAATATCATCTAGTAAATATCCATCCATGTGTATTAGTGTGCATAAAAAATGAAAAGCTCTGAAAAAAATGTCAGTGCTTTGCAAAAAAAAAAAAAAAAAAAAAAAAACTATCATGACAGTGTTCGTGTATACACCCCAAAACATGTTTATACTATAAAAACTAGTAGAAAAAACATACAAATAAACAGAAAACAGTGGATGAAATAAACTTGAAATATATAAAGGTGTGCAGATTTGTGCATGAGTGTGCATGAATGTCCACCAGTATGGTAAATGGGAGAATTATACCAATGCTACATGACAATAGTGTCATGAAAAAAAATGTGTATTTTGAATTTACTGTTTAAATCTATGTTGTGAAGCAATAAATCTAATCAAAGCAGAATTTAGGTTAAAGTAACTAACTATATATATATATATATATATATATATATATATATTTATACCCATTTTATACATCATTTTTATTAAATATTTCCTCAAAAATTTCCTAAAAAACCTTTACAGATTGTGTGGCAGCTTACGTATATTCAATACACTCTTAATAGAGCAATAATAGTTAAGTTCTGTTTTTCTGAATGCATTTAATTTCAACTACCAAATAATTATTTTTTCTCCAAAACACCATTGGCATCCCCTTCAAGTTCATCCATCTCCACACAGTCCAGAATGATACATTTAAAACCAGAATGTCTGGGGTGTTCTAAGTGCTTGAATAAGGCATTCCTCTGGCATTTATGTCTGAAGTCAGAAAGATTACCTAAAATCTTTTTCAGTTTTTTCATAGTCGTATCCACATAAAATGCAGGGAGTCATTGCACATGGCCCTGTATACAACTTTTTCAATATTACAGTTACCACCTGCTGAAGATTTCACTATCTTTTTTTAAGGTATGCACACTAGTATTCATATAAACTGCAGTTAGTTGGCCCAGAGATTTTAGTGCTCATGCTATCCTGGTGTTACTTATTTTTCTTTTCCACATAGCTGTGTATGCTTCTGCTCTTTTTATATACAGAGGTAGGGTGATCTCCTAAAACCCTTACAAGCTGCTGATTGTTGGTGAGGATGGCTCAGTTCTCCTTCATAATGGCTTTAATTGTATTGGAATCCCAGGTGTAAGTTAGAATACAACTGTGTTTACTTTTCTCTTCTTTTGGGTTAGGGTGCCCTTCTTACATAACTCTAGCAAAAGGCCTATTCCACACAGTCATTGTTAGTTTTAGAATCTCTAATGGGATCCAGGATCATATGTAACATGTTTCATTCATATCTTCTGGTTAAGAAATCATTTTCAAGATCATTCATATTTTTGATAAAAGGGGTCAAATCTGTTGTAATGCATGCTAATCTGTAGCCTTATAATTTTATTACATTGTGCTTAGTTTTTACTGGATGCATGCTGTCTCTGAGAAGTAAGTAGTTCACTTGTGTTGGTTTTCTGTATAAGTTACTAATTATGTTTCCTGTCTTTATTGATACTGACAGTCATATTAGAGAACTGCACTGAGTCTGAGCTATTGGAAGTAGTAAATTTCAGGTAGGAGGTGATGTTATTGATGCAATAGATAAACTCAATAAGTTTAGATTTCTCACCTTGCCAGATTATAAATACATCATCGATAAAGTGAAGGTAGCTGGTCATAAAATGCTGGTATTCACTTTGCAATATAAATTCCTCCTCCTACTTGCCTAAGGCTACATTGGCCATGCTAGGGTCCATAGCTGCACCCATGGCTCTTCCCCTCATCTGTTTGTAAGTCTGGCCATTGAAACTAAGAAATATTGTAACTCATCACCAAGTTTATTAACTTTCCCAAGCATTCCGTTTGCTCTTGTGTAATATTATTTCTGATTTGAGCCTCTGTAGCTGCTTTGATGCAGTACATGTGTGGTGACATACTGTTTACCTTGAATAAGCTGGTTTAAAATTAAACAATACATGCATTTTCCACATCTACTTTTAAGTATGCAAAAGCTAATATATTTAACATTGTTTAAATAGTTTTGATATTTTGTTACTGTGGATCATTTGTCTGTGACAAATAAAGGTTTGCTACTTTGGAACACTATCTGGGTTTCATGATTTTTGGAAATGATTGTCACTGAGCTCATCAATGAAGTTTTAAGACCACTCGTTTCTTTGTTTTTTTATTTGATATATATATATATATATATATATATATATATATATATATATATATATATATATGCCATGCATACCAGTCAATTATCCTGTGTTGCTCATAATGTTGTATAAAGGTATAGCAGTGTCCCTCCTAATAGCTCCAGCAGATGTTACAGTGCCAGGATAGTGTGCCTGATTACCTTTATAGAGTGTGTATGCATCACAATAGTTGTACATGTGTTTGTGCAGAATCATCTGTTATCACTCTTGATGGAATTATATAAACTGGTTTCCCTCCTAAGTAATAAGATGTATTTAATAGAAAAATACATATAATTTGGTATAACTGTTTTTTCCTTCATAGTATCAGAGGTTTGGTAATCATAATAACAGTGTGAACAAATGTGCTTGTGTGAAACAAAAAGTATTATACTTCTGAATGTTTTTGTAACAAATGGTATTAACAATAGAGGCTTGTTTAAATATCCTCAACAGATATTCAAGATAAAGGGAAATGGCTAAATATCACATATATTATATCAGAGGCATAGGATTACTGGTCTTATTATTCTGATATTGTCCATGATTGTGGTTGCTTGTTTCAGTGTTATCCATGAGCCTTTACCTGTGTCCCACTTGCTGGAGACCTCTGTTGAGATTACACTCATATTCAGGCAAATCAGTTTGTACACAATATGCACCCTACCCCAATTGTATGTCATATCCCTGATAGATGTTCTATGCATTATTCATGTAAGGATGCTTATCTCACACAGACATCCTTCCCATTGTAATGTCACTTTGAGTGACAGTGACATAATACACATTTTCACTGTGCAGTTCCTAATGTACCACATAGATGCATGATTGGTGTTGGTGCTTCTACCATCTTCCATTGACATGCTCTCATCTGCTGTGTATTACATCATTTCACCTGTCCTCTTTCCCTCTATCCATTTCTTCAGTTCATCTGTGTGTCCCTATTCAATAAACACACTTCCTCTGAGTGTTTATTTTATATAAGAGTCCATGCCCATTACAGATCATTTACCCAGCTTTAATACAGAATGCCAAGAATTGGATTTCACATTATTCTGCACTGTAGATACACTGTCTTTCACCGTGTTAGCAATTGTGAAACAAAGTTCAGCAGCAACAACAAGACATTGCATAGGGCTAGCCACCTAGCAGTTTGAACATTGGCTCTAAGTGATGGTCACTTTTGATGTAATACTCTGATCCCATGAGCAAAATGGGAACAAAGGGGTTAATGTTGATGTCCATTCTTATAGCGGCCAATTGAAACTCAGCACAATATTGAAACACCTGAATTATATCAAAAGGATGATTATAATCCTACTCAGAGTTGAGCTGAAGAGGCAACAAGCACAGGTGACAATTCATAATGGTAGTTGTGTGCAATAAATATATTTATTTTGTCACTAGGACAAAAAAAGATTAATTGCAGTGAATATTTGATAACTTTTACTAAAATAATAAAGTTGGCAAGCAATAGCACCTATAGATCCAAAGTCAAAACATATAACTGCAAATGGGAATGTACTTGCATAAAAGTGAATGTGACTAACAAAACAAGTTGTGTGATATATCTGATATGCAGCATTTTAGAAGGATTTTTGAACAAGGTTGGTTTCAGTCCACAGTTTTTAGAAAACCTACATTCTCCAATGCATATTTGCAGTTTAGTAGCTGACACTGCTATGGTTAGCCTTGATTAAAGGCAAATGGTGAGGTTGTTGAGGCTTATTACAAATTATACTTTCTTTTTTATTTAGAGTTGAACAAATTAATGAGGTTGCTACTAGACAAAGATTATCCTAGAAATGTATTAATAACTGTAGCACCTGCAATTGAGGAAAGGGAAAAAATGACATATTTATATCAGTGTTAAAGCGTAGTGAATTCATTCTACCTCTTCAGAATTTGAATTCTAATATGACTGAAACTATGTTTTTATTGTTCTACTGTTGTTAATATTGTTAGGCATATTGTTTAAAATCTCAAATTACTTTTAATTCTGACAGAAGAAAGAAGGCAGGTGAAAAAATACCATTGTTGTTAAAAGAAAATAAATATTAAATTTTGTAATCAAAGGTTAAAAGTAAAATTGCAAAACAGAGAAGGGTGAAAAGTGATGGTGCCAGGTTACTAGTACCAGTATATGGTGTGTCGCAGATATTTTGAGTGCAATAAAACAGGAGCTGTTTTTCTTGTCCTCTGTCTTTCTTGTGACTGTTTTTTTATATGTTGGGAAGGGTAAAACACTATTATGTCATAGGAATAATGAGCATTTATATGATGTATGTAATAAAAGATCTAAATAATGTACTTAATAAGTATACCACTTCTTTCAAAGATTTTAAGAAACGCTTTGGAAACCAAGTTAAGTATAAAAAGTTTTATGGCTATTGCATTTAAGTGCTACACAGTTACCAGGTTTAAATGAGATGTTTCTTTTTTCATTTTGAAACTCTAATCATTTTAATTATACTGACACATTTCTAAAGAATGCATTTTCTGTTCAGGATAATTTTATTTAATCTCTCTCTCTCTCTCTCTCTCTGTATATATATATATATATATATATATAATCCACAAAATGAAGCAGCTTTTCAGGCAAAACAATAAAGCCATGAGCAGGGCAAGCTTAGAAAATTGTGAAAAAAAACCCACAAATGGCTTTACCTGATGATGTTTTGCATTTCACTGTCTGTTTAAAAGTAGTCCTTATTAACTGATTTAGTTCTGATGAAGTTCTGATTATATTTTGGACAAAAGCACCAAACCATACTTTACAAAAGCATCTTTCATTTAAACATTTTCCTGACTCTTTTTTATCACTCTGTATTAAACTAGAAATGTAAGTAATTGTGTGCAGCCACTGGCAAGCATAAAAAAAGCTTTGGAGAGAAAAAAATATGTCCAGCAGTTTACTCTTGATGATTTGGAACATGGTGGCTGAGAAGACGAAAAAAAACAAAAAAAAAAAACACGGAAGAAAGTTATAATAAATTCTTCTAAAGCTTTTTTTGAATTTACCACTGGTGTGTGTCAGAAAGAGATAAAAAGGTTAAGAACTAAGAAAATATACATGAGCCAAAGTATTTCAAGTTCTGGCTTAAAATGCATTTTTTATAGAGAAATATGCTGAAAGTTTTGAGGGTCAGTTACAATCATTACTATATACTATACTGAGTGTGTATCAACTTCAGTATGAAATGTTTTTTTTTTTTTGCTCACTTCAGTTTTTTATATATTTGCTTGTTTACCATTTTGAAAAATTACTAAAAACGTTCTGGAAATAAAAAGGTAGATTAGAGAACACAGCCCAAGGTTACCATTAGTTCTCATGTGCCCATTACAAAAAGGTAGGGAAACAGTATGCAGCCAAAAAAGATTAATAATTTGAAAAACTGCAAAACGCAAACCCACAAACATTTTGAAGACTCCAACAAATATTCCAGGAAAACAACCAGTTTTTCAAGTTGCCAGCAGCAAAGTTGTTTGCATTAAATAAAACAAATAAAAGGAGAAATAAATAGATATTAAAATTTCAGAATCACAGGTTCCTTAGAACTAGCCAGTTTTTTGTTTTAGCACTCAAGTGTGTTTCTTTGAGCTCAGCACTTGTTCAGAACTTATTGTAAACAGTAAATAAGCTACAAATTACTACAGCACTCAACTTTCCTCACTGTCTAGAGGAAAACAGTTTTTAGTACTTAACAAATAAGCACCTAGCCAGGCATGTCTAAGGGTCAGCTCCCGGTGTTTTCTCCTGTCTACCTGATGAATCTGGGCATCTTGGGGCAATGCAGTAATTGCCTCATGTATACAGACAACCCTCTCCTCCTACCACCCAACACTACAACCTGTGAGAGATGCACTTATATAGCCAAACTGGAAGCAAAGCTCTCTTCACCCAAGACTGGACTAGACAGTCAAGAGGAGAAGGTAAACGCTTGCACCACACCACACTCAGCACATAGTCCCTCAAAACCTACACCACCAAAACACACACATAGAAACACAAAACACGCACCTACATTCACGGATGCTCTCAGTAAAAACCTGCCCAAGCAACAGGGAACTCCAAAGCAGAAACACAAGCAACCTCCACCCCCCAACACAACCCAAATGACACATAGCCCACAAACTCAGTGTGCCACTTAACCACAAGCCATAAGGCATAACAACATACCCAACACTCTAGTCATAGGTGACTCTATAGTCAGGCACACTGATGTTCCACTCACCAGGCTAAACAAGGAGAAAGTTACTGTCAGCTGCCTGTCGGGTGCCAGGATCCGCCACATAACTCATGCACTCTGGTCACTCCACATCAAGTACAAATATGACTCTGTCATTGTCCATGTTGGTGTGAATGACCTGAGATGTACCTCCTTGGACTACATGAAAAGGGACATGGAGGAGCTGTCCGATCTTGTAGCCCAGGCAGGTATGACCCTAGCCCTGAGTAGCATCCTGCCATCACCCAGAATGATAACACACTACAAGGACAAAATGATTGACTTCAACAATTGGCTAAGCTTCCGGTGTCATTCTAAGGGGATCTAGTATCTGTCTGCCTGGGATGACATGATTGACAAACCACAATGCTTTGCCAGAGATGGCCTGCACCTGTCTCCCCTGGGATTCCGGATACTGGCTAAGGCTCTAGCCACCCCTATAGTGCATTTTTTAGGCAAGGTTCAAATGACAAATTCACCACCCTAACAGGTACAGGCAAGAAGAATCTGAGGGTATTGTTACTCAATGCTAGAAGTCTAAAACTCAAAATGCACTCACTCGAGGCACTCCTTAAAATGGAGAACATCGACATCTGTGCAGTGACAGAGACCTGGTTCAAGGCTCTAGAGAGTACCCCTGCATTACCAGGCTATAATTCATACCACACCTTTCCGCCACGTAACCCGGACCGAAACACTAAAGGTGGAGGCCTGTCCATATTCATTAAGGATATCAACACCTCCAGGCTAGCTGCTCAGCATAATGCATCCGAGATTATCCAAGTGCAATTAACTCTGGGCAAGACTGCAATCCAAATTGTAGCTTGCTACAGATCCCCCACCATGCCCCAGGATTCCCACTCCTCATTTCTTAATACACTGGAAAATATTAGGGTACAAACTAACACCCTAATAATGGGCGATTTCAACTAACCTACCATTAACAGGGAAAACTACTCATGTACCAACTCTTGTGCTCAACGTTTTCTGGAATTCATAAATTCCAATGCCATGGATCAACTTATCCACACCCCCAACAGGGGCAGCAATATCCTAGACCTGGTTATTACCAACATGGGCAACTGGTGCTCCACACCAGAGGTCAATTCCTTGCTGGTCAGATCCAACCACAAGCTAATCACCCTAGACATCCACATCCCTCCCCTAACCCCCATTAGGGGAAACCACAATAAAAAAATTCTCCAAAGCCAACTTCATGCTTCTTAAGACAGAAGTGGCAAACTTCACGACACCCATGCTGATGGACAATAGAGTTATGACTGCTGAATCCTACACAAATGCACTTTATAAGCACTTACACGAGTGCATGGATCATGCAATCCCTAACAGAACCAAGATGCTATCCTCCAAAAAAAGGAAGCCAATCTGGTGGTCCCCAGCCATAAACAAACTCCACAACAGTAGAAAGAAACTGTTGCAAAAAAAGAGTAAAATCCCATGATTGGAGAAACTCCCTGGTCAGCCTCAGTAAGAAGCTGAGATCCCTCATAAAATCCTCCAAAGCTAGTTATGAAAACAAAATCGCCACTGACTCTAAAGACAACCACAAAACATTCTATAGCTATGTCAAAAATCTCAATGGCAACACTCAGATCTGCTCTGAGTTACAGCACAATGGTACTAAATATACAGAACCAACTGATATTGCCAACATCCTGGCAGATAGGTTCAGTGCTAACTTTACCTCCCTGTCATCCCCTAAAGGGCCCATCTCTATACCAGAAGAATGCAAAGTTCCTGTAATCACGGCTGCACAGGTAAAAAAGACACTATCCAAAGCCAAGAACACAGCATCCATGGGACCTGACAACATCCCAGGCTGTGTTCTACATGAAGTACAGAATGAACTGGCACCTCACCCAAGTACCATGTTCAATCATAGCCTCACCTCAGGCTATGTGCCCACTGAATGGCGCACAGTGACAGTTATCCCACTCCACAAAGGGGGCGCCACCACAGACCCTGGAAACTACTGCCCCATTAGCCTAATGAGCCTGGTCTGCAAGGCTATGGAATGTATCATCATGGAACTTATAAACAATGACATTGGTAATCTCCAAACTCAGACCACACCCAGTTCGGGTTTGTAAAAGGCAGATCATGTCTCATAAACCTGAAAGACTCCTTTGAAGCAGTCACCAAAACCGTAGATGAGGGTAAGGTGGTTCACACAGCCTATCTACATCTCGCCAAGGCTTTCGACACCATCCTCCACTTTGGAATTATAGATAAACTCACTAAACTAGGTATAAATCCCTATGTCACAAGATGGGTTGCCAACTGGCTCACTGACAGAACCCACACTGTGAAAGTAGCAGACTCCAAATCCAACTTCAGACCAGTGACAAGTGGAGTACCACAGGGTTCAGTCCTGGGTCCTCTCCTGTTTGGTATCTACTTCTCTGAAGTACAAGCCAACACAGAAGGTCTTTGGCTAATGAAGTTCGCAAATGACTGCAAACTAGGAGCCATAATCAAAACACTAAAAGATGTGGACATCCAACAAAAGGGCCTTGCGGAGACAGATGCCTGGTGTCAAAGCCATGACCTCAAGCTCAATGCCAAAAAGTGCATTGTCATCCCTTTTGGTAAAAACTCAGTACCCATGAACTACCACATAGGCAGTAGTCTACTTAACACTGAAAGTGTGATAAGAGACCTTGGGACACAGGTGGACAGTAGTCTCCCCTTTGATAATCACATTGCCACAGTAGTCAGGAAATCCTTCTACGTGGCATACCTCATCACAAAAGGTTTCTCATCCAGGAAAAAAGAGGTCATTGTTCCCCTCTACTCGTCACTCATTAGACCCATTATAGAGTACAATGCCCCTTTTGGTATGTACCTCACAAGACATCTACAACAACTGGAAAGGCCAAAGAAATACCTCACAAAGAGGTTTACCGGCCTCAAACAGATGCCCTATGCAGACCATCTCAAAAAACTGCAGCTTTACTCCATTGCATATCGCCTACTCAGAGGCAATCTCTGCCTAACACACAAAGCTATGTCAAACCCAGAGCTTTTAGACATGCTCCACTTAAAGAAATCCCAATCCCTATGAGCTACATGGTCTAGGTACCTAAACCTTGTCACCACAATAAACAGAACATGCTGGAGGGATAGATTCCTGTCCCAGAGACTTCCCATACTCTGGAACAAACTACCTATCTATATCAAACAAAGCTACTCATTAGCGCTCTTCAAGAAAAATCTTGATGATTGGATGGGAGATAGGAAATTCACCCCGGGGAATCACTTCTGTGGCTCTGCTCGACAGTGGCACAGGAAAATAATTTTCTTGGGTGGCGAAAGCCAGGGTACCTTTGGCTAGGCTTATATAGGCCCTAGGGCCAATAGCCTAGTACCAACCTATTAACAAATAGTGACATTTACAGATATTTTGTTCTGTTATTCCAGTTTCTGGTTGGTATTTGATATTTATTGTTAAATGTATTTTAATATGGTACTATAATAATGTGAGGTGATGTCAATTCATTCCAGTAGCAAAACACTAAACTTTCCGGTCATCCTTTAAGGTAAAAAAATACAGATATCCAACCATAGATATGTACTTTATACAATGATTCAAAGAATATATCAACAAGAAGTGTTTATTCACTGCCTAAAGCTGCTTAAAGTACAGGTTTTAAAAATGTATGACTTGATTATACAGTTTGTCAAACCCCCCAGAGTTCCTACTGCATTTATAGAGGGTGGATATCTGAAGAAATTTAAAAATAGATAATCATAACTAGTTGGGCTGTGAGGAGAGAATGATAAAACAGGTGGCACCTAGGAAATTAATATATTTTACTTCCTTCTCCTCTTTCTTCTGAGCACTGGATCAGAAACAGCAGACTAAAGGGTTCCAAAGGTGAGATCATTAAAATACAGCTTTAATTTTATCCTGTGACTATGGATATCATCCATCACTATAACTGTGAAATAGGGGAAGCCTTCATGAAAGAGAATTCCCATTTCAACTAGAATGCATGTCAGGAAGTGTTGAGCTAAAGGGAGGAAGCAATAAGGAACAAAGAGTAGCCTGGTGAATAGGTTACATGAACATTCGCACATAGTAGAGGAAATGCTGGAGAAGGTACTTATGTAAAATAAGTGAATAGTTAATAACAGTAAGATAGTGAAACTCTTGCTGTGGCTTAAAGGTGACCCAGAATCAACTGAGGGAGCATTCAGAAGAATTGTATAAATTGGTGAGTTCCAAAGAAAATTTCTACCTCCTGAGAAGAGTTGCAAAGGATACATGAGGATATTAAGCAAACAGGATGGGACAAAGCATACAATATTGAAATTTATCCCAGAAAAAAGCGTGTGAGAAATGAAAAGTGGAGGAAGTTAGTGGAGGGGCATAATGGCAGAATACAGATCAAAAGACCTCTATCAATTTCAGTTGTGCAAATAATAAAACAAGCTATACATTTTGCATGCAAAAATAGAAGTAGTACAAATTCAGTTAATTTAGATGAAATGAGAACTTGCAAGAGATGCAAGGAAACAACTTGGTTAGATATGCATATTTACAAAAGTTCTGAATACAAAAAAACACTGAAGATAACAACCTCTCTTATGTGCTCACCATATATTTATTCATGAACCATAAAAACACATAAAAGTAACGTACAAATAAAAACAAATAAAAAGAGATTAGCACTTTCAGATTTCTCCTTCTTCAGATCTCAAAATACATAATTTCCTGTTCCTTTAAATAATAAATGTTTGCAAATAAAACAATCTATGCCCCTTAAGTGCCTGTTTTAAGGGGACCGTACCATTTAAATATGGGTACTTATCAGATTGGAGATCGGCAATCCAATACATCTCATTAATTTCAGTTAAATTAACAAAATCTCCACCTTTCAAGCTTGCTTTTCTGAATTTGTAGGGGCAAAAATTTAAAGCTGTGATCAGTATAGATGTTCACATGCTGAGCAAGAACATTGTATTTGGCTGTTGGTCTAATATCTCTAAGATGCTGTAATATTCATTCTTTGAAACATCAGTTTGTCTTGCCAGCATAAAACATGAACATTTATTACATGTGGCAAGATATATAATATTTCTGGTGGAATAGTCCGCATATAACCTAGGTTGATATATTTTATGAGTAATCAGATGTACAAATCTATTGTCTTTATTTATAAAATTACATGCTTTACACCGTCTACAGGGGAAAGTACCATTCCGAACAGACCTGATGAATTCTTCCTTTGCCTTACTGATCCCTTTACATAATAAGCTTTTTAAATTCCTTTCTGAGAGCTGTACTGATTTCCTGGATGTGCAATTGCAGCTTGACTTACATGGCAGAATAGAAACTTCCATTCATTGTAAGAAATGTTAGAAAAACACCATTTTAGCATGTAACAGCATGCACCCGTCATATTTTCTTGAACATAATAAAAGGACAGTTACTTAGAATCTCTAGACTCTGAACTAAAGACGTTTTTCATCAAGAGTCAGACTCTTTAGCAGAGACTAAAAAAAATGTGGGTATAAAGATGTAGAGATTGGCCACGTTGTAAAGTTGACTCAGCAAAAGAAAAGCAATAAAGGTAGACTGTGGTTTTCTAATGCACATGTTTCTAAACCCGCATCAAGGAAATGAAACAGCTTAAGGGTCATGCTGAAATACATTAGTGACATGTAGAGTGCTTGTGGAATTATAAGAAGTACCGGAAATACTTGTTGTGCATGAGAATATTAAAAAGATAGTAGGCAGTGAACTTTCCTTTTTTTAAAAAAATAATAGGAATTTAAAAACTTAGTATGTAAAGCAATCATGGAGCCAAAGGAAGAATTCATCAAGTCTGTTCTCAATGGTACGTTCCCCTGTAGACGGTGTAAAGCATGTCATTTTATAAATAAAGACAATAGACTTGTACATCCAATTAATCATAAAATATATCAACCTAGGTTGAATGTGGACTGCTCCACCAGAAATATTATATACCTTGCCACATGTAATAACTGTTCATGTTTTTATGTTGGCAAGACAAACTGCCGTTTCAAAGTACAAATACTACAGCATCTTAGAGATATTAGATTCGTAGCCAAATACAATGCTCTTGAGCAGCATGTAAAAATTTATACTGATGACAGCTTTAAATTTTTGGCCTTACAAATTCAGAAATAGAGTATGAGAGGATGGGATTTTGTTAATTTAACTGAAATTAATGAGATATATTGGATTGCTGATCTTCAAGCTGATACGTATCCAGGTTTAAATGGCATTGTCCCCTTAAAACAGGCACTTAAGAGGCATAGGCTGTTTCACTAGCAACCATTTGTTATTTGAAGGAATAGGAAATGATGTATTTTGAGATATGAAGATGGGGAAACCTGGAAACACTAATCTCTTTTTACTTGTTTTTATTTTTACATTATTTTTACGTGTTTTTATGGTTTGTGAATAAATATATGGTGAGCAGGTGCAGGTCTCTTTGGTTATCATCAGTGGTTTTTGCATTCATTTCTACCGCACAAGACCTTTAGTCCTTCTTGGCCTGTTCATCTTTGGAATATTTACAAAAGTTAATAGGTATGCATCTTAATATCATTCACTCCATGAAAGTTAAAGAACTTTACATTCAGGAAATTTTAGCAATATAAAATATACATACAACTTTGTATGAAATATGTTGTATATCTGTTGGGTGAGACATAGGCCTAGAAGATTGGAAGAAATAAAATTCAAGCTGGGTTGTAATGCTGAGACTAAAGGAATTATGGAAGAGTGATGGCGTGTATAATCTATTCAGATAAGAGTGAATTAAGATATAATGAGAGAATTAAAACTTAGCAATAGTAAATAGTATATTAAGAGAGAAGAGGGAGAAAAGAGAATATGTCTAGACATTGTATAGTCTGCATAAATCTAAGTTCAATAAGATGAGCTATTTTAGTGTTATTTTAAGCTAGTAATTTTAGGGAAGGAGTATATACAAAATTTTTGTGTAGGCAAGCTTTGCATTATGATCAGAATTTAGACAAAAACACAGATTCATGAAGGTTTGCTTGTCACACTAAGCTTGTGTGCACAATGAGCAATTATGGAGTTTGTGATTCAGGCAATGGCGGTACATGTCTTGGCCAGCCTCAAAACAAGGGTTGTTAGCAGAATATGCTAATGACCATTTATAACCCTCTATGCTGTACAATATTCAAGCAAAAAAAGATGGAGCAAATGAGATCACATGCTGGAATACAGCCACAGGAAACATTCAAAAATGGTAGGGGTTGCCGCATCCATTCTCAACCTATATTGTCTATAGGCTCTAATACAAAATACTGCTGCCACTGCCAGGCTTCACCTTTGAAAGTGCAGGTTGTTTAGATCATGATTGACCTACCATAGACTACACAAAATTAAAATACTTAACCACAGTAAAGTGGACAGGGACACCATATACGACATGTGGAGATCTGTCTGCCCACTCTGAGGCCCCTTGAGAATCATAGAGAACCCATCTCAGTGGATACTAAGGTATGTGTAGCTTTAGGTATTTTAGCTACAGGGATTTTTTAGCAACCTGCAGGTGACACAGTTGGGGGTTCATAGGCTTCTGATTCAGGAATGCTCCACCAGTTCCTCAATGCAATGCTTCAGCATATGAGGGAGCATATCAGGTTTCCACATATTACAGGGGGAGAGAGAGATACCACTATTCAAAATTTCTATGCCATAGCCTATTTTCCTGAGGCACTGTGGACCACAGACTACACCCACATTTAAATAAAAGCCCCACTTGGTGAACTGGGAAGGAGGTATGTGAACAGAAATGGTTATCACGCTATCAACTATCAGGTGGTCTACATCATCTGTTATGTGTCTGCAGGGCACCCCAGCAGTTTCCACGACTCTCACATGTGGCACACCTGTGACCTGTACCTATGGTTTACAAGGGGTCATTTCATACAAGGACATCTAATGGGGATTCAGGATATCCACTAGAAAACTGGCTCATGAATACTATGAGAACCCCACACAAAGCCACTATGCAAAGATACAACATTCCATATGGACAGATTAATATTTCATAGAACATTTATTTGGCCTTCTCAAACCATGCTTCCACTGTTTGGATACATCTTGACATGTCCTGCAATATGACCCAGCACTTAAGTCAAAATACTGACTGTGTGTGCCATATTAATAATGTTATACTTAGAAAACAGTTGTAACACAGTGTACAATGAAAACGAGTGCAGTTCCAAGCAGCACAGGTGTGGCTGCTGACACAGGTGAGGGGTCAGATGAGAAACCAGCAGCTGGGAATGATAATGGCAGATGGAGACATGCATGATATGCCAGGTCACTGACTAAAAGGCAAGGAATTGCAAATATGCTCACCACTTAAAAACATTAAGATGTAAGCAGATACAAACAGTATCACTGATTCATAGCACCAAAGCAGTCTTTGCTTACCCATACAGTGGCTGGCTACTGTGAACATCACACATAGGCAACCCCAGGATCAGACATTATCCACAGCAGTAACAAAGATGAGTAGTGAACCTGTAAAAATGAGATACTACAGAACATAAACAGAAGTAAACATTAAGTAAAAGTCAATGATACCTATAAAGGAATGTCATAACAATGAGTGATATATCTAGCAAACAGAGACAACAATAATGATGCACTTAGATTCAACACACTTACTAATTTCCTATGTATTTCATTGCTACCCTATATGCAGTATCAGACATCATCAGACTATGTCAAACAACCCAACAGGGGGTGGGGCAATGCCAGCATCATCTTCACAGGTACATGATCAATATTTCTCTACAACCTTATGAGTACAAAGTATAAGGAAATAAAAGTAAGACACAAATGTCAAACTGTAGTCCAACAGTACAAAAATAGTTTCTGCCTAAACCATTTATTGCCTGCTCACTATGTACATCAGGTATAAGCAGCTCAAGTCAGACACCCCAGCAAACATCAGAGGACTCTCAGCATCATCTCCACAAGGGGTGAGCAAACTGTCTTGAACAACTTCCACTCCTACTACTCCTACTATTACTACTACTATTACTACAACTACTACTACTACTATTACTACTATTACTATTACTACTACTACTACTATTACTACTACTACTACTACTATTACTACTACTACTTCTAGTACTACTACTATTACTACTACTACTGTTACTACAACTACTACTATTACTACTACTACTATTACTATTACTATTACTACTACTATTACTACTACTATTATTACTACTACTACTACTACTATTACTACTACTACTATTACTACTATTACTATTACTACTACTATTACTACTACTACTACTATTATAGGTTCATAGGTTCATAGATTAGTACTAAGCTAACTGCCCTTGCGAGCCATTTTAAGCCTAGCCAATTATCCCTTGTGAGATTCAAACCCTGCACCTTGTGTTTGTAAGGCAAACACCTTAACCATTAGGCCACCCTCCCATCTTCTACTACTACTACTACTATTACTACAACTACTACTATTACTACTACTACTATTACTACTACTACTACTACTATTACTACTACTACTTCTACTACTACTATCACTACTACTACTATTACTACAACTACTACTATTACTACTACTACTATTACTACTACTACTATTACTACAACTACTACTATTACTACTACTACTATTACTACTACTACTACTATTACTACTACTACTTCTACTACTACTACTATTACTACTACTACTTGTAGGCAACTCTAAATAACAGCTTGTGCAAAGGACAGGGCACTGTCATCATCATTTGCATTGTGTGGGGGTAGTCACAGGAGGACAAATCTGACATAGTGAAACTGTGTGAGACTGTGAGAGATGAATCCAGAGCAAATATGTACTCTCAGGATCAGTATCTCCAGATGTAATGAAGTCCAGTCAAGAAATGTATGTGTGTGTGTGTGTGTGTGTGTGTGTGTGTGTGTGTGTGTGTATGTGAGGTGCCATGGTCAATGTGAGGTGTAGTGAGTGTGAATTTGCAGGGACACAGCAACAGCATTTGTGCCAGCACTATGCCCTGGCATCCTGGACAGGATGTGATCTGTGTATGGTAGAGGATCAAGTTCATCATGGCTGCCCCAACCCACGTGAACTACTTCTGTCAGGAGATACACTGATAGTTTCACAAATGAGTGCTACCTCCATGTGAATAATGTCTGCTGGACAAACAGTTATTATATCTATGTCAACGGCCATGACCACATGGATGACCATGTCTGGGTGTGGACTATATACTGGCATACCGGCCTTCTGGATGCTGCCCCCAGCAAACAATGTAGAGCAGATACTGCATGGTCTTGCTCAGTTTAATTTTTTCAAGTCATTTGGGTTTCTAATACCACAATGGGAATGAACACCATTCCTAAGTCAAAGCATGATTAAAGTTTGTGAAGTTAGTATTGTTTCAGTCTTTGATGTTAGCCAAAAGTGTTCTTTGCAGCACTCACAGTGTGGCCAGAAATGACTCCTTCTGCAATTCATATGGAGTTAAATATATTGTTTCATATCTAAATAGAGCTGCATTTTTTGTTTGTTTTATCAGACCCATTGCTTTTATTGCTATTGGAACTATCTGGGTATCATTCTTCCACACTGCTCTCATTTCTGCCTGCACATCCTGGTATTTTATGACTTTGAGTCTCTTTCTGTAAGTAAGACAATGCAGTCACTGGGTGTAGCAATTTCAATGATCAGTTCTACTTTTGTCTCCTTCTGTCTGGTTTTCTCACATCTATTTTTTGAACTGTTGGTAATGGGTGATTCCATGTGATATAAACTTCATCATTCATTATAATCCTTTGTGGGTCGTGCTTCCAGTGTTTCTCAGCTACATTAGTACTGTAATGTTTGCACAATCCACAGTGCAACAGTCTTTCCATAGTATTATGCCTTTCAGCATAGAGGATAGTGAATCACACCCAGCAAAAAAGTAAGACTGTTTACAGTTCTGTTTTACAGAATTTGAATATGTATGTTTTTCTTATGTGTTCAATATACTTTGCAAACCACTATGTATGTAGTCCACATACTTGGGCTGCTGATACTAACATTTCATCTTTTGAGTAAAATTTATATCTCCTTAACCATTCCTGTATCAGATTCTGATCAACATAAGGTTGTTCCAGGAACTTCCCATACTTATAACTATATTTATGCCTTTTCCACATTTCTTGCTTTCTCAACAGATGTATCTCCTTATATTATTTCTTTTGTTGTTTGACACATTCAGTTGTTGCTTAATTTTTATCTGCTTTGCTTTGCTTCCCAGTCTGGCTTGACACTGATATGCTTCTGCTAAGCTAAGCAGGGAAGTCATCTTAGATTTTTTCTCTTCATATTTCAAAACTTTCACTATGTTTGGATCTGATGAGGTCAGAATATATGCATGCAATCCTACAGTTTCATATCTATACATGTAATCAATTTCAAGCAGGCACATACCTTCATCAGAACTAGGAATATATGATATTTGTATACACTGATTGTATATCTTATTTGATAAGCATGAAACATTTTTTCTTGTTTTCCTGTCCAAGTGATCCAATACCTTTTGGGGCCAGTCAGTCACCCCAAAACTGTAAGTTAGAACAGGAAGAGTAAATTGGTTTATAGCTTGGACTTTGTTGACAGATAGCAGGGCTTTTTTCAGTAGTAATTTTAGTCTTCTAAGATATTCTTTACTGAGTTTTATTTGCATTTGTTCATGTTTTATTTCAGATCATTCATCAATTCCCAAATATTTATGCACTCTCTCCAGCTCAAGTTTTTTTATACACATTCCTGTCTCAGACTAATATTTTCTTGGTCTGGCAGCTTTCCTGATTTAAATGTTGCTATTGCACATTTATCAAGACCAAATGATATTCTTATATCATCTGAAAAAGTTTTGACCACTTCAAGTTGTGCTTTCAGCTCCTCATCAGATGAATTATACAGTTTTACTTCATCCACAAAAAGAAGATGAAAAGTCTTTACACTTTGCTGTTGACTGGGAGCCAAATTGTAACTATATCCCAATCTGTTAAAAAGACATCTCAATGGGTTAAGGGCAAGACAAAAGAGCAGCAGTGACAGAGTCACCATGGAATATTCCCATTTAAATCTTTATGCCTGTGATAATAATTTCTCTTTATCTTGGCTTAGCTGCAAAGTGGTTTGCCAATGTTTTATGGTCATTGTAATGTAATTAAGCAATACAGGGTGTATCTTATCCCTCTGTAAGTACTCCTTTATACGTGAATGTGAGATGCTGTCAGATGCTTTTTTGTAATTTATCCATGCCATACTTAGATTCATTCCCTTTTTACAGTTCTCCATAATGAACTGGTTTAACACCAAATGATTTTGTTCCATATGACTTTCTTTTGTTACCCTTTTGTTTTAGTTCCATGATTATAGTAATTTAGAAAAAAAATCAAAGTATTAGCATCAATTCCAGTATATTGTTTATATTGTTTGAAGGCAAGTTATTGGTTTATAGTTTTTAAGATAGCTTGCAGGTTCACTCTTAAGGAGAAATATAACTTTTCCTTATGTTAGCTAGGTTGGTGTCTGTTTGCGGTGCACATATAAGTAGTTCTTTTTCAGGGCTAAATTTTCATGTAACAATATTAATACTTTGGGTACTGCATCTGGGCCAGGAATTTCCCAATTAGGAGCTTTTCCTAATTTAATATCATTGACTCTGACAATTACTTCATCCCCTTTCATATCCTGTACCTTTGAACTTCTTACTGTTTATTTTAATTCTTTTCTCCATTCAGCATCTTTGTTGTTATGTTCCACATGGTCTCAATAGATGTTTCTCAAAATGTGTCTCTTTTTTCTCTTTTGGTGGTATTTCTATTCCTTTTGCTTTGTTTCCCAATTCTCTATAAAACATTTTTGGATCATCAATGATTTGCTTATTTTGTACTTTCCCTTTACATTTATCTGAATATATTTTACATTTTTTTCTGCTTGTGCTGATATTTTTAGTTTAATATTTGCAATTGTGTGTGATATATCCTGGTCTGTTCTAATACTGCATATTGTTTTTATCATGTTTTTATCATGGCTATTTATTCTAAGCATTTTTGTTAATTTGTTCCCTGTTCTATACTCTTCTAACAGTGGCACTTCCTGTCTTTATTGCTTTATAGTTTTCTCTGTTCAATACTTCCATGATGGCATTTGATTTCTCCCCTTCATTTCCCTTATTGCCATATATTTGGTGGTAAGACTGTATATGTTATTAATTTAGATGCACAGTAATATATCCTATTTACTTCTGTTATATCACACAGATTTCTGTTAATACCCCTGCTTACGGTGTTCATTTGTTTTATCACACTTCTAACATTTTGGGCCTTACTGACTTTTTGAATTTATTTATTTCATCAGTCTTAATATGTCTATCCATCTCTATTATATCAAGCAACTCTTCCCTTAGATCTTTATCTTTTAAAGTGAGGGCACATTCTTTATTCTCTGTTTTCTGTGGCCATTCTATAGAAAGTTCCAAATTATATAATGACCCCCCATTAATATTCCAAAACGTGCACACTGATTGGTCAGCATGCACGTTGTAAATCAGATTTATACTAATGGAAAAAGGTCCGGTTCCCCGGACTTTTTCCATTAGTATGTCTTTTTTTACAGCAACGGAGAATGCAAGATCTCCATTGCTTTTTAGACACTGTTTCGCTATCTTAAAGGAGTTTAACATAGCGAGACAGCTTTAAAAAAAGTGACAGAGATTCTCCATTGCTTTTTTAAAGCTGTCTCGCTATGTTAAATGGGTCTAACATAGCGAGACAGCTTTAAAAAAAGTGACAGAGATTCTCCATTGCTTTTTTTAAAGCTGTCTTGCAATGTTAAACTCCTTTAACATAGTGAGACAGTTTGCAAAAAGCAATGGAGATCTTGCTTTCTCCGTTGCTTCCACCCACAGCTCTGATGTACTGCGTAAGCATACGCATGTGCAGTACATCAGAACTGCCGCAGAATACCAGACAGCTGCGAAAGGGCAGCAAGGAGGCATTATACAATGCCATTATTTAAGAAAAGTAAGTATTTTTTTTTCTTAAATAATGTCATTGTATAATAGCAATAACCCACTTCTGGGTGTGTGCAATGCTGGATTTAACCCACGGTTGTCTTTGTTTGGCCACTCGGACTTTGCCCTCATGACCAAACCACACCAACCGTGGGTAAATCCAGCATTACCCACACCCAGGCATGGGCTATTGCTATAACATCTTCCTGTGACATATTCTCTTCAGCTGCATCCTGTGTCATCTGTTGATCTTTCATATGGGAATGCACTGGGCTATCATTCCAGAATATTGACTACATCAGAGCTACCACCATTTCCCGCTCCTTCCATTGTCGTGCAACTCCAACTGAACTTTTGTACTGGTTTCCTATAGAAAGCTCTAAAGTATCTTCATGTGGCAACTGATCAAATGCTTCCATTTCCACCTGTTTCCCCTTAACTTGGGACTTGTTTCATCATGCTGTGATGTTACTAGTATTGGATTTTCTACGCTAAATCCTTCACTTTGCAGGTAATCCACAACTTCAGTTTCTATTTCTTTAACTTCTCCATTGATAATCCTCTTTTCTATTTTCTCCTTTTGTTTTCTTATCTTTTGTGTTGTAAAATTTTCCATATCTGGATGCCTTTAACTGTATTTCTCTTCAAATATCTTTGATGATGCTTTTTTGTATTGAATAGTTTTGCTTTCTCCTTTGCATAAGTATTACACTATATTAAATCTATTTTCTTTCCCATGTCCAGATTTCTTCTTTAGATGTCTCCCACTCCACCTACTCCATGGTCCAGTGTGTCATTCATCACGAACAAAGGGTCACACTTGGGGTTCATGCAATCTTGTATGACAGATTGTGTGATGTGCAGCAGTCTATCTATTCCATGTTTCTTTTAGAACTTACCCATACCTCCACAAAAGTCCTGCATAAACATTGGGTGGCAAATACTGACAGATCAACCTCAGTGGGAGAGGGTAAGCATACCTTTTCAGGGCATCTCTTCTGACACCCCTGTGTGCTACTATACCTTGAGAATGCTGTGGGGAGATTCCACCTTCTCTGCAACTGGGTTACTCATACTACCCTGGTCTACTGTGTCCCTATCAGCTTTTCACTCTCAGATGGATCTGTGTCTTGGGTATGTGTAGACATAAGGACTGTGTTAATATTATGGAGAAGGGATATGGGAGACACAAACCCTGTGTCAGACCTATCCTCTGCAACCCCATATTGTACCTGAACACACACACACACACACACACAGGGCCAATTTTAGGGCAAATTTTAGCATGGGATGTGGGAGGAAATTGGAGCACCCAGAGGAAACCCACACGATCACAGGGAGGACATGCAGACTCTGCACAGAAGGCACCCCAGCTGAGGATCGAACCAGAGAACCTCTTGCTGTGAGGCAACAATGCTAACCACTGCACCACCGTGGCGCCCTATGCTTCACCTCTGAATACACCAAGAAAAACAGAAAAAAAAAATAACTAGAAACATAAATACAATATATTACATAGGCCAAAAAGAAATAAACCAAACATGTAAATGCTATAATCTTAGATAGCATTACATATAACAAAAAATCATGTCAATACCATTTGCAAGTGATCATTGTTTCTTAATAATAGATGTACCTAGACAGAAATTGCAGTTGACATACAACTTAAAATAAATGGTAAATGTGGATGTTATATATACTTAAATTGCATACCTGAGGCATGAATAGTGGAAATCCTCTGGTTCTCCTCCACATTTGCCGCTGTACTTAGCACAACACTGTGAAACTTTTCTGAGATGCCTAAATCCCTTTACAGTTAACAGGAACTCCTCCATCTCAGTGAGTTGTGATTTGGATGATGTCCCACCCCATTTCCCCTTGGTTGTAATTCTATAGACATTGTTTTGTCAGTAATCTTTTTTAATTATGTCAGGGGCCCTATGCTGGAATATTTGTTTGTCATGGCCCTAGTGGCCACAACATTGACATCACTGACCATCTGCTGCCAGATACAGCCACTGAAGGGCTTGTCTGTGGAATGTGTATCTAGTCCCCATTTCCCATGGAGACAGAAGGCTTGTGTTATGATGACCCTATCCTCAGAATGTAAGAAGGGATGTTTTCATGAGGATGACATCTTAGCCATATCCCTGTTGTCACAGAGAAACATTTATATTAGACAGCACAACACATGAGGGGGTAGTAAAGGCTGTCATACAGATGGAGCAACATATATTAGTATGCAGTCATCAATTTCACAGAAAATAGTCCAAACAACAGTGAAAGCCCTCTAATATCTGTAAGAATTGGTGCATACATTAAGCACCCCAAGGATAAAAGTTATTAACTATATAAGAATAACAAAATAGAGAATACACCCACACACACACACACACACACACACACACACACACACACACACACACACACACACACACACACATACACAGACATATATATATTTAAATATACACACATACATATATAGAGTTCCCCTTCACAAGATCGAATGGATGGAAGCTCGAAATTCATAATCTCGAGACCAGAATCTTGAACTTTCATTCACTCGAAATTGTGAATGGGAGCCTTAGGTTTAAAAAAATAAAAAGTTAACTTACCTTATTGCAGGGGGCCAGGTCCCCCTGAACCCTAGCAGTTTAAATGTGAATGTTCTGTGACTGCACTATGGCGGAGGAATGGAAAATCTTCCGTTTTGCGCTTATGCGTATAGTGCGGAATAGGAGATTTCCCTTTCCTTCACTATAGTGCAGTCTCAGAGTAGGTATATTTAAGTAGGGGGGTGTGGGGGGGCAAAGCTCCCCTGCGAAAACATTTGAAAGGTGTTCATTTTTTTTCGTCCCTTTCATATGTTGGAGTTTCTCTAAATTTGAGATTCTGGTTTCGAGTTTGTGACTTTCGAGGTTAGACAAATTCGATCATATGAAGGGGAACCATATATACACATATATACAACTACTAAGCAGATAAAACTGCATAACTACAGAAACAGTGCAAACATACAAGTCAGACACATTTCTGTACTTTTAAGGATGTTACAATAATACTAGAAACAACTCAACACATGAATGTTGTGAGTTGCCTGACCAACCTAAAATAAAATAATACAAGTGCAACAGCAAAAACACTGTCTGGTTTCACAGCACTCAATGCAACTAATGTATCAATATATAACTATGAAGCAGTAGCTGTAGAGAAGGTTACATGCTTTGAAAGATTTCTAACAGTTATACTAAGTACTGCAAACTGACATTCTTGTGAGAAATTTATTCTGGCAGCACTTGGGAAACCAAGCAGTCTTCTCTATTATTGTGGATGTTGCACAGCACCACATCCTGATTATATGGTATAGATTAACCCCACTGGGCATGTTGTATATATTAATTAGGTCTCAACGCATTACCCCTCCGGAATCAATCAATCTGCTCGATGTGCTGGGCAAGTAAACATGGAGCCAGTTCCTACACGATGGTGTGCAAACTCCTGAGCAGTACAAGAGTGCTGTTAAGAGTTATGGTGAGGTAAAGCCTTGCAAGTATGACTCATTCGCAGTTCTGGTTGTTCAATTACATAAGACAATCCACAGCCAGTCAGGCAGACGTAAATCCAAGAACACACAAGAGGATATTCCCCCAAAAGACACAAGTTTATTGTCCTCACAACAGGATTGAGCGCTTTCGTAAAATAACTTCCTCAGAATCACTGAACTTTCTTCAACACCATCCTTAAATACCTCATGCTCTTATCACATGACCAAAATGAAACAGTACATACAAAAAATGTAAAAAAAAAAATGACTGGATGAACAAAATATATAGAAATAAAAATAAAAAGTGAAACTACACCCCCCAATATAAATGGATGTTCATATAAATACAAATACATAACTCAAACAACAGGTGTTTGAAGTGACTGAGGGATAGAATTATTGAGCATAGATCGGAGATTTGTAGGAATATACCTACTTACTCACTGGCTTGCCACATTTCTGCAATGGATGCTGCTCATGAATTTGACTTCAGGGTCATATCTATTGTATACCCAGGTATTAGACATGGAGACCATGTTAATAATGTGGACATGAAAGAATATGAATGGATAGTGAGGCTTGAAGCAAATAAAGACCCAGGCTTAAATAAACAAGTTACACTAAAACCTATTCTAAAAAATAAACAAAGGAAAATTAGAAAAAAATGAGAAGAAGATATGTATATACTTCTTATCCCTCTTATCACTGTTTCTATATCATTAAGAACTGGGTGTTCACCTTAATCAATTAATGGCTGTGTCATGTGCTATTAGTATAAATGTTGGTTTTAACTTTTCTTTTGTGTAAGACACTGAGGAAGGATGTTTTTGATATCCAAAAGCTTTGTCATTTTTTAATAAATTTTATTTGGCCTGGCAGTGTGGAGAGATTATTATTTTTTTTGTTTCTGTCAGTAAGCCAGTTTGCAACCCATCGAGAGATATAGGGATTAATCACCAGCTTAGTAAGTTTATCTATGATTCCAGAGTGGGGGATGGTATTGAAGGCCTTCGCGAGGTCCAGATAGGCTGTGTGGGCCGCCTTACCCTCATCCACAGCTCTGGAGACTGATTCAAAGAAGTCAATCAGGTTGAGGAGACAAGATCGGCCCTTTATGAAACCAAACTGGGTGGGGTCCAGTGTTTGAAGGTTGCTAATGTCTTTGTTTATAAGTTCCATAATAATTTGTATATAATAATTGTATGAGGAAACCTCTATGGACATTATAAGCTTGGCCTATTGGAGAATTGATTTTTATTTACAGGATATGGTTGATCAAGGGGAGATTACCCCTGAGTTACATTATTTTTTTCGGGTGGAATATCCTGTAGTACCGTGTATTTTTGGGATCTCCAAGATACATAAGGGCATTTCAAATCCACAGATGAGACCGATAGTGAATGCCAAGAAGTCAAAAACCCACCCCCTTGGAAAATATGTTAACATTATATTGAAAAATTGTTTGCAAACTTTTGAACATATTTGTAAAGACTCCAGGGATTTTTTGTTAAAAATGAAGAGTGTGGAATATTCTGACCAAAGTGTGTTTTTAACTGTGGATGTTATTGAGCTTTTCAATGTGATTCCCCATGAATTGGGGTTGGAATGGTTTCACGATTTTCTGTGTGAATGTACAACCTTGAATAATAACATCATTAATGTACTTGTATTATGTATGGAATTGGTTTTGAAACACAATTATGTGTATTTGGAGGGCCACTATTTTAGGCAAAAGAAAGGTGTTGCCATGGGGGCGGTGTGCTCCCCCATTTTTGCCAATATTATACTATTGCAGTGGGAAAGGTATATTTTATTTAAACATTTTGAGGTCAAACCATGGAAACTGTATTTACATTTCCTTGATGGCATTTTTATCGTTTGGGATAGAAAGGAAGAAGAATTAGAGGAATTCATGGAGTTTTTAAATTCCAGTACCTCTTTCCTGAGATTTACCCACCATTCAAACTTGTCTCACATCAACTATTTGGACATTTCCATCAGTAAGGATTATGAAGGGAAAAGGTGGGTTGGTACTATCTATCATAAACCTACCTACAGCAATAGTTTATTGCACTATGAAAGCAGTCACCCTCCCCACCAAATATTTGGTATAGTGAAGGGTCAACATATACGTTTGGCCAGTATGATTTCCAAATGGGAAGATTTCAATAGGGAACATGACATTTTACACAGTATGTTTATTCAGAGGGGTTACCCCAGAAGAATGATTATGGAAGTTTGTGAAGAAATTACAGGGAAAAAAGAGGTGGAGGAAGATTGTACCACTTATTAGTTTGAATATTTCCTCAACTGAGGATGTGGCTTTGAGTAAGTCCAAAGGAGTGCAGGACATTAAGGGGGCCTTTATTGCAAATTTTTGTAATTAGGCTTATGAGATAAAGTATATCCTGCATAAAAATTGGAATATTTTCTCACATTTTAAGGAAGTGGCCCCTATATTGAAGGAAGTTCCCCCGTTAATGTTCAAAAGGGGAAAAACCTTTAAGAACTATTTGGAACATCTTACCATAGATTGTGGTTTGATTAGGAGTAATAAGAAATGGGGGACCTATAAAAGTGGGAGCTGTTTACATTTTAGAATGCTATTGGAAGGTGATCATATCTGGGTGAATCACATGTGTATTAAATTGAAGGTACACAGTAATTGTAATTCTACAGGGATTATATATGTAGCCAGGTGCCATATGTGTGATCATTTCTATGAAGGAAAAACTAAAAGGAAATTGAGGGAATGCATATATGAGCACCTTTTGGCCATCAAAAAAAGGTGATACTAATAATTCCCTGGCCAAACATATTTTGGGATTCAGGGATCACAGTTTTGCGTTCTTTGTATTGCAAAGAGTCATCAGAGACCTCGGGGGGGGTCCTTTGGAAGATATTTTGGAGGAAAAAAGTCAGGTGGCAGATTAGGTTGAATGCCACTGCCCACCCCCCGGGCTGAATGAGGCCCTCTCTATATCTAGCATTTTAAAACTTAAATCATATATGGTGCGAACATATTAACAATATTTATAATTAGTTCCATTAGTATGATAGAGTTTGTAAGGGAGGGTGTTTTTAAGCATTCAACTTCTTCAATTTTTGTATAACAGTTTATGTGTTTTATATTATTGTTGTTTGAGTTATGTATTTGTGTTTATATGAACAACCATTTACTGCGGTGGTGGTGCTGTGGTAGCATTGTCGCCTCACAGTAAGACGTTGTCCTGTTCGATTCTCAGCTAAAGCGTCTTCTGTGTGGAGACATGCGTGAATGGGCGTACCTTCATTGAAGGTTGTGCATCAGAGGTGGCAACTCGGCACGTCAAAATCTACTGCCAATCATTAGCGGACCGGAGTTCTGCTGTGGCGACCCCTAACCGGGAAAAGCCGAAAGACACAGCAATTTATATGAACATCCATTTATATTGGGGGTGTATTTTCTCTTTTATTTTTATTTCTGTATATTTTATTCATCCAGTCATTTTTATTACATATTTTTATGTACGGTTTCATTTTGGTCATGTGATAAGGGGGGGGGGTATTTAAGGATGGTGTTGAAGGAAGTTTAGTGATTCTGAGGAAGTTATTTTATGAAAGTGCTCAATCATGTTGTGTGGACAATAAACTTGTGTCTTTTGTGGGAATATACTCTTGTGTGTCCTTGGATTTACTTCTGGCTGACTGGCTGTGGATTGTCTTATTGATTTGGTCTGCATTTTTTTGGTCTGGTTATTGCGTATTTAGCATCCCTGCTGATGAGAAGTACACTTAAGGAGGATATGTCAAAGATTAATGTTTTTTAGTGACTTTGGACATTAAATCTTTATTTACTGTTATTCTGAATGAATATGGTATTCAGGCAGTTAGAGACTATCTTTGCAGGTACAGTAATTTTTCAGCAAGGATGATAGAGACTATTTATCTCATGTTAGATGGTGTTTGGAATAATAACATTTTTCTATTTAATAATGAATACTTCTATCAGAAATTAGGTGTAACCATGTGTGCTGACTGAGTACATAGCTTTTTATAAGTGCTTTGTAGACAATATATTTTTTTTATATGGACTGGTGATGATTCACCATTGTACAGTTTTGTAGATGGGTTATAGCAATCTCATTATCATTTGAAATGAAATGTTCAAAAGCTGAAATTACATTTTTAGATGTTATTATATTTTTAATAATGGAAAATTTGACACTAGTATATATTGAAGGAAATTCAAACAACTTGATATCTGCATTCTTAAAGTAGGCATTCTAGACATACATGCAAGAGCATAGTGAGAAGTCAGTTATTGACAGTGAGTAGATTGAATACTTCAGATGAATAAATAAAGATGTTGACAGTATGATGGAAGATTTTTCTAGTACAGGGTGTAATAGATTACTTAAAGGCAACATGAATTATGCATTACCAGAATGCAACAATATTGGAAAACCATTTTTTCATCAAGATTAGAGATTGATAGTATAAGTAAACATTATTAATTTTAATAAATGAAGTTATATTATGAATTTTAATAGACAGACATCTCATACTAGAAATATCATTAAAATTAATTGGTCAATATTGAAATCAAGTTCTGATATGGTTAAAATAGTTGATGTTTAACAGAATTTTGTATATAGGAAAGTGAAAAATCTGAAACAAAGACTATGTTATAAAGATTTCATTCTTAGCTGTCCAAATCATTGGTTAATAAGAACGGAACTATACCATACCACAGCTGCCAATATTGTAATTTTATTAATGTTGATATTGAGTTTACACATCCTGATAGTAATAAAGAATTTGTTTTTATGACATTGAAGGCATGCTACACTGAACATGTTGTTTACCTTGCTAACTGTGTGAAATGTACTGGCTTTTATGTAGGTAAAACTAATTGTAAACTAAAGGAAAGCATGTGCTCATGTTTATCTGAGATATGTAGATGTACTGATACTAATACTTTGTATAAAAACAATGAATGTATGGGTAAAGAGCATACATTTAAAATGTAGGGTTATTCAGAAGATATATAAGGATAAATGTGGGAGTGATTTAATTTTACATAAAGAATTAGTGGAACACAAATGGATTATTTGTTTTAGAGCTGATTGTACACCATGCCTTAATGCAATGAATAGTGTCAATCCAGTTTTAAAATTGAAACAATTTTAATTTTGATGTTCCAAGCTTTGTAACTTTAAGAACTGCGTCATGTGATTGCCTAATTTATTTCTATTGGCTTGTATAGTTTTTTTAAATATTGAGAAAGAATAGTTATACTTAAAAGCTCTGCACATTAAAAAGTCTTTTATGTGATGGCCTGAATTCTTTTTGTTTTATTGTTGCTTGTATTTTACTGAATTCCATTCAGCTGTGCGGACTGGTTTGTGGTTGCTCTCTATTTAAATATTCAGGTGGTACAACATGTTCATCATGTCAATGTCTCATTGTAATGCCATAGGTGCAGTGTTCAAATATTTAAAAGGTGCTATCTAGAACTAAAACTATTACAAACTTAATGCAATGAGACATTTTTTCCACAGAGAAGCATATTTGACTCTAATTGTTACTCCAGTAAAAGAACAATGTGTAGTGTAACAATGAGAGGGTTGTCAGAAATCAGTGTATTTCCAGTCTTGTACAGATTTGTACACATTTATAGTCCTCAACTTACAGACTTGGAATGCCAGTTCCTCTGTGATGTTATTAGTTAATACTCAGTGTTCAGGAGTCCATGTTTCTTTTGTCATGGGACATCATTCACGCTTTATTTTTATTTATTTTTTTTGTGATACCAAGGCATCCTGTACTTCTGAAATTAGATGTGACTAAGGACCACAGGGAAGAACAATAATATGGAAGCTATTTCATATTTGTTTGTCACAGTATTAACATTATGAATGCTATTAGCCATCCCTGAGTGATTTCTAACAACTGTGATAGGAATTCTGCTGTAGTGTCAACAGTTACTGCACTGCCTAAAGTCTACAGATTTGGGTTGGCATGTGTTTGTATTCTATAGAGTATAAGTAGTATAACGTATAGTACCAAATGATAACAGGTGGGACTGCCTTAGTCCACATATGTTGTGTGTACAATTCACAAATGGAAAAGGTTATGATCCCTTGTTTGTTGTACTTCCACACAATGCTCAAGTAGACACCAACGGTGTGCTTGTTAAGAGCTGTGTTATGAATAACTCTGAGATATCAACCATTAGTATACAGGTGTAGAGTCTGCATGAATTACAAAGATATGTGCACGAGTCCAACTGTATGCTCCTCCTATGACTGTGTAAATAAATGTGTTAATAGGCAGGACTATCTTGCTTAGCAGATACAATTACGTCCAGTTCTACTTCAAACTGACATTTATGCAAGGAGAGGATTGTGATATTTCAAGTGTTTTCAATCTTTTGACATTCTAACACAATATTCAAGTTATCCCTTTAATGCAAAGCTTTCTGACAACTGTGATATGATTTCTTGCGTGGAGACATCAACTAGTGCACAGGTACAGAAAATACTAAATTAGATGTCAGATGTTTGACTCCTTCGGTGTGTAACTTGTATTACTGTGTTTAGAATCAAGTGCTAACAGGAAAAAAATGACTTTTCAATAAATGCTAATGTGTAAAGTGCTTCATAGTGGTAACACTGTCACAAGTGTTATGTTTTGATCCCCTAGATGATACACTCCTTTTAAGGCAGTCACATGCATTTGAACATACTGCAATTTTCTGTTGTGTTCCTTTTTATAAGTATGTTATTTCTTCTTCTGTGCTGATTGTTTGACTTAAATGGCTATGAGGCCATGTATCCATGTCCAGTACTGCCTTATATTTTTGCGTAAAAAGCAATATATATAACAACAATGTGAGCAGTGGTGATATGCTAGAATGGCTTACTCAACACATTTGAAATGTATTTTTTGTGTGTGTTTTTTGCATGGATTGGTGATCTTTGTCTGCTAATTGCTGTTCTTCCATGTGATCAAGTCCAGTTTAGTGATGAATGTATTGCATTTTCCACTGCACAAAGGTTAACACAAAGCAGCATAAGAAATCAATGGCATGGACTAGTTATTGTCATTTTTCATTTCTGGCAAACACTACTGAGAATTTACCTTCAGCAGCATGGCTGGGCTGGCAGTCAATCAACAGAGATTGGGGAAGGTATGCACAGGACACCAACAATGTTATAAGCCTGTTAAAACATATATATCAATACTAGCAGGTTCTACTGGCAAACTGATGTGATGTGATGTTGCAATTATCTGTGAGGTATGTTGAGTGTTCTAATCTAGTTATTACTGTTTGCTGTAAAATCCTCAATTTAGTTGTCATTTTCCAAAATGCTGCCACAAACCCTTCAGATGTGTAATTTGTCATTAGTGTGTTAACTGTTTATGTGTGGCAGCATGAACTAATACACATGTACTATGATTCTTACATAGTTGCACACTCTCATCAGATATATTTTGAAGCAGTTCATGTAGCAGTTGTTGCTATATGATAATGAATTAATGCACATGTGCTGTGATTGCTTCTCCTTGGAGGTAAAATTTTCATAGGTGTCCTAGCCATCAAATTTTAGTCATATCCATATTCATACACAGGCGACTTTAAGTTGTTAATGAATGCCTTCCATATGACTGCTTTCTGGCAAGATTTCTTCTTAGTACAGGTTTCCTAACATTTCACGTAGCTCCAGTGTACATACATCTCACCTGTTATATTTTACACATCTGTAACAATATATGCATGATAATCATTTATTTTCTATTCCACATAACATTTGTGTTTCTGTGGTATATCCTTATGGACTGCACTATATAATGATTTTAATCTGTTATGTGTCTCACTTCCTAACCATCTCAATATGCATGGTACTAACACAACTGTGTTTGTGTCCACTTTCTATACCTGTAAGAGTATTATGTATAGGATTTCTGTAACTTTTTGCATTTGTCCACACATTTAAGACTTTGCTTTTCCAGGATTCCTCCTTCTGGAGTTTGATGCATATGCCCATTTGAAGTCCTAAACATTTGTTCTCTGCAAGTCTTTTCCAACAACGTATTTTTCCCTCTGAACATATAAGGGTTGTTTCTTAATGTGAATGACAATTTCAGTAATGTTCCGGATATCCATGAATTCACTCAGTGCAATGTACAAGAGTATAAACCTTCCTTGTCCACTTGTTGCAAAGCTTCCCTTTGCTTAGATATTCCTGATTTACCTATCTGTGTTGTACAGTGTGAGTGCACTCACACTTGGATCTCTAGTTTTTTGTGTACACTGCTTTGTTTACATCATGTACACACATAGGTTGAGACCTGCCTTACCAAAATGTTGTCAAAAATCTGTGTTGTGGGCTCGAGGTGAGGCTGCTTATCTTATGTGTCTTGGATTCCTGCATATTTGATTAACAATGCTGCTTGTCTCACACAGATGGTTAGCCATGCTAGCTCCAGAGTGACGTTTACACAGCATTAATGAATTCCCAGGCAGGTGTCAAGGTTTACAATGCTAGGTAACATGGCCTCCCTGGTTTTGGGCCTCATACTGAGAATGAGTGGTTAGTGCAAAGTTTTTTTGTAAGAGAGAGAGAGAGAGGATGTACTACCAGGAATTGAGATAAAATTATAAGTAAATTCTCTCATCATGAGTATTGCTAAAAATATGGGAAATAGTCCTGTTTACAATGCTTATCTAAGACAAGGATTACTAGAAGGGTGGCTCTATTATGATTTGGAAGCTGTTTATTTATTTATTTTATATATGCATGTATGTATGTATGTATGAATGCATTTATTTATTTATTTTAAGTAATGGACAGTGGTATTCCAATCTGAGATCATACAATGACAAATGACATTTTAAGAGACTGGAAGTGACATTAGTTTATTTTTTCTACAGTAGCTAAGACTGATAGTCCATGTTCTACTTGAGCTATAAGGTTTTATTTGCAAATTGCTTTTCTTGCTACTGGGGAAATAAATGTTATATTTTAGACCTAGTATTTTTAATATGCTGCTGAAAGTATAGGTTCTGTTCTATCCCAAAGCTGAATGATTGTGTTGTCTCCTATGGCTTATTATTAAGGTCTGCAGTATGCTATGTGAGTGTATAGTAGGTAATTTGTGGTTACATCCAAAGGTCATTGCTTTTTTTTTTCTTAAGCATGAGAATCCTACAAAAAAAAAAAAACAGTATGCCAACGTCCTCATTGTGTAGGACTTTTTGGCTACATACAAGAGCCTTGGTAAAATCCACTGGGAGTATTTTTTTTTTTTTTTTTTTTTGAGATAGGCTGTTGGGATTAGCTCTTGGGGTTTGAATCTGGGAGGTTGTGATGTTAGTAGAAGTGGGGGATAGGGAAGTTGGCAGAATTCTAACAAGGATTCATCTGCTATGATAAGACCTTTGGTGGCTGTTTCCTGATCTGCCCATGATTTGGATAACATTTTTCCAGATTTTTAGAATGGATAGTTTGATTATTTGTTTGTTTTGCAATAATGTTGCTTTATGTCCCTCAGATGATTGTTTGGCTATGTTCTGAAGAATTCGGATTTCTCACTGGATTCTGGGAGTTGCATAGATTTCCATATTGTTCAAGTTTCATCTCAGAGTCTGATAAGTATAGGGAAGATGCCATTTTGAAGTGTGTGAAGTTAAAATGTAAAGTGTTAGAGAAATATTGGCATCTATCTATTTATTTTTATTTATTTATTTTATTTTACATTTGTTGACCAGGAGTGTCCAGCTGAGCTATTGCCCTTTTTCAGCAGAGGCCCGGGGAGAAAAGCTCCAAAGATATACAATACAATAAAAATAGCAATACATATACATTTCAATAAAAATAGCAATAGAGAATTTTGATAGTTAAAATATGTAAACTACATACATGTATATTATTGACAGATGAAACAGTACAAAAAACAAAAATGAGAATGTTAAAAAGTAGAATAAGTTGTATGTTTTGGTTTAAAAAGAGAGTTGAGTAAATATAAGGTTTTGTATGCAGAGTTGCAGAAACTTAAAAGGTTACATAACAATTTCAGTGAGTAGAGTATAGAAGAAGCTTTGGAGGTTGCATAGGAAGCATAGGATGAAGTAGTTAATGATAAGTTTTAGTAAGTTAGTTTGACTGTAATATAACATGTAGGTAATAATCAGGGAGGGTGAATACAATGGCAGGACCAGTGTTTTTTAAAGTGGTCTTTGGCTGATAGCTTAAATTGTTTGGGGTGAGTCAGGGACCTTATTTCTAGTGGGAGTTTGTTCCATGCAATACAGGGATGGTAGATAAGTTGCACCCTGTGTTGGATTTGGGTTTATGGATTTTTAGTAGGTCTTGGGTTGAGCTTCGGAGAAGTCTGGTAGGGGAGCAGTGAGAGATGTGAGAAGATAGACTTGGGCAGAAATCAGGCTGAAATAAGATGAAGTGTATGATTTGGAGTTGAGGTTGTAGAAACAGGTGAGGTAGTTTGGGCCAGTTCAGGTATTTTGGGGGAAGATAGTGGTGACATTTATATGTTTGTTGAGCTGCAAATCTAGCTATTTTGTGGTAGGCTGATTCTAATTTGGTAAGTAGGGAGGAGTTCAGATTTGTGAGTATTTGGGAACAATAGGTTAAGCATGGTAGAAGGTAGGCATGGGTAATAGAAATCCTAGCTTCTGTAGTTAGGAGTTTGTTGTTCCTCTACAGTAGTCCTACCTTTGGTGTTTTTTTTATACAATTGCTAATGTGAAGATTGAATTTTAGTTGGTCATCAATGATAATGCCAAGGAGTTTTGTGCTAGTCTTGACATCTATAGGAGTATTGTTTAGGGACCTTATAGAGAAGGAAAGTTTTAATGTGATTTGCAGATTTAGGTAGAAAGAGTAGTAATTTTGTTTTCTTAGGGTTGAGGATGAGCTGAGTATTAATTAGTGAGCTATGTCTCTACTGAGTTCAAAGATGTCTGGGTATTTTTAGGAGTTCTAAGGGGGAATTAGCAATAGTTATGACTGTAGAGACATCTGCATATTGGACAATGTTAGACTGAGGGCAACAGGAGTGGAGAGAGTTGGTGAAGATATTAAAGAGTAGAGGTCCAAGAATGGAACTTTGGGGAACACCAGTTCTTACTGAGACAGGGGTAGATACTGCTGAGTCCCATCATATTGAATGCAGCCTATCAGAGAGATAGCTAGAGAACCATGCAACTACATCAGGGGAGAAGTTTAGGTCTACAAGTTTACTATGTAGCAGGGTGTGTGAGACAGTGTCAAAAGCCTTAGAAAGGTCAATGAATAGACAGGATATGAGTTTGTGATTATCTTTAGCCAGGGCTAAGGTGTTGAGAAATTATAGTAGAGCTTTGGTTGTACTATGCTTGGGATGGAAGCCATGCTGTGTTGGAGTGAGAAGTTTTTCTTGAAAGAGATAACATGTTGGTGTATATATTTCTCAAGGAGTTTGGAGAGAGGGGATAGGATAGTGATAGGTCTGAAATTAGATATTTCTGTGGAGTTACCTCCTTTATGAATAGGAAGAGTGTAAAACTGTTTCCAGATAGAAGGAACTTTAGTCACAGAGATGGAGCAATTGATTAGTATAGATATAGGCATATCAAGGGAGTGTGCAGCAATCTGGAGAAAGTAAGAAGGAATATTGTCTGCTGATACAGAGCATGGTTTGAGCTTTGAGAGTAAAGTTCTGATATAGTCAGTGGAGACAGGTTTGAGAGAGAAGGAGTTTACTGAGATAGTGGTTGAGGGGTGTATAGGGAGGTTTGAAATGTTGTTTGAGAGGTTGCGGTAAAATAGTTTGGAAATGGATTCAATAAAGTAGAAGTTGAAGGTATTGGCAGTTTCTTCAGTTGACTTGTCAGGACATGGGTTTGGTGAAGTTGGGTTACCTGGATGTAGTATTTGGTTTATAGCATTCTAGAAATCTTTTGGATCAGATTTTAATGTTTTTGGGGGATTATAATAAAAGTCTTTTTTGTCTTTGTTGATAAGATTTTTGTCTGATTTCTACGTTCTTTATACTTTAGGAGGTCAGCTGAAAGTTTGGTTTGTACCCCTGTTTTCCATGCCCTATCTCTGGATTTCATAAGGGTACAGGTGGTTTTAGTTAGCCAGGGTGAAATGTTTGCCTTTAATTGAACTTTTCTCAGTGGGACTAGAGAATTTAAAATTTTTAAGAAAGTTGATTTGAAGGCCTTTACTGCTTCATTGAGTGGGAGCTGAGTAAGGAAATTCCAGTTAATTGTAGAGAGGAGGGTTTTAAAAGTGTTTGGGTTAAAGGTTAAAAATTTTCAGCAGGTGATAAGCCAGTGTGGTTTGGGGAGGTAGATGATGTATCGTAGCACTTTTATAGGTGAGTGGTCGCTCAGGGCATCAGGTAGAGAGTCAGGGTTATGGTATTTGCTAGGGTTAGAAACAAGTATCCAATCTATCAAGGAGCTAGAAGAATGAGAGTTATTAGTATGGGTAGGTTTGGAGATTAGTTGTGTAAATCCATGGAGGTTTATGTGTTGTATAGGGTTTGGATTATTAATGTTATGCCAATTAATGTTTACGTTCCCAAGAAGGATAGTTTCATTAAGGAAATTTAGGGAGAGATATCACAAATGGGACAGAGGAAAGTACAGAAAGAAAATCAGCCAGTACAATCCAGTGTCCAGGGAAGACAAACAGCCAGATTTAAGGGCAATTAGATAAGCTAGATTCTAAAAGAAAAAAAGGTATTTTCTTATTTTTCTTTAAGGCACAGGGAGCTGCAGTACACTGAGAAGTAGGACAATAATGTAGTTATGCCAGGGGGTTTAGAAAGGGACATGCAGAAAATTAGGAGTCAATAGAGTACTAATTAAAAAAGAATGGAATATGGTATAAGCGAGTTCACTACTGGTGATTTTTATGAAGCAAGGCCAGAAAAGCTAAGTCAAAAGATGGTGCCTTTCTACATCAGGTCTTTTGATTCCTCTGTAATTAAACAGGAGTGGGAGGGAGGCATGCAGGTGCAAGGTGGGGGAGGGAGCTAGACACAAACTAATACAAGGCTGTGAGCCAGAAAAACTGGACTAGGCCATCTGCTAAGAAAATAATTATGGAAACCAAGCTCAGTCAATTCCAGGTCAGTGTACAGCAGTATCTTTCTAATAACTACAAATCTTGTACTACTAATCTAGTACAGTGTAATGAAAAGGACCACTTCTTCTATAGGGAAAAAAACAATTGAGGTATGGGCTGCAGGTACATAGGTAAACCTTTTCCAAGAGAAAGAAAGTAGTTTTAAGTACTTGACCTAGGAGTACAATAGGAAGAGAAAAAATGGGGGGGGGGGGCAGTAGTGTGCATGCTTACACTAAAAGGCTATAACAAAAAGTCTTAAGTTTAGAGGACAGATTGGCTATAACAAAAAGTATTCAGTTTAGAGGACAGATTAAATATAACTCTAACATACACTAGTGTAGATGAAAGCACTTTAGTGTTCCACCGATGCAGGGTCTCACAGTGCAGGGCATCCAGACAGCCTTTGGTTTATTGGAGATTGGCCAAGACACAGAATATAACTTTTGTTGGGAGGACTGGAAATAAAAGGGAAAAGGGGGGTAAATATTAGGTCTGAAGTTTTAAATTACTCTGACGACCAAGTAACTAAGATAGAGACAGTTTAGTACTGGATTTCCACCCAATTTGTGGATTTGGTAGAACTTTTTATCAGATTTGTGTCTGAAGGATATTCTTATAGGTTCATTAGAGAGTTGCTGATCTTCTATGTGGAATTATATATTGGTCAATGATCACAGAGAGAAAATGGAACAATTGAAATGTCATTAATTTTATCTGGGGAAGCAGGTAATACAATCAAGTAGAGTGCGATTTCCAGATTTTAGTTTGTCTGGTGGCTTCTGTTATTGTTTTCCTTAGGTGTTAGCTGGCTAACCATTCACCTAAGTTTTAGCTATTACTGTTTAAAACATTTAAGTTAAAATTCCCCAAGATGGCTTGGTTCTTCAGAGCAAATTGCTTGAACACAGAGATTATTTACTTAACCTTAGTCTGGATGTGGAGGACAGGTAGGTAGGCCACTGTTGTCTGTAGCTATTGTTCCTTTCTCAGTTGTTAACTGATCAGTAACCATATAGGGCCATAATTAGAAGTTGGGTTAACTTCTGCAATTATGTTTAAGTAAAAGTTTTTTTTTTTAATCTTTATTACTTTAACATTTACAGCTTCATAACAATGTGGCCATAGTTTAAATTACATGCTGAAAAACTAATGATTCATTTACACCCTGTGATAATGAACTGTCCGCTATGGATTTTTTCATTTAATTTATTATTAGGTTCCATAAGCAAATTAATTCCGAAAGGCTGTCACATAAAAAGAGTAGCAAATGCAAACAACAGACTAACCTACTCCCCTGCTTATAATATTTCAGGATGCACATTGCAGTTTTGCGGATATCTTCATAAAGACTAGGAAAACCCGTCAGACATTACTTTCCTCATATGTGTGCGGTCTGTGCCAGAGCCTATTTAAGTCATTTGTCCTAGACTCTAATGCACTCCTGGATGGCTTGGAATGTGACTTCCTAGAGCAGTCTCAAGCTTCTTTGAGATTTTCTTTATCCATCCAAATAAGCATGGGAAACAGACCTCCTCCTGTAACTGCAGTTGCTAATTGAAATATCCAGCTCTGCAAGAATGGTAGTGAAGAATTTAATGATGCATGTGTAGTTAAAAAAAATAAATAAATTCGTCCTACTTTCCAAAGAGATACCAAGTCAGCCCTTTATTAGCAAACAATGATTTTCCCACAATGATCTAACTCTGGACCATTGGAATACCCCAAAAATGTAGGCACAAGATATATCTCACCAGTGGATAGCCTACAAATGGTAGGGGTTCAAAAGTTTAGCATGCAGCTCATTGTGGGTGCCCCGTATCTCCATACCAAAAATAGCAAGGATTTCTCAAAAATCAAGAGGAAAATAAACTACCCACAAGTATTCTAAAACAGATTTTAACACCCATAATCAATAAGGATATGGGCCTGTACTTAAGACAACTTCATCCTGTTTTTGCTGGCTTAGACAAAAAACTGCTACATTTGAAACTGCTGAGGAAGAATTTGCCCCTTCATCATCAAAATTCTGAAAGAGATGAAGTAATGGTAGAACCACAATTTCATTCAGATGAAATATTTTCTAATTGAGGCCAATGGACCCAGGTGTCTTAGCTGTTGGCTGCTTCCATTTCCATAATCTTTACTGCCATCACAAAATCCTAATATGTCAGAGTATGACTTTAGGAAAGCCATACCCTACTAAGAATGATGTCAGCCTCCTAACTAGTTGATTTCCCCCACCTTTTTTATAATAATCCCTAAAATCATTAATTATGTCATCAGTCTTTTTATGTATAGAGGTTTTGGATTCAGACTGATATGTAGCTCTGCCATTTTCTTTGCTTTGTCCTCCAAGCATGTATCTTTGTTGAGGAACATCCCTTAGCCTACTGTCTACTAACTAGCCAAATATAGATGTGCCATCTCATTGTGCAGTCTACAAAGCTGGATATGTAAACCACTATATTCTTACAGTATTGCCTTATATTTCAAGTGCATTTATACACACTTGTCATGTAAATCTCCAACTGTATCAGTAAGTTCCACTAAATCCTCATCAACATAATTATATAACTTAATCTTAGTACTCAAAAAACCTTTCCTGAAATACAGCTTAAAGAACTCCATCCAGACTATTCCAAGGTTCGAGTCGCAAGGATTAAGGTCAAAATAATGCTGGACCAGTTCCCTAATCTCTTGCTGAAAAGTTTGTTTGGACAGTTATATTAAGGGATCCAAATGCCTGCCATGGCTTCATAGATTGTGGAAAACTGTCCACAGAACAAGTGGGCCATACAGCTGCATACATAAACTGCACCACCATCATTTCTGATTGTTCTACAAAATATAAACAGTTTCCTGAAACCAGCCAATAGTCCAATCTACTCACTTTTAAGGAGTTCATGAAGACAAGGGAATAGTCTGTATCCTCTGGGTGCATCAGTCTCATGCTTCATAATTCCTACTTTTTCCTAATCTGTAGGAAGACTATGCTTGCCTTTTTATGCTGCTCTGTTTTAGGTTTGGATGTATTCATTACTGGGTATATTGCTAAATTAAAATCTCCCAACACTAGCAGCCTAGAGGTTTCTCCTGTATTCTATGTTGTGCTGTTTAAAAATTAGAATTGATTTATGTGTTATCCTGTTTACGACCATGTATATTCCCATGCATAAGTTCATCCCCTTGGCCACTAAACTTTGCAGAAGTTTTTCTGCCTTCCTCATCTACTTGTCAACCCAATAAATTCTATCCAATGCTAAATTTAATATTGTTAACCTGCCTTTAACATGGAGCTTAGACTACCAATAGAATGGCCAGCCCAAAATTCTGAAAGAATATTCTTGAATTTTTTTTCTAACTTGCACTCCTGGTTGTAAATGCCCCTTCAATTGGTGAATTAAAACACTTAACATTAATAGAAACTTCCATGCACATAAAACAGCGTTTCAACACCCTCTTTAAACAATGTTCTCCCACAAGAGGCATAAACTTATAAATATGAGTCAGTCACCTCCTTGTGTGAAACTAGGGAGAGAAAGAACCTAAGTGCTCTGTCTTCATGACTGAGTGCCAGTCCTAGCTAAAGTGCAGGAGATCTAGCACTCAAGCCTTCCACCTCCTAGCATGAGGTGAAAGAATAATGATCCAAAACATCCCCAGGACATCTGCTTAACAGTATCATCACATTTAATCAAATGAACACACAGCAGCCTCTTATGTTATACAGCTCAGGTTTGCATTCACAGAGCCAAAACCAAAAGAGTACCAGCACTTCCCAGACTTATTTTTCTCTTTTGGCATCTTCTTCAAGATCATTGACACTACAAAAACTATCTATGGGCTGTGGCTTTGTCTGCCCTGGTGATGTAGATGGAACCATAATGCCCAAATGTTTTGGACTGTTTTGATGAAGCCGCATTGAAGAAACCAGAATATTTACAAATTTGTCTGGACTGGTTAAATGTTTTAAATGCTCCAAATCCATGTGCTAAAAGTTTACTTGCACTGGAGGCCTCCAGATTAATTCTGCACTTTCACCACTATATTTTCTCTGGTGTTTGTAAGTTATTTGTAGATTGTTCCCATCTAACCATCACCACTGCTGCATGTTTGAAGAAAGACGCGACTTAGTCTTTTAAGAGAACAATGGTCTAACTTCTCCAAATGATTTCCTCTTCTAAAGATTTTCAGTAGCTAGGTCCTAGAAATGTTTGATTGAGTGGCCTAGCAACAGGCTTTCCCCTTTTTATCATCATCATCATCATCATCATCATCATCATCAATCATCAATCATCATCATCCTTTTAATTGAAATTGGCTTTGTGGCTCATGCTCTCATGAGACAGTGGAAAAATGCCAAGCTTCTCGTCAGCAAGGGATAGACCCACAAAGAAGTGACAGAATCACAGATGGAGAGAGTGGGATGCACTGTACTATGAGTGGCATTAAACACACACACACACACACACACACACACACACACACACACACACACACACACACACACACACACACACACACAAACACATAGTTTTTACCTATATTTTTATCACAACATGATCTTCTATGAAAGAGCATCATTTTAAAATATCGACACAGGCATGGAACAGCAAGTGGCATGTACCCTTCTGGTTGCTGAGGACAGCAATGTTGTCCAACACATCTGGAGTTGCATTACTTTCTTCAAGTAACACCAGACACATTCACAACATTTCTTTGAAAGACCAGTGTTCATCAGGAGAGAGGCATACAAAATTTCCACACCCTGCCCTAAATTATCAAATGAAATGAAAGTGAAACAGTAAAAGCAGTTACTCAGTTCTGAATTATTTTATTTATTTTTATATTTATTTTACATTTGTTAACCGGGAAAATCCAGCTGGACCAGGTGCATTTTCAGTGGATGGCCAGGGAGAAAAGCTCCACAATTAACATATAGTAAGTAGTTAATACAATGAGTAATACACAGAATGAAAAGACAGCAGATTACTTACAAGCAGAGACATTAAAAATAGTTCTCAAATAGTTCACAGGCATTGCAGGATTGAAATAATATTAGATTAACCCTTACAAATAGGTAGAATAGACATGACTACATGTCCTATTTTTAACTAGCAGTACATACAGTTTAAGACAGTTTACATTTTCTAGTAAGTGTACACTGAATTCACTTCAGCCTTTCTTCAATGGCTAGTTTAACAAGAGCATTTCTTCTAAACCTTTTCCAAATGTGTTTAAGATAAGCAGCCTACTGGAAAACCCTTTTCACTGTTTGACTATCCAAGTCTGAAACATGCTTGCTATTGGACACAGCCATTACCCCCAGCAAACTGTTCCAAATTCTGCAAAATCCCTTTAATTTGTATCTTCAGAAATGTAAATTTCATTTTCATTTATCTACTGTGTGGTGTTAAACCCCAATATTTGCTTAAAGTCAATGCATCTTCTGCAAACCTTACAGCTTGTCCAGTTATTATTAGCCATCAGTTATGGTTTTTTATCTTATTTATATTTATTTCCCTTGACAGTACCTCACAAACAAAACTACACTTTAAGGCAACTTGCATAGGAATCCACACTCTCCACCGCCCCCCCCCCCCAGCTTACCCCTGGCAAAATTTCCTAAATGAAGTCCCACCCTCCTGTTTTTAATGCAGCATCTCTTAGCAGCAGAGTATATGACATACTTCAAGATGAAATCATTATCTTCAGTAAGTGATACATTGAGAAATGATAAAACTTTGATGGCTGTCAACTATATTAAAAACTACACTATCTACTCACAAATGTCCCCCATTTTTACTAGCCCCATGTAAGCATAGCTCTTTTTTACCTGATTGGCTAGAAACAAGTTGGCTAACAAATTGTCTTTCAGTGTTGTAACATCAGATTACATGAAATGGAGTTAGTTTCTCTTTCTTATTTCACAGTATATACTGTGAACACTGTGCGGTTACCAAAGTGGGATGCTTATTTTCACTCTTCTAAATGGTTTTAAGGTCTAAAGTACCATGAATGTCCGGATTTTAATGAGAGATGCAACTTGCTCCAGGTAATTTTCTGTACGGTTTTGTATACTCTCAGTATTACAGGTAGTAGTGAATTAAAGGAGTTCTGACAGGAATACATTTAAAATGCTGAATAAAAAGATACTAAAGTCTTACTTGGAGATAAGAGTTTACAGGAAAATGAGTCTTTAATGGGAATATGTGATTTAAAGTTGTTGCTGCTGAAAACTGTTGTAGATTAAACACCCAGACACAAACACACACACACATACACACACACACACACACACACACACACACACACACACACACACACACACACACACACACACACACACACACACACACACACACACTCTCTCACATATGCCTACATCATTTCTTAAATGAAAGTATAAAAAATGCTAAACTTCTCATCAGTGAGGGACAGACCCACCAAGATGTGACAGAGCCACAGAGGGACAGAGTAGGATGCACCGTACTATGAGCGGTATTAAAATCAGAAACACACACACACACACACACACACACACACACACACACACACACATACAGGGTTCCTATCACGTCATCGAACTTTTACAAGTTCGAACCACATATGGTTGAGACCATACGTTCAAATTTGTAAAAGTTTGAGCATGTGAATGGAAATCTCCTTAAGTGGAGGTTTCCATTCACTTCAATGTGGTGCGATCTTGGAGTTGGTATATTTAAGTAGCGGGGGGTGTGGGGGTGTAGGTGGGCTTGCCCCCCTGCTTACAACAGTTTATTTTGTTGTCTGTTGTTTTTTTTTTTTTTTTTTTTTTTTGTAGGTAATCGAATTTATGTAACTTCGATCATAATGGTTTGACCATTAGGTGTTCAAAGATACTTAACTTCAACTATGTGATATAGACTCCCCACACACACATACATACACAAATACACACACACACACACACACACACACACACACACACACACACACACACACACACTGAGTCCAAAAATGCAATTTTAGTTTTATACAGAACTGCTGTTGTATTTTACTTGAAAACTGAAAAGTAAAAAAATAAAAATATAAGTAAAAAAAAAATTAATAAATAATGCATTTATTCAGTTGCTCTAAAAAGTAAGATGTAAGGAGGAAGAGTGAAAACTTTGCAAAAGAAGCACAGACATGCTGATTTCAGAAAAGCATTTGAGGTTGGTTTTGCTAATTCTGCTAATGAGTTGCCATATGAAATAGCAGGAATCAGCAAAACCAACCTCAAATACATTTCTGAAGTCAGCTTGTCTGTATTCCTTATGCAAAGTTTTCACTCTTCTTCCTTATGTTTTACTTTTTAGAGCAACTGGATAAAAAACATTCTTTATTTAAAAGATCTTTTTTTGACTTATATTTTTATTTACCATGTGGTCAGATTCTGAATCTGTCCACCTCATTGTGCAGGTGGAATACTATCTGCTGTGGAGGAGAGCACTTTGGGTTGGTAGGGTTTAAATCATGATACACTCTTTCTACCATTACCAGGGCTAGGGAGTTTAGGACCAAAGCTGCATGTAGCTGTTCCTCCAAAAAGATACATAAGTTATGGGGCATGCACTGGTACGCACATGTGCAACACTAGTAGAAGGGAAGGGCTGTCACTAACGGTGATGACAAAATATAATGTAAATGACCCTCAGTATGTGCCACAAAGTACTCTTCTGATAAAATATGATGTAAAGCAGTGGAAACAAAAGTTGCAGTTTGGGACAGAAAGCAAAATCATCATTTCTTTTTCATAAAGCCCAGACATACAATGATGAACCACCTGGGTGAATGAAAGAGGGCATCTGAACAACTCACAGTAAAAGATGAACTCAAAACCTTGTGGACCTCAATAGAAATGCTTTCAGATATTCTGAGAACATCAGCAGTGGACATATAATTAAACATGATATGAAGCTTGGTTACAAACTATATAATAACTTTGTAAATGCAACAAGAAGAATTAAGACAACAGTGAGCAAGTGTCACAACTCATTCCAATGAGATACAGGAACTACACATTCATTACCTTAGAATAGAAAATAAGCTGGAGGATTGCAGAACTGATCTAAACGCAACAATGTTAGGTTTATTAAACTGCCAGAATAAGTGGAAGAAAGAGAAACTGTGAAGTTCATTAGACAGTAACTAACAAAACCCAACCTATAATTGAATGGGGTCACAGAATTCAGTCCAGAACCAAAGTCACTAGCAATCCAAGACAACTTATAATAAAGTACCTTTGAATTAGAAAACAACTTTATACTGGCAGGACATATGGTAAGAGCAGCTCTGGGCTACAGTACTTCCTCGTACCACAAAATAAAGGCATTGACAGCATAGCTAAGGTGTTGCCATGAACTAGGATATGAGTTACAGCTAAGATACTCTGCAACTCTATACATGTTCAAAGAAAACACAGAGGTATAGTTTTATGATCTGTCTGAAGTAGATACTTTTCCAGCTAAACATACTAAGAAACTGTACACAGACATTGTTAAAGATTCTACACCAGCAAACCACTTAACTAAGAAGTAAGCCTACTCTTTGAATGGGTTGCCTATCAAATCATCTAGCAGTTCTTCATACTTTATGTAAGCAAAGGATGGATCAGGGGAAGCCACAGGACAAGCCTAAACTCTTGCTCTTTTTAATGCAGAACTTCTCCAACAACAGATTTAGACCTTTAACCACTATGAAAACATCAAGTCAGAGTGACAGTGCAGGTGAGCTCCCATTCTCCACACCTGAGATTGCTAATGCAGCTGAGCTCTCATTCTCCACACCTGAGACTGCCAGTGCAGGTGAGCTCTCATTCTTCACACCTGAGATTGCCAGTGCAGGTGAGCTCGCATTCTCACACCTGAGATTGGCAATGCAGGTGAGCTCTCATTCTCCATACCTGAGATCCAAACTGAAGAGTGCACCACTATTAAATGATGCTGGAGAGATATAGTTATAGAAATTACTGACTTAAGTAGTACAGTAAGGAATGTTTTAGAGAAATCAGTTACACAAATCATGTTCACTATCTTGTGTTATACAATATGTATGCCACCAGTGTATCAATAGTAAGTACAGCTAATATGTATTTATTATTAAGCCCAACTAAAATCTGGTAATAAGATTTAAAGCCTTGTGCTAGGATGTTGGTATATTAAAGGGAATACAATTGTAAACTTTGATTTTTCCATATTGTTTAGTTCATTGAATCAGGCTCCACCAGTAACATCCCCCTGCTGGGATAGCCAAATCTAATGATGGGCATGTTACTGTAATAAATAATGGCTCATTTGACCAAAATGTGCGGAGACCAGCTATGCTACAACTTCTAGACCAACAGGGTATGGGAATTAAAGGTATAATCTGCAATATAAAAGGTATGTCAACACCATGGTGCACCAAATTATTCTCAAAAGTATTGTAAGTTATAAGTATCACTGTTCTTTTGTAGGAAATCAGAGCAAAACAAAAACAGGCAGGGAGCATTTTCTTGAAATAGCCAGGACCAAGATATGCCTAATGTATGCATACTGCTAAAAGGGGAGTAGCTATTTTGTTACAAAAATCCTTGGGATGGGTAGTACAGAAATTGTACAAAGACAATTTAGGGAAATGGAGCATACAGTTAATATGAATGCTGTTTAGCCTTATACTTCTTGCTAATTGTTTGGCCCAAACAAAAATGGTGTAAGCCTAGTTAGGGGAAAGGTGAATTTACTAAGACCATTAATGCCTTTCCAAGTGTTGTTACTGATGGGGGGAGATGTCAATGCAGTCCTATATCTATGAATGGCTAGGAGTCAAATACAACAAAAATAAAGCATTTTATCCAAGAATTTGACATGGTTGATGACTGGCTAATACACAATCAAGCAATGAATGACTGCACATTTTGGGCCCACGGCAGAAGGTAGTTAGCAGATTGGATATGTGATTAGTTAACAGGTCAAAATTATACAGGCTACAAGATTGCCTCATTCAAACGACAGACCTAATTTGACCATGCTAAGCTGACCGTGATTATAAAAACAGACACTAAGTCAGAGCAATTTTAAGCAATGAAGGCTTGACCCTCTTTTAATAAACAGTGCTTTATTTGACAACAAAATGAAAGAATGAGACAGTGTTGACTGGGGAGTACATAGCAGGGGGATTAAGTCTGGCAAAACAGAGTGGATAAACTTAAAAAAAAAAAAAAAACAATATGGTAGTGGATAAAACAAAGTAAGCTGATACACGCATAAAAAATGAGCAAGGAAAAATAAATATGGAAAAATAAATTGGAGCAAAAGAAAAAAACATACAAAAATGGCGGGTTGTAAGGGTGTAGTAATGTTGCATTGTATAAAGAAATGTTATCTCATAAAAGACAACACACAATTTTTGTATAATAACATTCTGGTGAAATAGGAAAGATGGAAACATTTTCATCGGCCCAAAGTGATAGCATTTAGTGACGTGCTAGCATGGAAATTTAGAGAACAGCAAAAAGAAATGTTGTTGTTGCTAATTAAAGACAAACACTGACATGCACTGGTCACTTTCATGACATTAATATGTTTCTAGCATGCTAAAGCATTGTGTGGGGGGAGGGGGAAGCAGAGAAAAGGTAAAGTGCATGTTTGACAGAATACAAATATCAAACATTAATTTAAACAAAATATCTAAATTGAAGCAACACAATTCTGTCATCTATGGAGGTCTAGTTTTCTTTTCAGCTGAATGGCATAATGTGCCTACTTCATAAGATCGATGAACAAAATTGTCAAAACCCATATGGCTGAGACCACATCATTGACAATTCAGTCTGTGGACCCATTTTGACTGAGGTCACAGTGCAGATGGGGTCAGGGAATGTGCGCCTTTCCCCATGGTAGTGCAATCTCATAGCTGGCATATATAATTAGCAGCAAGTGTGCAGGCCCCCTTCAAAAACATTGTTTGTTATGTTTGTGGGTGTTGATTGGCTTGTTTTAGTTGATCGACAAACTGAATTATCAGTCATATGGTCTCGACCATATGTTTTTCGACAATTTCATTTGTTGATCAAATGAACAAGGTCCGAGTAAATACCTCAAAATGAAATCTCTCTTCCATTACATAATTTCTAAAGAGCATGTTGGTCTCAACAAGGCTTTACTTCAGGGACTACTAATACTAGAGTGATAATGTCTCCGAAGCCAGCCCATAATAGTACCAATCTTACTAATTACTATCCAATATCTTTACTATAAACAGATCTTAAAATATTAGCAAAAATTCTAGCTAAAACTGTCAAAAAACACTGTCCCAAACCATTAGTGCAAATCATTTAGATCTTATTAAAGGTAGAGTTGTTAGCCCTGACTTGGTACACTTAGATGAATGCACAGTCTGTATGCCATAGAACTCAAACAAATGCAACAGCCCTTTTATGAGATTTTAACAAGGCATTTGATAGTATACAATGACAGTTTATGTGGTTTTCAATTGTCACAGCTAGTAGTTCTGAAAGATTTTATTGCCTAGTATAAATTACTATACACTAATCGTACACTAATAGTACAGCACAAGTATATTCTAATGGAGTCCTTTCTCCATTAATTATTCTCCAGAGAAGGACTAGACAAGGGTGTCCACTATTGCCCACACTTCATCATTTTGGGATATGTAATTTATCAATATTTATGTTCTCATAAGACCCACAAATGCTAATGTTATAAAAGATTCTTAGTTTACTTGTGTTGGATAACAGACAGTCAGTGCCAGAGCAAAGCACAATAAAATGTGTAGTGGGCTTTAATGTTGGTATAAGGTAGTTTTACCTCATAAAGAAAGGACAGTAGAAGGGATGAGAAACATGGAGAAAACCTAGGGCACAAACAATAACCCGTGAGCAATAGGAAGTAGGATTGAGGAACAGCAAAAGCAACAGTCCACCCCATTATCTATCCTCACATTTTTTAAAGTTCAAACATTTCTGGCAAATAACCCCTATACAGCTAAAAAACACAGAAAGAAAGAAAATAGTAAACAGTGATATGTGAAGATGGATGATTGTGTTTATTTAATATGGTCTTGCTCAAGAGTACAGTTGCTTTGGTAAGCTATGATTCATGGTATAGCAAGTGTCATTATTATCTTCCTGACAGATGAAACAAATAAACATTCAATTTTGGCTTTTTGGTATCAAAATTCCCATTTTTCTCACATGGACATGAGTGACTACGTTTGGATACATAACTCTGTTCTGACATTGACTGTTCTCATTTTTCAGCACTGGAAGGTAATGCCCACAGCCTGGGATGGCACTTTCCATCAAATAATCCAAAAAATGAAAATGTGGGGAACCCACGTCTAGCTATGCATACATAGAATATCTATTGATCAACTCTTTTATATATTATGGACGCTGCAGTTAAGTAGCAGTATGGGAGGTCTGTAAGTGTGTTACTAATGATAATGGAAATAAGCAAGTAAGGATAATAGGAACATATAGATTGTTAGTAGTTATTGTTTAGACACATTGTATGATATTCAGTATGCATGTGCATTGTCATTGAGTTGTACAAACTTTATCTGATGTAAATAAACTTTTTCTGGTTTAAAAATCTGGGTTATAAGTAATCCCATTCAGTCTATTAAGGAAGAGCTGACAGGTATAGGTTATTCCTCCAAGACCTGTTCTATCTGGCTGTGCAGACAACTGATTACCAACTCATGCTGATTGACAAGTGTGACTGTCTCCTGGGCCTTGTAGATGACACATTCATCACCATCTCTAGAAAGGTTGTCTTGGTTAGTTAGTCATTGGGAATGTCTTGCCTGACAGTATTTTCCTGTTTGACTCCTGCTTTGACATCTAACACCTTGCCTATTATTTCTGCTTCACTGGTTGTTTTTAGGGTGTCACCACACGAGTATATGAGGCCTGAGAAGTGAACCAGCTGACAACATTCTCTCCTGTAAACATCCTCAAAGGGAAGACTCAAAAATTCTCAAACCAGGTAAAAGGCATATGATAGTAATAGTGCAGATTTGCACATAAACATGCATGTTTATGAGGTCAGGGGCACATTTCTATATATACATAATATTAGCAAATGCAGCAGCTGACCACACAACACTTTTTACTAATTGAAGGAGTGTATACTTAATTATTCAAGTATGCAGAAAAAAACTGTCCTTGCTGTATATATATATATATATATATATATATATATATATATATATATATATATATATATATGGGTCCCCTTCAAAATGTCTAAAAACCATAATATCTAATTTCATAGCATTAAGACCAGAACATCTAAAACCCATAACATTTAATTTCATAACATCTAACAGTACAAATCACATGAAAATAACATCCCTTCCACATATAACGACATATAATGACACCAAACTACCAAACACACTTTTTACCAGATTTCTGCAGGGGGGCTTGATACAGTGGGGTTAGGAAATTAACTTTTTCCCACTGTAGTGCGATCTTGGAGTTGGTATATTTAATTGATGGGGGGGTGGGGGTGGAGCCCCCATATGGGGGGTGCAGGGGGTCTTGACCCCCTGCAGAAATGTAGTAACAAGTGCGTTTGTCAGTTTGGTGTCGTTATATGTGGAGGGGACGTTATTTTCTTGTGATATGTAGTGTTAGATGTTATGAAATTCGATGTTATGGGTTTTAGATGTTCTGGTCTCAGTGTTATGAAATTAGATATTATGGGTTTTAGATGTTTCAAAGTAGACCCATATATATATATATATATATATATATATATGTATATGTATGTATATATATATATATATATATATATATATATATATATATATATATAGACACACAGCAAGGACCGGTTTTCTCACATATATATATATATATATATATATATATATATATATATATATATATGTGTGTGTGTGTGTGTGTGTGTGTGTGTGTGTGTGTGTGTATACATATACATAGACAGATAGATAGTTCAATATGAGTAATGCTCAATATGTGGTTTTAAGGTGATCCCCCATTCTGAATATTTCCTAAAGGAACTTATTTTTAGTCTTGCATTTCCCATCACTGGCCAAAATAGAGTTATTAAAATACATTGTTAAGAGGCATTTTCATTATTTTTTTTCCTTTCTTTCTTTCTCTTTTTTATCAAATGGCATACTGTTTACGTGTGGATATATACTATTTTGTAGTGATATTATTATTGTTGTTAAAATATCAAATGTCAAATGCAAACATATCAAAGTGAAAGCAGGTTAAAAGAGAATGTGAAGGGGAGGCGATTAAAAGGAAAGTAAGAAAACAAAAATAGGTGGTCAAAGGAAAACAAAAAAAGAAAGTAAATTGGGAATGTTATTAAAGATGCAGATAAGAAGTTTAATGGAGAAAGTTATACAGAAGTGATGCCCCAAGTTGGTTTAAAGTAGGACAGATAAAAAGATGGAGACACGTGAAGAAAGAAATGATTACAGTTTATTGATAGGGTTACGATGAAAAATTATTATAACAGGAGCAAGTGGCAGGAACAAAATATAGAATAGTCAGAAACTGACTTCAGTGGATAAGAATATATTGGAAAGGAAATCAAACAAATTGTTAAGACATTCTATTTTGTAATTTTTAGTTCATCCAATATTATTAAACAGGTATTAAATTTATAGGTCCGTAGTAGGTTACTAGGCTAGCATCCCTAGAGCCTTTACAAGCCTAGCCATGTTAACCTCAAGTATCCCCATTTGTTCTTTTTGGGTAGTTCACAGAATGAATTTACCAACAGAGCAAGCCTGTGAGCAACACCAGCTACCCCTGTCCATGATGGACAAGGATGCCACCCCAGTGGTGAATTTGTGGTATCCCATCCAATTATCTAGGTTGCTTTTGAATAGGGTCAGTGAGGAGCTCTATTTAACATGAATAGGAAATCTATTCCAGAGATCTATCTGTCTCTGGGAGACATATCTGTCTCTCCAGCATGTTCTGTTAATGTCACAAGCTAGGCTGAGATCCCTAGAGTGAGTGATTCTTGTGCCATTTGACTTGCTGATGTGCAGCATTTCCATTGGGGCAGGGTTGGAGATTGCCCTGTAGGTCAGGCACAAGTCACCTCTCAGCAGCCTATAAGATACAGAGTAAGCCCATGTAGGTCATGGTTTGGAGTCCCTGTATTTTCTTAGTGAGAAACCTCTGAGATCTGTCCAGCTACTGCAGGTGTCTGGTGAGGTACATGCAAAAGGGTGCATTATACTTTATTAGTGGTCTGATGAGGGTTGAGTACAGTGAAGTTATAACATCCCTTAACCTGGATGCTATGCCCTTACTTATGAGGTACACTATGCAGAAGGCTTTTCTTACCACTGTGGAAATATTGTGATCAAAGTTCAGATTGCTATCAACCTGTATTCCCAAGTCTTGCACCACTGGGTTAGAACTCGGGGAGGGGGGGGTGCTGTCAATATTGTAATATGTAAGGAATTCCACTTTGCCAAAGGGAATAATAATGCGTTTTTTTTGCATTTAGATGCAGATAATGGATTTGGCACCAATTGTTTGTTTGTGTTAGCCCTTCATGTAATATATTGACATCATCAAGGGACTCAATAATAGCTACCAGTTTGCAATCATCAGTGAGCCAAAGGCCATCTACTTTGGCCTGGACTTCTGAGAAATAGATACCAAATAGTAAGGGGCCCAGCACAGATCCTTGTAGTACTCCCCTGGTGGAGGATCCAGTGATGGAGGTGGAGTCACAAATCTTGACACAGTGTGTTCTGTGTGTAAGCTAAATAGCTACCCGTCTAGTAATGTAAGGATAATTTTCTATCTGGAAGAGTTTCTCAGTGATGCCAGATTGGGGAACTGTGTTGAAAGCCTTGGCTAGGTCAAGATAGGCTGTGTGCACTGTCTTATCTTTGCCCATGGATTTGGTAACATTCTCAAAGAAGTTTACAAGGTTTAATAAGCATGATCTAACCTTAACAAAGCCAAATGGGTTGGGTCCAGCATTTGGAGGTCACCTATGTCCTTGTTGATAAGGTCCATGATAATTCTTTCCATGTCCTTGCAGATGAGGCTGGTTAGACTTAAGGGTCTGTAGTTCCCAGGGTCAGTTAATGGTCCCCCTTTGTGCAGGGAGATTACTGTTGCTGTTCTCCATTTTGCAGGAACATAGCCACTTCTCAAGCTATGATTAAACAGAATGCCAAGTGGGTCGACTAGGTCTTGTTTTATATTGTTTAGTAAACAACATGAAATTCTATCTGGTGCCATTAAGGCTGTGTTTTTGGTCTTGCTGAGTGGGATGACCTGTTTTTGAGAGATATTGGGCAGAGGCCTAGTGTCAGGTATGCTTTAGTACATCATAGGTGGGATTGGGGGTGAAGTTTGCACTGAATCTGTCAGCTAGCAGATTGCTGATATCTTCCAGTGTAGTATGATTGATCCCATCTACAAACAGTTTGGCACACAGCAGTGTATTCCCTTTTGGACCTCAGACATAGTTAAAGAATGCCTTGTGATCATCCTTTGCTAGTGATGTGATTTTTGTTTCATAATTTGCTTTAGAAGACTTTACAAGATTTTTGATTTTCTTGTTTAGGCTAAGGAGGGAGCACTTCCTCTTCAAAGTGATATCCCTCTTGCATTTGGACTATAGTTTTTTCCTCTTATTATATAATCTGTTTACACTTGAAGTCCACCATGGTGGCTTGTTTTTACAGGAAGACCTGGTTTTGATCCGGTCAGGTACAGCAGAGTTTATGCAGTTAATTAAGTGTTTGTACAGGGCATTTGCATACACTTCTGCTTAGTGATCACTAAAGTTTGTGATTGCAGGTGGTATAAAGCTTTTTATACTATTGCTTAGTAAGCTGTAGTTAGCTTTTATAATGTTTTTTATAATGTGTGTTCCTGTGAGGATGTCACTTCCAGTAGTTACTTCAAATGAGACTGATTTGTGGTCTGAACTACTGACCTAACCAGGGAGGTCATCACGCATGCGGAAGTCCAGTGACCCCCATGTTTGTAAGTACTATGCACAGAACATTAGTGCCCCTAGAGGGGGTGCAGACTATCTGTTCCAGAGCATTTGTGTTAACAAAGTCCAGGAACCTCTGTATGCCCCCCCAGTCAATGGAAGGACAGCTGAAGTCTCCCATGACTAAGGTGTTGGGCTGTATGGCGAGGGATTACAGTAAATGAAGGTAGGTAGTGTACTTATTTTGGGTCATGGTAGGGGATCTATAGCTAGCAATGATGTGGTATGGTATTTTCCCAATAGTTAATTGGACATGGAGTAGTTCAAGAGATCTATGTTTGACAAATCTCAAAGTGTATTTAGTTTTAGTGAAGATGGATGCACCACCACCTTTGGTTCCTTCATGCTCAATTTGAGGTCTGAATGTGTGGAAGGCATTGTAGCCTTGCATAAATGGGGTGCTCTCACTGGGCCTTGAACCATCTCTCTGGTACTGCACAGATGCCAGCATCCTCCAAGGTGAGGAGTGCTTCCTGGGAGTGCAGTTTCATATTTAAACTCGTAGCATTAACCAGCACAACCCAGAGTTTCTCTTGATTAGATTTTGTTATGTTGGAAAATTTGTTGTTTTGACATTGCCTAAAAAGGCACTATGTGGGAGGCAAGGGCCTTTGCCATTATCCAAAAGCCTAAGGGGGACAGCTGCAGACCATCTCTAGCAAAGTAGCAAGGTCTGTCTACAATACCCACCCAGTATGACAGATACTGGATCCCCCTGGACTCACATCAGAAGCTAAGCCAATTGTTGAAGTCAATCTTTTTTTTTTGTTTATATTGTAGCATCATTCTGGGTGAAGGTAGGATACTGCTTAGGGCTGATGGGACATACTTGTCTGGGACACATAATCAGAGAGTTCTATCATGTCTCTTTTCATATAGTCCAGAAAGGTACATTCCAAGTCATTCACTCCAGCATGGACTATGACAGAGTCATAACAGTCCTTGTTAGTGAGTGACCTGAGTGCATGCATGATTTGTTGGATCCTGGCACCTGATAGGCAGCTGACTATGACCTTCTCCTTGCCCAGCCTGGTGAGGGGGAAATTTGTGTGTCTCACTAGGGAGTCACCTATGACCAAGATATTTGATGCTTTTTGCCTTAGGGGCTTATTTGTTGAGACATGGTGTGTGTGTTGATATGTGTAGGTGTTTCTTTTTGCTTACTGGTGAGTGTTGGTGGTGTGCATTTGGGAGGTCTCTGTTCTTTTGTTAGGCTTTTAGTGAGTACCTCCACATATGTGGGATTATGAGTTGTGACCTTATTTTGTGTGAGATGTGAGGTTTGCATGAGAGGTGAAGCATGTGGGCTGACAACCTGTTTGATGTCTAGTTTCTTTTTCCATGAAAGAATTGGCTCCAATTCCACAGTGTATTTGCATCTCTCACATGTGGTGTTAGTTTGCTTCAGGAGTAAATGATTGTCAGTATACATGAAGCAATTGGTATATTGCCTCAAGATGCCCATATCAATCAAGCTGGCAGGAGAAATGATGGGAAACCGCCTGTCCATTGTGGCAGTTTTTTCTGAATGTGGTATATGAGAAGGAAGTAGGCTAGCTGGACTTAGATACAAACAACAAAAATGAATCAGTAATTCAATTAAATACAGTTAACAAAGAGCAATGCTGGCTTAAAATATACTTATTTTTCATTTTTTTCAGTGAATGCCTTATATTTCAATATGCACTCCTGAGCTCTGGCTAAAGTTGCCAAATGTTGAGCAGCTCTGGTAAACTGAGAGCAAACCCATGCAAGGCTTATATACAGACATATTTTAAAACGTTATAACACAAATACCAATGGGGAAGCACCAAACTTGAGCCTTTCTCCAGCAATCCCCAACTCAGATGTATCCTGAGCTCTACACTTCTGCCACAAGGGTACAGGGAGGACCTCAATGTAAGACGGCTAGTTTAAGAGCACAGTGAAACCAAGCAGTCTGGATTCAGCAGGTCTGAATCTAGCCTATGCTAGATAAGGCAATGAGACAGAATTTCAAAATGCAGAGTGAAAAGCAGTCACAAACAGCAAAAAGGAAGCAGTAATTCAATTAAATACAGTTAACAAAGTGCAGTGCTGACTTAAAATATACTTGTTTTTCAGTTTTCTTTTTCAGTGGATGCCTTGAATTTCAGTGCTGATGTACTCCAGACCTCTTTCTAGGGTTGCCAGAACATTGAGCAGCTTTGGTAAATTGACCATAAACCTGCACAAATGTGAGGCTTATTTACAAAGAAATTTAAACAGTTTTAACACAACTACCAATGAGAAAGCCCCAAAGTGAGCTTTTCTCTAGCAATCCTCAACTCAGATGGGTCCTGAGCTACACACTTCTGCAACAAAGGTGCAGGGAGACCCTATTAATGTAAGATGGCTGGCACAAGAGCACAGTGATACCAAACAGTCTCAATTCAGCAGGTCTGAATCTAGCCAATGCTATGGAAGACAAGGAAGCACAATTTCTAGGTGGGAAGGAGTAAGGGAGAGTCACCTAAATGTCAAAGTGAGAGTGTTTAGTAGTATACTGTTAGTTGGTCTATAGTGGTACCACCCTCTGCACAAATTAGCAGATCTTCAGGCAACTGTGAACAATGGGAGACTATGGAGAGTATTTCCCATAGAACATTTTAAACTGGAGAGGTTGTATTATATGCAAGCATAGGGAACCGTGTTTGCACATCTTGAAAAATGAGGCTTTTTTGTACCAGCAGGATGAAAGACTTCTATAAAGTTAAACCCTGATGCCAGATAAAAATACAATAAGCTATTGATCAGTAGTTCCCAACTCGGATGGGTTGAATTTAGATCTTTGCTCCCATGAAGTGCAAACAAACCCTCTTAATGTAAAACAAACTGGCTTTTAGCTCAAGTGCCATAACAAATGCTTTAGAACAAAACTAAGAATTCCTACAATATCAGGAATCCTTGGAAATAAGTTCACTAACCCTGAGAAATGTTCACAACACACAAAAACTTTGCAAAACTTAAAAATATTTTGGCAGACTCAGAAAAACTTGGGCAAACTCAAAAACAACTTTTGCAGTAACAGAGAAGGTTAGGACATATCAGGCTACTGTTAATAACAACCTAAGAGCAGTACAATAAGAAACAGATGGAGTTTCTTTAATACATGCAGGCTGAAAAACAGTGATAAATTCAACCAAATAAATAAATGCAGCATGGAAGTGTTAAATATCACTGAAACAGAGCAAGTGCAAAACATATACTTATATCAGCTTTGTTGATTTGGATGGTTTTAGAAGCAATCCAAGTCTTGCAGTCACAGGTGTCCAAGCCAGGCAAAAGGAAGCTCTGAATAATTGATTGTTGATGACAAAATCTATAGCACAGATCTTAACTTTGAAACTCAACATGAACATAAAGGGAATGTAATTGAGAATTTGAAAGAAATTATAAACACTATAAAAGTATAGAGTAGCATGTAGAATTGTTTTGTTTCCAACTTGGAAAGTAGTTGAAAAATAATCTAAATAGTTATAGGTATTTATATATTCTGATATGATGCTTGCTATAAATTGAAAAAAATATATAATGGAAAGCTGTTTTTCCTGATCCTGTAATTTTTATTCTTCACAGTCCACAGATTTCTTATGCAGTTGTTTATAACTTCACAATTCTTGATGTTGCATTTGATTTAACTTAATTTAGTATGGCTGACAGAACTTCTTGCTTAAATTGGTCAATGCATATTAAAGTACTGATGTATGAATATTAATACATGTTTGCATGACTGCACACTAGGTATACAAGCTTGGTAGTTAAGTAAAGTAAACTTATGAGACAAAAATGTGTACATAGATGCTATTATAACAATGCATGGTATATATTAAGTTCTCATTATGTGTAATGAAAATTCATGATAGATTCAAGAATTCCTTGTTTAGTAAGTGTTGTTTCCTATAATTTATTAATAGAAATTATGATATGTGATTTGTAGGATGCTGAAACTAATACTTGTACTTACTGGGACAGGCATATTGTTAGTAGGAGGTAGTTTAACTGGTATTTGCCAATTTTAATTAATTATGTTATGGATTTTAATTTAGATTTAGATAACATTAATATTTTTTATTTACTTTCGCTAGTTCTAGTAACTTTCTGGATATAGATTTAGTTAAGATTTAATTTTAGAAAAGTGGGGGGATGGTAGTATAAAAACAAATAAAGTACGCAGAATAATACCACGATTAATAAGTATATGTATGGATAATAAGAAAGGGTAGTATAAATCCATAGCAAAGTATGGACTTAAAAATCCTATCTTTGAATGTTAGCTGTAGTCACATGAGGGATAAGCTTATAAATTAAACTAGATGCACTTTTTTACTGCAAGAGACTCATATTATTAATGCAGGTGAAGACAATTTTAACTTTAATCAGATCAGTTTGAAATTCTGAGTCAGTCATTATTTATTCATTTATTTATTTATTTGCATTTGTTTACTGGGACAGTCCACTGGGCCATGGTGAGCCCATTTTCAGTGGAGGCCCAGGCATAAAAGCTCCATAGTATAATTCTTACACAGTACAAATGCAGTACAAATACAGCATCATATGAGACAAACATTATACATAGCTATAGAATCATATGGGACAAACATTATACAGACATTATAAATATAGTATTAAGCATTAAATTACATTTGATCATTCTTTACAGAAAAAAATTAGAAATGCTTATTAATAACATGAAAACCAGTGTAAGAAACTTCTCTGTGTGGAAGATTTCCAATCCATATATATCTAGTTAATCACTGTTTATTAATCAGATCAGACAATGGTAGTAGAAGTAGTGAACTTAAACTCATCTTAAGTAAAAAAAAATATATAATTAAGATATTTTACAGAATTACTAAGTATTCAAAACTAATCCAAGCAGTGTAGGCAATCTGTTTCCAGTCGAAAATCCTTTATTAAGTCTGTGTAATTAATAAAGGATTTTTGACTGGAAACAGACTGCCTACTCTGCTTGGATTACTTTTGAATACTTAGTAATTCTGTACAATATTTTAATTATATATTTTTTATTTTTTATTTAAGATGAATTTACATTCGCTACTTCTACTACCATCATCTGATCTGATTAATATATACAGTGATTAACTGGATATATATGGATTGAAAATCTTCCACACAGAGAAGTTTCTTATACTGTTTTGCTTTTGGAGCCACTATACTTATTTAGTGGGTTGTTTGAGACTTCGGGGATACCACGGAAATTACTTGTTGTTTTTTAATAACATGAAAATGAGCATGGTCCTAAGTGGTGATTTTAATTGTACTTTCATTAAAGCAACAGCTAAAGTTTTAAAATATGACTAATCTATTAACTTTTGGATACTTATTGTATAAAAGATTCTGATACTCTGATGTAATCATGTTATTCATATACTTTTGGGACCAATCAAATAATTTGGTCTCTAAGATTTAAAGATTTCCTGTTGCTGCCTGTCTAATCGTAATGCACTTAGACTTAATCTGTGATTAAATTAGTATAACCTAGTAATGTTACATATGCTGTCAGTTTATATAACAAGATTGGAAGAATTTCATAATAATAATAATAATAAAAGTAGTTAGCTAATGAGACTAAATAAGATAGTTTTTAAAATATGGTTTGGGATTCTTTGCAAACGTATATGAATGTGAAAAGAACTTGGAGAAGAAATAAAATCAAAGAAAGGGATAAAGTATTGCTTCACATGCAGAACAATTTACATAAGGCTAAATCAATGATGCAAAAGGGAGATAAAGATGTGTCTCTTAAATCAATATACTTAATAAAAAATAAGAACTTCTCTTTCATAAATCATCTCTGACATTAGAAAATAAATTGTTACTTATGCAATGACTAATTGGAGTATGCAAAATTTAATAAGAAAATCAAAAAAAAAATTTCAAAAAGCAAAAAAAGTCTTTAACTTGTGTCTATGAGGTAAACACCTTAACCATTATGCCAACCCCCAACATTTTGGTTAACTAACAAAAACCTTCTCCAACCAAATCTACCACTTCTACCCCAACAAGTAATAGCAACTAGGATAACATAACCTAGTCTATTTAATACTTTGCAAACACTATTATTTTTCTAATCAAAGAAAACACCCACATACCCTATGTACACCAATTCCAATAAACAACACAGGGAGCTTCAATTTTCAAGCCATACAAACCACCAGTATTAGAAAAAATGTTGCATAATCTAAAACAAACAACCTTATCTTGTGATAATTTGATAGCTAAGACATTAGGTTTCCATATTAATAAATTATTTAATAAAAAAACTATGCACTGGCCTTCTGAAAAATGTAATACTTTATTTTGTTACACAAAGGTGATACCTTTACTGATTTCCCAAATGGAAGACCCATTGTAATATTATCACCACCATCAAAAATCTTAGTAAAATGTATCCAAACCCAGATTATCAACTACCTCACTAACAAAAATCCCCTATCCAAAACACAACACAGTTTATGTCCCAGCCATAGCACAACCACTGCCATCCTTAACTTCACCAGTTCCATAAATCAAAATAGAAATAAAGGCAAACTAGTTTCATCCCTGTTCACTGATCTTTCAGCAGTCTTTAATATAGTCTCCCATCAAAAGCAGCTGCTTGAACTCTCATCACGTGGAATGAGTCAATATCCCTTGTCCTGGCTTTGCAGCTATCTGTCCAACAGACAGCAATCTATCAAATAGCACCATACCTCTCAACTTCTTAGTGCAAGAAACCTAGTCAAAGCCTGAAAAAATGAGGGGGAAAAGCACAAAAATAGGGACAGTTGTTAAATACTGCTCTTATAAACTTAGAAAGTGGCTAGAGTAACAGGATTTGAGTTAACATGCACTTTCTGAAGTATTTGAAGTTTAAAACTCAGTCCTCAGACCATCCCAGTGATCAGATAGAAAAACACAAATTTTGTGAGGAGTAGACCACAAATATGATGCAAAATCAGGACAGTCTGTGAAATTCTGGACAGTTGAGAGGTATGAGTGGCAGCACAAACTTTCACATCTCTCCATTCACAGTTAGAGTCCCACAAGAGTCAATGCTAGGTCCACTTCTATTCATTATGTTCAGTAACAAGCTTCATAATTCAAGTGAACATGCCACTGCTCTACAAAATACAGATGATTCTACATTTATCTGCTCTCCCTTAACATTCCCAAAATTTCACAAAGTCTCCCAACTATCTTAGAATCCTTTAGAAGCTTGAGAAGTTAAATTCCACTTACTCCTAAACTCAAATAAAAAAGTTAGTTCTCCCTTCCCCTTAAAGATGCAGTGGCCTAAAGCATACCTTCTATATATACTCAGCCAGCAACAGCAACACTGAAGCAGTTCCTCAAGCTCAGTTACTGAGAGTCTAAATTGATGACCTCCTAAAACTGGACCAACATCTCCATCAAGCCATGAGAAAAATGCATGAAACATGGCTCCTTCTACAGAACTAAGCAATATCTTACAGAACATCCCAGAAAACCCTTCACAGCTCATACCTAGCCCCATCTCATCTATACACATCTTCCATGTTTACAAATCCTAGCAAAACTGAAAAAAAAATAAATTAGAAAAAATGCTCTATTAAAGTAGCTAAATTTGCTGCAAATCCCTCATACAAAGCCCATCTTAAGAGCTAAATTGACTAGACTTACCCTATTCCGAATTAGTCATTGTGCACAAACTTGTCTGTATGCCAAAAAAATACCCTGCTCATCAAAACATACTGAAGTGCCACTCCTGAACAAGAGAACTGCACTGCACTATAGCAACGAGTTCTTCCTACTTACCACTAAGTCCATCAGCAAGGCAGGGAACTTATCATACTATAAATACATCTCAAAATTATGGAATTGCATAACTCTCACGCGCAGACTGATAGACAAGTTAACACATTTCAAAACCCAGCTTAAACAGTACCTAAACAACACTTGGCTTTGTAAATGTTTCACACCCAGATATGCTAACCCAGATAATTATCACAACTGCATGGCTACTTGTCTCAGAATGTCCTTGAAAGAGTCTTTATACAAAGAATATTTTTATCAATCTCCTCCCCTCCCTTCCTACCATCAAGTTTTTCACCCCTCATTTAGCATCCAAGTCTGTTTTTCTCCTTCTTGCATATTTCCCCTATCTACCTTTTTAATTTGACTAACCAACCTCCAGGTAGAATTACTCTTCAAGTATATTTCAATTGACTCCATTGTATTCTTTAACTATTTCTCTTTTGATAAATACTTTTGATTCCTAAAAATATATTGTTTTTCTATTCTCACAGGTGTGCATAAACAAAATACATCTTACTGCAATTCAGCCACACAAAGCAAATGAATAATATGTGAGATATTTCTAAAATATATACTACAAATTCATGTAGGGATATTTGTTGTTAGTTGCACTCTCATACAAATGCATAATATATTTTAGCAATATGTTAAACAACTCTATTTCTAAGCTAGATTTTTTATAAATATTTATTTTATGTGAAACATTTCTGTATTATATGCTAGTAATTTATGTAATGATAATGATTTGGTGGAACTTTTCTGTATAAACCTCCACTGGAAATGGTCTTTCCCAACTTTCTTGGTCAAAAATAAGAAAAAAAAAAAAAAACAAATAAATAAAATAGAGCCTGCATTCATTAGTATGGATGTAGAGAAGACGAAGGTTTGTGGTTATTTAAATTGGATTATATGTTTAAGGCACTAGATCTGTCCAGTGTACCTAAAGAGCTCATTCTGTTAATTAAAAAATTATATCTGTCAAACAAACCCTGTGGAAGAATTGGACTTAAAAAATTATATCTATCAAACAAAACCTATGGAAGAATTGGACCATATGTGTCTAACTACATAGAGATAAACAGAGGCAATAAACATGGATGTTTACTATCCCCTGTTTTATTCTCACTTATAGTTGAACCGTTGGCAGATGCTGTTTGACAAAATAGTGCAATTAAAATTATTAAAGTGGGTAGCTGTTGTAACAACAATTGCAGTATTGGCAGATGGTAGAACGTTAACATTCACTGATATCAGAACCTCCAAGACTGAAGTGGGAAAAACCTGACTAGGGAATTTCAGTTTATGTTAGAAAAATATGTATTAATGTGTGTATTAGCAATATGCTTAGTGCATTTAGAGCTGGAAAAGAGTTAACACATTTATTCTATTTCATACTGCATAAATCTGTACAAACTGCAGTTGTTTTCTGACCTTGTACTGTTAGCTAAAATCTTGCTTGTGCCTTGGAAATTTACTGAGAAGCAGGTGATTTCTGCTTGCATTAGGAAAATAATGAATAGAACAATACTACTTGTATGAAACTTAGATAAGAAGTTCCGCTGTACCATGAGAAAATACACAGCTGTATAAGTTACAGATAATTAGTACAAAGCCTGCTTGAAAATATGAACTGCAATCAGCATTTGCTAGTATCTGTATTAGAAAAGTACCTTGAAAATAACACTGCACAATAGACGCTTGTAAACAGATTAATAGTCACCAAGGCCAGGTTGTTTTTTTGAAAAGTTTCTCACAAATCTAGTCATGTCAGCAGAAAATCTGAAGTAACATCTGCTGTAGAACAATACTGAAACTTGTGTTTGATTACGTCAGCTTAGAAGGCCATGTCTTGTAAAACAGTATAAGAATGAACATACTTCCTGTTAGTAGTTAGACAAATCCTTGTATTTGCATGCTTTTGTCTCCTTGCTGCAAGCAAATTAAAGTGCCTTAACTGAACCTTACGTGTATTGGTCTTTGAAGTTTTTTTCCTTTGACAGTTTACTAAGTGTATAAATAGCAATCAGAATGCTTCATACATTAATGAATTTAATATTAATTGCAGTGTTTAAAAATAGATTACCTAGGCATAGCTATAAAGAATTGGTTTGATACGAGATATATGAACTTTGAGACCTATACTGAGTAGCTGAATTACTTATTCTAGAGTTGGAACAAATTATTCTTAACACTGAGAAAAAGAGTACAATTAATAAAAATGGTAATTTTTTCATCTACATGTATGTAGTTCAAACAACAGCATTAATAGCTAGCAGAACTCACCCAGAAATGATTAATAAGAATATTCTTAAATTCATTTAGTTACCAAGTAAGTGTAGATTAACTTACAATGATCATACAACTTGGGAAACAGGAGGCATCATATTACCTGTTGTAAAAATCTGTTCAATTGTAGGATTTATTAAAATAATTATAAACTGGGTTAATAGCCATTATGCAACAAAATGGAAAGCATTACAAGCATCCGTGTTTGAACAAAAACAAACAAAATAAAATTTCTCAAAATACTCTGGATTTATATTTTAATAAACGTTAGCTTATGATATGCAATTACCTTCAATATAACATTCATAATCAAACTATTAACATATGTAAATAATATTTTAAAGACCATTAAAACTTGATATGTAATCATATTGAACTGAAAAACTGGGTGAGATTAAGCTTTCTGTTTTGTATCACAAGATGATTAATAGAAGGGTTAAATCAACCTAAAGTAGCTCTGTGGAAAGACAGTAATTTTATATGGTGATACAGTGGTTTCTAAGACAGAAGATTTACAGATATGAATAAGCTAATATCTGATTTGGGGCTAGTTCATGATGGCTGTGTATTCTTAGAAAGAATTATATTTCAAGCAAAGATATATATATATATGGGTTCATATTACACCATCGACAACTGACTAAATCGACAACCAGCCCTGTAGCACCAATTTAACGAAACCGCACAGCATCGACACTTTAAATAACCGACACTGACTCTACCGACAACGCGCTACACCGACATCGCATATTACAGCTAACGGGTATTAACATGTGTGAGGTAGGGGATGTAGTTATAATGTTAGACTGAGTGACATAAGTTTAGAAATACATCCCCTACCTCACACATGTTAATATCCGTTAGCTGTAATACGCGATGTCGGTGTAGCTCGTTGTCGGTAGAGTCAGTGTCGGTTATTTAAAGTGTCGATGCTGTGCGGTTTCATTAAATTGGTGCTACAGGGCCGGTTGTCGATTTAGTCAGTTGTCGACGGTGTAATATGAACCCATATATATATATATATATATATATATATATATATATATATATATATATATATAAGCAAGAATCAAAAAGCCTTTGTAGTATTTAAAAACTTTCCCAAACCAGGAGCAGCAGACAAGGTGCTAGTTTCAGTCAAAGTTCACTTCCAACAAAGGATAATCCAACGACCAAGTAATAAAAACACGAAGATTTTATTTAAAATGTAAGCGCTTTCGCAGACTCAGTGTTCCGATTCATCAGACATAGTAAAATGTAACTGGTCCAGTGTATTTAAACAACCCACTTCTTAATCAATTAAACAATCAAACAATTAAAACATAAAAATTAAAAAATTTAAAGCTGTACTAGATCACTTCATACTGATGGATGTAAAAGAAATAAAATTAAAAATAGATACAAGATAGAATATATATATAAAACATGTATATATAAATATGACTCAAGATTAAATTCCATTTATCTATAAATTTAATGTTTAAGCTTCCTAGTTTTCAATATGGGTCTGAGCGAAACAGTTTCATTCAGACCCCTGCCACGATGTGCACCCAGTCTGAGGATCCATTGTATTTCAGCTTTCTCAGTCTCAGTAATTATATCACCTAGTCTATTATGTTCATATTTAACTTGTAAAATTTGAAATAAAAATACATGATCCTTTCCCATCATCAGTGTGTGTTTTGCTATAGCGCTATAGTCCTGACCTCTGTTAGTACAATATAAATGGTCTCTAATTCTCTCCCTCAGGGACCTATTTGTCTTACCCACGTAATATCTAAAGCATACCTGACAGTGAGCTATATATATATCACATTTCTAGTCTGACAGCTGCCATTAACCCTAAGTGTCCACAAATGTCCAGTATCCGGATGTCTAAAGAAACGGGACTGGTCAATGTGCGGGCACTGGGCACAACTACCACATTTCTTGGTGCCCATGCTCATTATATCCATGTTGTCAACACTGGATTTATGATAACACAGCCGCTGTTTCAAACTTTGTTTGTTACTATATACAAAGTTCGGAGTAGTACCTAAAAGATCCTTTGTGGATTGGTCCACTAAGAGTATGTGCCAATTACACATAATAGCCTCTTCAACAATATTTACATTAGTTGAATATGGAAGAACAATATTCAAACTATGTTGTTGTCTTTGCTTCCTACCCAGATAACCATGACCATTATTAGATGTGAAATATGGTTTGGCCCTGGTGGACCTTAGGGCCAAAGCTTGCGAGCATGCTTCATTTATTTCCCGTTCATTATATCCTCTTGTAATAAACCCTTGTTTAAGGGTTTTTATTTCTCCAGATAACGTATCTTCCTCACAGCATAACCTAGAAAGTCGCATAGCTTGTCCCTTAACAATGTTCCTAAAAAGCTTGGTATCATGCATGCTGTCCCTGTGTAAAAACGATGGCCTATAGCAAGGTTTCCTATAAATTTGTGTGCCCCACTGGTCATTAGTTATATGGTAACATCTAAAAAATTAATAGATGTGTAAGATGTGTCGTGTGTGAATTTCAAAAATGTACAGGAAGAATTAATATACGTTAGAAAAAGTTGGAGATTTTCCTTAGTACCTTTCCATATCAAAAGGAGGTCATCTACAAACCTCCTATAAAAAAGTACCTCTAGTTGATTACACAAGTACTCCTGTTCCCAAGCTACCATGACCAAGTTGGCATAAGTATTAGCACAACTGGTTCCCATGGCAATTCCCTTTTTCTGTTTGTATATATCTTTCATAAACACGAACACATTATTTTCCAAAACTAATTCCAATAACAAACACAGCAAGTCTGCCTTGGTATGACTTATGGCATTTTCAATGAGCAAACGTTTAACCATTTGTATCCCCCTATCATTGGGAATACATGTAAACAACGAATTAACATCCATTGTTACCAGTATTATGTCATTCTGATTGTCAAACTGTGAGGTGAAGACATACAGGTCATTCAGAAGCTGCTCTGTATCCTTCAATACATATTTATAATGTGATAAAATTTGCTTCAACTCATAGTCCAAATAAATGGATATGGGTTCAGTTGCCCATCCTGCTCCAGCCACAATAGGTCTAAATTTTGGCTGCAGAGGGTCTTTGTGTATTTTTGGTAGGCCGTGTATTCTCGGTATCAGTGGAAACATCACTGAAAAATATTGTAATAACTCTTTAGTAATGATACCCATATGAAAACATTCCTGTAAACTAGAATTAACATATCTATGAATGTCCGAAACAGAGTCTAAGTCAATCAACTCATAATCATCAGTTCGTAACATATCTGTCATAGTGGATACATAATAATCAGTGTCCAAAATGACCACTGGGCCACCCTTATCTGCAGGTCGTATGGTTATAAACTTGTTCTCTTGCAGGAGAAACATAGCTTCTCTTTCTCCCTTGGTCAAGTTAAAATCTTTAGTTCTGTATCCAAAATGAAAATTGTCATACAAGCTATTTTCAACTGCTTTCAAAAACACTTCCAAATGTGCAGGCAGTTGTGGGGTAAACATACTTTTACTTTTAAAAGAGTTATAATTAGTCATTTCTTGGTCACCAAACAATAATTTCAAAGATAAATTCCGCAGAAAAAGTCTAACAGCTAAATCAGCCTCACCGTAGTCCATATTAGCAGTCGGAATGAAAGTTAACCCTTTATCCAATAAATTACATTCATCCACAGTCAGCGTATGTGCAGAAATATTCCAGATTAGGCCTCCTGGTTCCACATCCTTTTTATTGTACGTACCTGCGTTCGGTCGGGGCCTTCTTTCCTTTTCTGTCCCTTCTGTCCCTCCTGTTCCAACGATTTGTTTCTCCCTGGTCTTATGGGAAGCGGTACTACCAGAAAAGTTTGAGGCCGTAGTTTGTCTAACTGTATTTTCCGTCTCACATCGCCATTACCACGAGGAGGTTGTTTTTCATTATCAGATTGTGGATCCATAGTAGGTAGATCCATTGGTGTGGAATACACTGACCCACCAGGTCTCGGGGATGTGGTGGCTTCAACATCAGGCATGGCGTGCTCTCTCACTCTGCCACTAACCACACCAACTCCCGAGCTTATACTTCCTTCCGCTCTGGATGGAATATCCGGTTCTTGGCTCTGCTGACTAAATCTTCTCCAAATACCACTGGTTGATTTATGTACCGTGTCTTGCTTCTCTTCATGTCTGTTGTTGGCATCAGTGGCATTATATTTTGGCCATACAAAAACATTTTGTTTGCTAAAATCATTAATGTCCCTTAATAGTTTCTTTTTCTTGTGCTCCATTAATTTGGCCTCATACCTTAAGACCTGATCAATCACATCTTGTATAAACACTTCAGAACGGTTATCACCATAGCTACCTAGTAGTTCATTTTGTTGATCCACCAATTTATTCTTAAGCTCTGTTTCAAGAGGCTGAAAATAGTCAATTAAAAGTTGAATGTAGGCTCGGCTGGCTTTCAAGTTGATTTCCTGCCATTTTACAAGTAAATCAGGGTATAAATTACCATACGTCGGCATATTAAGAATACGAAGACCTCTCGGAATAACATTGTGAGTAAGAGAGGCTTCCATATGGTACCTTTGACACTGAAGTCTTTTAAATCGATAGGCATTATTCTCAATGTCTTTTTTGAGATTTGCAATTACAAATTCATCCGTTCTACTCACAACCTCAGGTTCTGTTCCTTCCAATTGCTTTACAGTCATTAAAGGATTGTTGATGTCACTTAGGAAGTTCCTCAGTCTCGAATTCAAATTATACTCAGAAGGTACATCCATCGACCCAACTGCTGCTACATCCATAACTAAACACCCAAAGATTATAAAAAAGCAAGAATCAAAAAGCCTTTGTAGTATTTAAAAACTTTCCCAAACCAGGAGCAGCAGACAAGGTGCTAGTTTCAGTCAAAGTTCACTTCCAACAAAGGATAATCCAACGACCAAGTAATAAAAACACAAAGATTTTATTTAAAATGTAAGCGCTTTCGCGGACTCAGTGTTCCGCTTCATCAGACATAGTAAAATGTAACTGATCCAGTGTATTTAAACAGCCAACTTCTTAATCAATTAAACAATCAAACAATTAAAACATAAAAATTTAAAAATTTAAAGCTGTACTAGATCACTTCATACTGATGGATGTAAAAGAAATAAAATTAAAAATAGATACAAGATAGAATATATATATAAAACATGTATATATAAATATGACTCAAGATTAAATTCCATTTATCTATAAATTTAATGTTTAAGCTTCCTAGTTTTCAATATGGGTCTGAGCGAAACAGTTTCATTCAGACCCCTGCCACGATGTGCACCCAGTCTGAGGATCCATTGTATTTCAGCTTTCTCAGTCTCAGTAATGATATCACCTAGTCTATTATGTTCATATTTAACTTGTAAAATTTGAAATAAAAATACATGATCCTTTCCCATCATCAGTGTGTGTTTTGCTATAGCGCTATAGTCCTGACCTCTGTTAGTACAATATAAATGGTCTCTAATTCTCTCCCTCAGGGACCTATTTGTCTTACCCACGTAATATCTAAAGCATACCTGACAGTGAGCTATATATATCACATTTCTAGTCTGACAGTTGCCATTAACCCTAAGTGTCCACAAATGTCCAGTATCCGGATGTCTAAAGAAACGGGACTGGTCAATGTGCGGGCACTGGGCACAACTACCACATTTCTTGGTGCCCATGCTCATTATATCCATGTTGTCAACACTGGATTTATGATAACACAGCCGCTGTTTCAAACTTTGTTTGTTACTATATACAAAGTTCGGAGTAGTACCTAAAAGATCCTTTGTGGATTGGTCCACTAAGAGTATGTGCCAATTACACATAATAGCCTCTTCAACAATATTTACATTAGTTGAATATGGAAGAACAATATTCAAACTATGTTGTTGTCTTACTTGTAAAATAGCAGGAAATCAACTTGAAAGCCAGCCGAGCCTACATTCAACTTTTAATTGACTATTTTCAGCCTCTTGAAACAGAGCTTAAGAATAAATTGGTGGATCAACAAAATGAACTACTAGGTAGCTATGGTGATAACCGTTCTGAAGTGTTTATACAAGATGTGATTGATCGGGTCTTAAGGTATGAGGCCAAATTAATGGAGCACAAGAAAAAGAAACTATTAAGGGACATTAATGATTTTAGCAAACAAAATGTTTTTGTATGGCCCAAATATAATGCCACTGATGCCAACAACAGACATGAAGAGAAGCAAGACACGGTACATAAATCAACCAGTGGTATTTGGAGAAGATTTAGTCAGCAGAGCCAAGAACCGGATATTCCATCCAGAGCGGAAGGAAGTATAAGCTCGGGAGTTGGTGTGGTTAGTGGCAGAGTGAGCGAGCACGCCATGCCTGATGTTGAAGCCACCACATCCCCGAGACCTGGTGGGTCGGTGTATTCCACACCAATGGATCTACCTACTATGGATCCACAATCTGATAATGAAAAACAACCTCCTCGTGGTAATGGCGATGTGAGACGGAAAATACAGTTAGACAAACTACGGCCTCAAACTTTTCTGGTAGTACAGCTTCCCATAAGACCAGGGAGAAACAAATCGTTGGAACAGGAGGGACAGAAGGGACAGAAAAGGAAAAAAGGCCCCGACCGAACACAGGTACGTACAATAAAAAGGATGTGGAACCAGGAGGCCTAATCTGGAATATTTCTGCACATACGCTGACTGTGGATGAATGTAATTTATTGGATAAAGGGTTAACTTTCATTCCGACTGCTAATATGGACTACAGTGAGGCTGATTTAGCTGTTAGACTTTTTCTGCGGAATTTATCTTTGAAATTATTGTTTGGTGACCAAGAAATGACTAATTATAACTCTTTTAAAAGTAAAAGTATGTTTACCCCACAACTGCCTGCACATTTGGAAGTGTTTTTGAAAGCAGTTGAAAATAGATTGTATGACAATTTTCATTTTGGATACAGAACTAAAGATTTTAATTTGACCAAGGGAGAAAGAGAAGCTATGCTTCTCCTGCAAGAGAACAAGTTTATAACCATACGACCTGCAGATAAGGGTGGCCCAGTGGTCATTTTGGACACTGATTATTATGTATCCACTATGACAGATATGTTACGAACTGATGATTATGAGTTGATTGACTTAGACTCTGTTTCGGACATTCATAGATATGTTAATTCTAGTTTACAGGAATGTTTTCATATGGGTATCATTACTAAAGAGTTATTACAATATTTTTCAGTGATGTTTCCACTGATACCGAGAATACACGGCCTACCAAAAATACACAAAGACCCTCTGCAGCCAAACTTTAGACCTATTGTGGCTGGAGCAGGATGGGCAACTGAACCCATATCCATTTATTTGGACTATGAGTTGAAGCAAATTTTATCACATTATAAATATGTATTGAAGGATACAGAGCAGCTTCTGAATGACCTGTATGTCTTCACCTCACAGCTTGACAATCAGAATGACATAATACTGGTAACAATGGATGTTAATTCGTTGTTTACATGTATTCCCAATGATAGGGGGATACAAATGGTTAAATGTTTGCTCATTGAAAATGCAATAAGTCATACCAAGGCAGACTTGCTGTGTTTGTTATTGGAATTAGTTTTGGAAAATAATGTGTTCGTGTTTATGAAAGATATATACAAACAGACAAAGGGAATTGCCATGGGAACCAGTTGTGCTAATACTTATGCCAACTTGGTCATGGTAGCTTGGGAACAGGAGTACTTGTGTAATCAACTAGAGGTACTTTTTTATAGGAGGTTTGTAGATGACCTCCTTTTGATATGGAAAGGTACTAAGGAAAATCTCCAACTTTTTCTAACGTATATTAATTCTTCCTGTACATTTTTGAAATTCACACACGACACATCTTACACATCTATTAATTTTTTAGATGTTACCATAACTCTAACTAATGACCAGTGGGGCACACAAATTTATAGGAAACCTTGCTATAGGCCATCGTTTTTACACAGGGACAGCATGCATGATACCTTTAGGAACATTGTTAAGGGACAAGCTATGCGACTTTCTAGGTTATGCTGTGAGGAAGATACGTTATCTGGAGAAATAAAAACCCTTAAACAAGGGTTTATTACAAGAGGATATAATGAACGGGAAATAAATGAAGCATGCTCGCAAGCTTTGGCCCTAAGGTCCACCAGGGCCAAACCATATTTCACATCTAATAATGGTCATGGTTATCTGGGTAGGAAGCAAAGACAACAACATAGTTTGAATATTGTTCTTCCATATTCAACTAATGTAAATATTGTTGAAGAGGCTATTATGTGTAATTGGCACATACTCTTAGTGGACCAATCCACAAAGGATCTTTTAGGTACTACTCCGAACTTTGTATATAGTAACAAACAAAGTTTGAAACAGCGGCTGTGTTATTATAAATCCAGTGTTGACAACATGGATATAATGAGCATGGGCACCAAGAAATGTGGTAGTTGTGCCCAGTGCCCGCACATTGACCAGTCCCGTTTCTTTAGACATCCGGATACTGGACATTTGTGGACACTTAGGGTTAATGGCAACTGTCAGACTAGAAATGTGATATATATAGCTCACTGTCAGGTATGCTTTAGATATTACGTGGGTAAGACAAATAGGTCCCTGAGGGAGAGAATTAGAGACCATTTATATTGTACTAACAGAGGTCAGGACTATAGCGCTATAGCAAAACACACACTGATGATGGGAAAGGATCATGTATTTTTATTTCAAATTTTACAAGTTAAATATGAACATAATAGACTAGGTGATATCATTACTGAGACTGAGAAAGCTGAAATACAATGGATCCTCAGACTGGGTGCACATCGTGGCAGGGGTCTGAATGAAACTGTTTAGCTCAGACCCATATTGAAAACTAGGAAGCTTAAACATTAAATTTATAGATAAATAGAATTTAATCTTGAGTCATATTTATATATACATGTTTTATATATATATATTCTATCTTTTATCTATTTTTAATTTTATTTCTTTTACATCCATCAGTATGAAGTGATCTAGTACAGCTTTAAATTTTTATGTTTTAATTGTTTGATTGTTTAATTGATTAAGAAGTTGGCTGTTTAAATACACTGGATCAGTTACATTTTACTATGTCTGATGAAGCGGAACACTGAGTCCGCGAAAGCGCTTACATTTTAAATAAAATCTTCGTGTTTTTATTACTTGGTCGTTGGATTATCCTTTGTTGGAAGTGAACTTTGACTGAAACTAGCACCTTGTCTGCTGCTCCTGGTTTGGGAAAGTTTTTAAATATATATATATATATATATATATATATATATATATATATATATATATATTGTTTAAGTAACTCTGCTGCTCACAAACTGCCAACAGTTATACAGTATCAGTGCCAGTTTGTTGTTGATAATAAAGAAAGTAAATCAGCATTATCTTATTAATATAAAATCATTTTAGAATACATGGAAACATGTAGGGTATATTTTGGCAATTCATTGTTCAGAATGAACAATGTAATTTTACAGATTCTAATAAAAGTATTTTAGGATCAATAGGAAATATTTCACATGTACAGTTATGGAAAATGTACATTTGGAAGTGTATACAGAGAGACATTCTTACTCCTGATAAGTTTGGCAGGGTTAGTAGTAATGCCCGATTGTATTGCTGGAGATGTAGATTATAACTGAAGGCAAGCTGGAAGCATATTATATTTGAATTCACTTATGTAAAAACACATTAGGAAAATGTTAATCATTTTTATACAATCTCTGTGGAGCCATAATATTTTGATTAGTAAGGAATATGTATTATTTTATGTTCCTATGCCTAAGGAGCTGATGTCTGATCAAATTCTAATCTTCCAGCTCATTCTAAAAATATGTAGAAAATGTATTACTAGGGAATAAAAACAAATAAGGAGATCCATTTCAGTTAAGTCCTCCCACTATTTAAAATGGTGATAACCAAAGAGATTGAAGTCAGGAAGATCAGAACACCAACATACTAAACCATGATTAGAAAGTGTTTATGTCTATAATGGCTAAAAGATGAGATAAAAGTAATGCCAAAATTGATAGATATGGATTAATGTGGTTTTGTGGAGGGGAGGCAAGCATTTGAAAACATTACCAGTGTATTGATAATCCAGAAGGAAGCAGAATGTAAGAAGATGCCATTGTTTTTGGTGGGTCTTCATGCAGAGAAAACATTTGACAGAGTAAGCTGGGACATTCACAGCATGGCAATGAAAGCATTTGCATTTCCTGAAAAAATTATAAGGTTGATTAAGAGACTATATGAGAGATGTGAGGTGAAAATTAAAGTGGGTAGCTGTCCTCTCTGATAATTTCTGCTTGAGCAGAGAAACCAGGCAGGGGTCCTCTTTTCTCTTTGTTACTTGCATTATATTTAGAACCACTGGCAAAGAAAATAAGGGACTCAGAAATTCAAGGATATAATTGGTATGGCAGTCAGGAAAAGTTGGCTTTGTTTGCATATGATATTATTTCATACCTGACAAAGCCAGAAAGAGACATTACAGTGCTCTGGAACATTTTGAGGCAGTTTCAAATCTTTTGGGGATGCAAAATTAATGAAGCTAAAACAAAGGTAATAGAGGTAAATTATGCACCCATGCATGAATTGGTTCAGCAATGTCCATATTTATGGGGACATGATAACATAAAGTATTTATGAGTATGGATTAAAGATGATTCTGGTGTGGCAGCTAAGGATATATGGGAAGAGATTAAACAATAGATAATACAAAAGCTGAGAAAATGGAAGCTTTGTTATGTACATATGGATAGTAAGATACAAGCAGTAAAATGTTTTTAGTCCCTTTAGTGTTATACACAAGTCAATTCCTTCTCTAAAGGTTGGGTGCCAGGCTGGCAACTCTACACCATAAAAACTCCACTGCCAAACAATCTGTGGACTGGTGATCCACTGTGGTGACCCTAACTGGGCAAAGCTGAAGTACATTGGTAGTCTTATACACAGGTCAGGCTTATTTTTATTAACCAGAGGAGAAATTGTGGTTAGCAATTAATAAAGAGCTGAAGGACTTTATCTGGGAGGGCAAGAGTCAAGTGGGACAAGCTGATTCTTCCAGTAGAACAAGGAGGATTGGGATTACCCAATTTGAAGGGGTATTTTAGAACTACACAGTTAAGGCTCCTATACATAGCACAAGCAAAGAACTATAATTCAAAGTGGTAAGGGATAATTATGAAACAAGAGAAGCTCAAGAAACAAGGGAAGACTGGGATTTTGGATGCAGACCTTTAAGAAGAATAAAAATAATCATACAGAATATTATATCCATAAAGTAGCAGAAAGTATTCTAAGAACTAAGCTAACATGGGAATGGGGAAAGGGGATTCTGCAGATAGGGATGACTGCAATCAGGGATATAGACAATAGGCAAGAGGGGACTGGAATTTATTGGAGAAAACTGACAAAGGAACCAAGGTTTTGGGAGCAAATAACTAGAGAGGGGAAGGTAATAGAATGGGAATAAGGCAATAATTTATTTGGACTGCAGGTTAGAGATTGCCTTCCCTATCAAGGATTGATATCAGATTATAGGCAGAAAAAAAGAAATATGGGGTCCTAAATTAAAGACCAGCACTGGTAGGGGTTTTAGTAGAATCCAGAACAGAAGCTGCCATTAAAAAGGAATAATTAGTAGAACATATAAAATATTGCATGATAAATATAAGAATCAATCAGAAAAGGTTAGAAAGGATTGGGAAGAGAGACTGGATAAGCAATTCAAAAAGAAACAATGGGAGTATATACGTATGTCACCCAAATATGCAACAAAATCTAGAAGATTTAGGATTTTTGCTTGGAAATGTTTACATAGATATTTTTATACCTCAAGTAGACTCCAGAGAATTTTTCCTCAGGTTGACAGCAATGTTGGAGGTGTGACGGGGAGAAAGAGATACTTGGGAACATATTCTCTGGGATTGCAGTGGATTGGCAGACATTAAGGATTCCCTGCAGGATGCATTGCAGAAAATGCTGGATGAGTGGATTGGTGTGATGAGGGAGATTAATTTTCTGAGCTATGATACAGAATCAGAATTGTCTAGATGTGGTAAGACTTTGCTGTGCAAAATTATGGTGGCTGCCAAAAAATAATTACTAGAAAATAGAAATCAAAATATAAACCCACTATATTAGAAGTAGTGACTATAGAAGCATAGATAAAACAACTAGAATTGAGATCTTTAGAAAAAAGTAACAGCAAACTACAAATAAAAAAATGGGAATTGTGGGAATAATACATTCAGGGGAGGAATGAGGTTTAACAGAAGGCAGGACTTAAATGAGCTATGTAATGTTTGACTGAAACGGATTGGGTAGATTATAACGTAAAATGCTAGCAACTAGGATTGTGTCAGTGCAGTTTGCTTTCATTTATATAAATGCATGATGCTTATGTTGTGAGTGATGGTTTAATAAAGATATTTCTTGTTTAAAAAAAGGACAGAAATGGAATCATTTATGTAATGTTGCTTAGGTTATATGATACATAGCAATATATGTGAAGTATAATGTATGTTAATGTTAATTTGTTAACGTAGTTGATTACTTTTGTATAATTGTAAATTTGCCTATATCACAAGTGATAATCTAATAAAGGTATTTAACAAAAAAAAAAAAGAAAAGAAAAGAACGCCAACAAAGATGTTATCTTCTAGTTGTTGGATTAATATTATGATATTGCTGAATGAAAATGAAAACGAAACAACAAAAAAAAAAACTGTATGTGCTGGATAAATGCTTCACCAAACACCATAAAAAGTGAAGTCCAGCAGCAATCAGTAAGGTGAAAAAAAAAACAAGATATACTCGTAAAACAAACAAGTTTTTTTAGACAAACAACCATAAGTGCTTTCGCAGTATTAAAACTGCTTATTCAGATGTATAAAATCACTACCACCTCATTTATACAGGTTATCTTAAAATCACATGGTACAAAAGCAATTTACTCTTGAAAACACAAAACTTTACCCTATGCAATATATTCTAAAAAACTATAAATTTCTCAACATATAAAATATGTAATATAAACACATAGAATGCATATATAATTCTAAAAAAAATAAAACTAATAAACAAATATAAAATTATCATTTTATCTAAGAAGTGGACATGCTTTTAGCATAGGTTTTATTGGAACTTTAGCAGTGAGACCTGAGCCAGTATTAGCTCTGAGCCTAATTATCCATTTACTCTCCAAAGACTCTGTTGCAGTACATATATCATCCCCTCTCAAACCTATTTCTACTTTGCCTACAACCAAAAACTTAAACTTATGTTCAGAAGAAGTTTCTCCTACATGTTTGGCAAGGGCATTACTTCTAGAACCATTCCTTATGTTACATAGATGCTCCCTTCCTTCAGACACAGTATGCTAGATATACTGTTTGTATACTATTACATGTAGCCTCAACACTAAATCTATCTTTACTACCTTGATCTGGATGTAAAAATTCCTGAACTATGTACTCACAATAATTGCAACTACAATATGGTCTAGTAACAAAATTACTATTATTTTTCTTTTATTTAACTTTACTGGGTCCTACTAGTTGCTTAGGATAACATAACATCTGTTTCAAAGATTTTTTTCTTCTTGTACATAAACCCTGGGACCTGCCACACTATCTTCTTTATTTCTGAGTTCACGGTTATAATCTTCCAGTAATATTAGTTATACCTTCAGAAGTTTTAAAAAATTTTACCGGTACTCTACACCTACTATCAATAGAATACTTATTTTTATTTTTAGACAAAGGTAGATTAGACAAAAAATATGGTCTCCCCTCATCTTCCCTACTTTTAACCACACATTCTAATGAACTGTACCTTATGTTTACTATATCCTCTTGTTATAAATCTCTCTCCTAAATCCACTATCTCTTTCAAGAAGTTGTCATCATTTGCATTTACCCGAGATATCCTTAAGTCTTGCCCCTCTACAACCTTCTTAAAAATGTAACGTGGATGCATACTACTACAATGTAAAAAAGTATTTTTATAGCAAGGCTTTCTGTATAGTAGTGTGTCTATAATACCATCTTGTTCCACCTTAATTAACATATCCAGATAACTAATTTCTTTATTCGAATAGTTTGCAACAAATTTCAAGAAGGTAGTGATGTTATTTATATCCTCAACAAATGTCATTAATTCTTGCTTAGTCCTATCCCAAATTAGAAACAAATCATCCACAAACCTTTTATAAAATGCAACATCTGCAGAACTGTTGGTGGATATCAGTGGGTTTTTGTGTTTTTTTTTTTAATATTTTGGATTTTAATATATCCCCACACAGCAAATGATCCCAAGTAGTCAGTGAAAAAGTCAGCTGTGTCTCCTGTCCATATAATCTTTTAGGAGCAGTTGTGAGGGCAAAGTTAACAACATTCTTATTACCAGAATTTGTTTTACTTCATCTGCTTATAAAGGTATACTAGCTCTTAAAGAAGATAATACTGAATGGAAGGATGGATAGTTTCATTTGTTGGCTTCTTTCAATCTTTGTAGAGGGCACCGGTTATACTAAGCTTAGATTTAATATTAGAAGTTAGCAAGTAATGCATTATTTTTGTTGTCCTACTCTATGCTTGTTTTAGACCACTACATCATTATTTAATTTGTAGTGCTTAACATAAGTAATCATAGCTGGTTATAAAATTTTTTAATGCTGTGATAATACTTCTCAAACTGGTATAAAAGTTATGCAAAAGCTATTGTACTGCAATAGTGATGCTTTTAAACTGTTATAAAAGTTTCTACATATATATTGCTCTACTTTCTGTTTCTTCCTTTACAAAGGGTTATTGGATATAAATTGTTGGTGTTTTTTTCAGTTATTCTTAGCTCACTATAACACTAATACTGCCATTTGCATACTACAACAGACGTTTTCACATATAACTTGTTCTGATTTAAGTCTATTTAGCCTATTACACTGCTAGTTATTTTTTGTTTTTGTTTTGTTCATTTCTGATTTATGTCTATTTATCCAGTTACACTACTAGTTAATTTGATAGGTAAAAAGAAGTAAACTGATGATATAAGGGAACATGACATTATGGCTCTGCTACAATGGAAACTGCTACAAAAGCTATATAAAAGTTATTGTTTAACCTGCCATTGTGCTGCAAATATTGTATTAGAAATCTTACAAGGAGGCAGAAAACAAATAATCCTTTACTCTACTCACTTTTTACTTATTCACTGCAAGAGACCTCTGGAAGTTTGTACTGTAAAACCCAATAGTTGTATTCTGCCCCTTTTTGACAAAATCAAGTTACAGCCACTGAGTTTAACAGTCATATCTGCAGTATTACAAGTTTTAATAATGAAGACACAAACAAATCCTTACTAGTTGCTGCATTTTTAGATACTGAGTAGAAATTAAAGTTTATAAGTTACAATAATACTGTAAATAATGAATTTTTGTAGCATTGTACAAACAACTTATATTATCTCAGTAACCACTCAAGCTACACACAGTGTCACTAGCACTTTGTTCAATCTGCTATGAGTTTCATATGATACTAAGTATCTCCGAGTCAATTGATTGTTGCAATATTTTGGGAAATATAAAAGATTATGACAGTATAAATAATATATCACCAGCACCTATTATTATCTTAGATCAATTTAGCTGCACTAGATTGAGGTGAAATATTAATGCAGTTATGATGCCCATCATATAAGCTTTAACATAAAATATTTCAATAGCTTGCATGTAGCATGATTTTGGAATTATTAATGAAATATGAATAGCCAATACCACATGCCATTGACATTAACACAATGACCCTACTAAGACAGTTCTTGTCATAACTTCTTTATTAAGACTTATAATTCTACAGATTTAGTTAGTAATGACAGTCAGGGATTTTACCACACTGTAAAAGAATTTCTGTGCCTGCTCTGATTTCCAAAGTGACTGAGAGTGATGCAGTGAAAAACTTCCAGTCATTATCATCATCATCATCAACCTTCTTTTTTTACTATTTTCTACATAAGGTTAGGATGTTGTGCCAACTTGTGCCACCTCTCTTGATCAAGTACCACTTCCCTGCTTTCTTCCACAGTCTTGCCTGACTGTTACAGGTCTCCTCTCATGTAAGCCATTCATCTCTACGTTGGATGTTCTTGCTTCTTCTTGCTTTTTTCTTGCATTTCCCAAATCTTCTTCACCAAACAATTTTCCCCTTTCCTGCACATGTACCCAAACCACCGTAAATTCTTCTTTTTAACCCTCTCTACAATTAGACTTTACCTTTTGCTCTGATGTCCTAATTTCTTCATATGTGTCACAGTGTACATTCTACCACCCATCTCAGGCACTTCATCTCCATCACCTCTAGCTTCCTCAGCTGCTGTCCTTTCACTGTCCAGGTTTCCATGCCTTACACAAGTACAGGTCTCACCACTTCTTTAGACACCTTACTTTTCAGCTTCATTAGTATTCTTCTGTTACACATTACCCCTGACACTGTGCAAGATGGCGTCTTCCCCTTTGATTCTAGCTTTGACTTTCTTATTCAGATTTCCCTTCTCTTCAACCACCCCACCAAGACACTTGAAGCTGTTAACCTATTTCTCTATTTTTCCTTCTATCTCAATGTTCAGCTTCTTCTTATTTCTCCCATTTACTAACATGACAATTGTTTTGTCTGCACTCAGTTTCATCCCACATGTCATCAGTTTTGCATTCTAGTTCCCCATCATTTGCTGAAGATCCTGTTCTGCATGTAAAGCCACATTGTCTGCCTGCAGTAGTTAAATTTTCTGTCCCCTCCAGTCATTTTGCTAATGTAGTCCATCTCCAGTATGAACAGTGGACACAGAGCTGAATCTTGATGCACTTGCACTCTGACTAGAAAACACTCTGTGCATCTGAAAACTATACTTGTATCATTAAGCCCTTATACATCACCTCCACTAATTCTAGCCAGGTTTCTTGGACTTTAAAGAATCAGGACTGTGTGAGTCAGTTTTATTGGGACCTTATCATATGCTTTCTACAAGTCTAAGAATGCCTAATTGGACACTTTGCTTATCACTAGCTTTTTCTTCACTATCTGTCTTGCTGCAAACACTAGATCACCTCTGCTGCATGTTGAACTAAACCTGAACTGCTCATCTCGTATCTTACCTTCTACTACTCTGTGTATTTGTTTATCAGTCACCCCCTCTAGCAACTTCATGCAATTTGACAAGAGTATCATATGTCTATACTGTCCACACTTGTGGCTGTCCCTTTTTTTGTACACCAGCACTAGAATGCTTATTCTCCAGTCATGTGGGATACTCCTTCTCTATATATTACTGTCAGTATCCTCTTGAGCCATTTATACCCTAACTCATCCGACATCTTGATCATATCTACTATGACCTCATCTGAGCCTGCTGCATTTCCTGACTTCATTTTTCTTAGTGCTGTTCTTATTTCTTCTAGGGTGAGATCTTCTTCTTTCATTGTAGGCTGTGTATGGGACAGCACAGCTTCTATAGGATTTCTTCATTAAGAAACTGCTTGAAATACTCCTTCCATCAGCCATTGATGTTCTATGGGTGGGTGAGCAGGTTGTTGCTGGCATCTCTTATGAATATTTCTATCTTTGCCATGTAAACCGATAGATTTTCTTTCTGCCATCTGCTGAGTTACTTTCCAGAAATTGGAAAGTGCCTCAGCTGTCTAGATTTTTGATATTTTGGATGCTAAATTAGCCTTTTTATTAGTCAAACAGTCTTCCTTCTTTGTCTTTTATATCTCTACATTTTCCTGCAATCATTCTTTTCTCAGATAATTTCCTGGACTTCTGCATTGCACCACCAGCTTTCTCTTCATTCTGCATTTCCATTCCTAGCTCAGCTGCATATCTGGTTTACAGTCTTCACACTTGCTGCTTTGAGATGCTGCCATTCTTTGGTTCCACCTGTTTCCTCTTCTTCTTGAGGTAAATGAATCCTGAGTAATTCCTTTAAGTCTTGTGACTTCAGTAAAGTAAACTTCCTGGTCTTCAGCCTTGCTCATGTTGACCTTAGAGCCTTCTTTTACACTGCTTTCAGCTGAATGTGGCCAATCTCATCAATGTATGCTGTGGAACAACGGTTTCACTGAGGATGACTTTGCAATCTCTGATTCTACTTGAATGCTTTCTCCTTACTAGGAGAAAATCTATTTGAGTTACATGTTGGTCATTCTTGTATGTGGTCTCTTTTGTTGAATCACAAGCTGGCCACCTTCATGCCATTTTTTTTTCAGAAATAAGCCAAGAATGGCCCCTATTTCTTTATTCCTGTTGGCCCACCAATGTGGACCCAGGCAGTCCACATATCCTGTTCTGTCTTCCCTGATATGAGCATGCCGGTCCTTCATCATCAACACCAACTCATGATTCCCGCTTTATCTTGCAGATGATGCTTGAATGTACTCTTTTCCTGGCCATACAACCTCGCTAGGCTGACATTATGAATACTGCCCAATCTTTTCATGGCAGTCTCAGTTCCATGAATGTATCACTAATTCTGATGGCATACCTCACTGCCTTCAGGAGACTTTTCCTCACCACAGTTTCTGTACCACTTCTAGTCTGTTGCCTGATTAGTCGACTCTGGATACAAAGTCAAATGGCTTTGCTGCACTGCCTTTAAACCTTGTCTTCTGCATATACAGGATGTACAATCTCCTCTGTACCATCATGTCATGTACTTTCAGGTGGTATTCTGTCAGTGAACAGATATTGAATGTGGCAGTGCTTAGTTCATGTTTGGCAGGTTGGTTTTATGTCCTGCTTTCACTCAACAGATCTATTCCAGGTAACTCAAGTTGGGCAACTGGACACCATCCAGCTAATAGCTTTTTAACCCAGAATTGCTGTACTTTGTGGCAAGCACACACACTGGCCAACAGAGGAACATAGTCCCTTCCCAGTGTTAGCACTGGTCCTTGGTGTAGCTTGGAGTAAACAGGGTCCCTTCCCAGTGTTAGCACTGGTCCCTGGCATAGCTTGGAGAAAGCAGGGTCATCTACCCACTTATCACTGAAAATACCCATGCCCATTTTTGGCAACATTAGTCAATGTGATCAAATCATCTAGAACCAATTTTACAACATAGCATGGCTATCCCTGACACAGCATGCAGTGTGTGATCTATGTTCTTCTATCTATGGATATTGCGCTCCAAAGCTGATACCTTAAGTGGATGGTGTACAAAGCTCTTTCCCAAATAGGTACCACCTAAAGTCTGTTTTACTATCAGCACAATTTTTAGTAAAGTTTGAGGTGGAAATACATAGCATATATTTGGGAGCTGGGAGAAAACTCACAAATACACAGGGAGAACATGCAAACTTTACATAGTTACTGGCAAGTAGTAAGGATCATTATGAAGATTCCAAATGATGTGTGAAGTGTTAAGATGATCCAATCCAAACAAATTGCTGTTAATATGGTGTAGAGGTATAAAAATGTCCAATTACCCTCTGTGTGGGTGGTATTTTTTTTATGTCTGACATACTGCAGCACTGTGCTTAGTTATATGTAACTTGTCACAAAGATAGGGCCCTACAAGATGTTCTCCACATGTTTCTCCTTCCTTGGAGATACAATACCAAGTTGCTGTTTTCCTTATGTTGCATAATAAGACCTCCTGTCATATAACTATCATGCATACCTAGTCTAAACCCCCCCCCCCCCCCCGCCCAGTTCTCCTTGAAAGAACATATTTTTGTACTAACTTTCCTTAGCAGACTGGATGATAATAGGCATATGCAGTCACCTGGCTGCCACTTACAGCCTATCAGCTATCTGCAGAAGAAAATCCTTTACTTTTTGCTAACCACTTATTCGAACTCCTAATTCCTAGCCATCCTGTATAACCTACACATTTCTATTATCATTATTCAGTATTTAAATTCCACCTAAAATTGTAATTTAGTATGCAAGAGAGTTATTCTATATGTTTTTACCCCTTCACTCCCTTTTACTCTTCTCCTCCTATTACTGCAGATCTTTCTTTACTGTCCTTATTTCAACACATTTTCCTTTCTTGATTCTACCTACCTTGCATTTCATTTGTCACTTTATTTGTTGGTTCTTTAAAATTTAGAATTTAATATATTAGTATCCTGCTTTTCATTTTCTAACAGATTAATAACAGTAGTTGAATTTATTTAGCTGACTTTTGACTTTCTCAGGATAGCAGAATTAGTTGTACGTACTCATTCACTTCAAAAAATTATACGTCTATTGAATGACAGGTGGATGAAAATTGAATCCTTGAGCCTCCTTTGCTTGAAATTCAACCCTCCAGGGATTGGAGCTTCTCCATAGGAAATCACTATTGGCAAGTTATTCAAATATTGATGTCCTTTTTGAAGGAATCCTCCCCTTCTTCAAATTGGTGCAACTGTGGAGTTGGTATATATATATATATGTATATATATATATATATATATATATATATATATATATATATATATATATATATATATATCTAGAGTCTATATGACGCTATCGAATGGACTAAATAGCGAATGCTATTTAGTTGATCTGATACTGTCGAAATGGCAAAATAGCGAAGTCACGGAACATCACATTTTTTCCCAGGGAAAGAATTTGGTAGGCCGTCTTCGGGACTTTGCCATTTCCTCCACTATGGTGTGATCTAGGAGTTGGTATATTTAAGTAGGGGGGTATAGGGGGGTGTGGTGGGTGAAAAAATTTGCTGTTCCATTTGTTCGATATTTTGTTGTTTCGATATTATCGGTATGATGAAATACGCCTGGTGGTTCGAGTGGTTTCTCTTCCTTTAAGTTTTTATAAAAGAAAGACAGGAACAAATAAGAGAGAAAACAGAGAAAGGTTTTGGGATTTGCCTTATTTTATCTTGTTTTTTACTCCAAATCCCATAATAACAAACATATTGTTATTTTGCATCAAAATTCTTTCTCTAAATACAACTCCAAAGAAGAAAGACTTAGATCCAGCACACTGATTTAACACAAAAAAAAGAACAAAATAAATATAATACAAAGCTGTTGCATCTGTACTCCACAGCAGAGTTAGTTGCCTGACAATTAAATAACCCAGTCTGTGTAGTGGAATTTCTGGCCAGAGTACAACAAAGCAGCTTGTTATGAGACAAACACACAGGCATACATGCATATAATCTGACACACACACACAGAAATACACAAATGCTCAAGCACATGCATACACATTTCAAGATAGAAATTACCAGAAACAGTGTACCACCTATATTCATGACTTCAACTAGGTCATGACATGTGCTTTCTCCTTTCAAAACCCTTGTGTCATTTGCATCTGTTTTCCTCAAACTGGCATGGGTTATGCCATCCTAATAGAGAAATGCAAATGTTTTCAACGTGTTATCATGTAAGACTGGTGAACTAAACACCAGTCTGTGACACTGGTTATGCTAATTTTCTGTTAAGCAAATCCCTTTGGGTGCAATATGTCAGGCTCAGCTAAGTGGTGAAATACCCCCAGGGAATGATTTACTTTAACATTATTATAACCTCTAGATATAAAGCTGTCATAACTAGGATCATGACATTTCCTTTTTCATTTGCTCTTCCTACGCTTCACTAATTTTAATGAATTGCAGGCTGCTTAAAATAGTTCTATTCCAAGAGATTGACTGACAGGTTTGATGATAGTAATCAATTTTCTAGATGATTAAGATAGAGAAGTTACACTACAGCATGTTATAACAGGATGATAAGAAGTGCTGACACTGTGGTCATGACTACTACTGATTTGTTTGATTACTCTAACGTAACCCCAAGGTTATGCTTTAATGGAAGTTCTGCAGCTGTAGAGTACAGCAGACTCCCCACCATCATGTCACCTGAAATGCAGCTCAGAGACTAATGCTGACCCTTACATTCTCTGTAAGGCTGTGTGACTTGCTGTACAAAGAACAGAATCTCAGAAGTCTAGTTTATGAGGTAGAGTGCCCCAATAATAGCACATTGCCTACAACAGCTGGTAAACTAAACTGCTATACCTGTCAAATGTATTGTCTGAAAACACTGGTAGTCTGCCATAAAAGCTGCGGAAATAAAGTTACAGTAAATGAAGATAATCATAACAAGATGTTGCCACTGCTTTTGAGAATATGCAAGGCTTTAGAAATATGTTGCTTTCCTAGACGAGTACTTTAAATCTATATATTGTATGATTTCTTTTGCAAAGAGTTTCTGAAGCCAATGCCCCTGTTTGTCTGATATTTCCTACTGCACATAGCCCAAAAATCTTCAGATTACACAGTCTGTGGTCATAACTACATTTTTGGTGCTTGATATCTGTTGCCATTAAGTGCAATTTTTAACTAGTTTGTTTTGCTGAGTTTGGATTTAATAATTTTAGTGAGACATTAAATATGCTACTGTTGATAGTATATTATAACTAAATTTACTGTAAGATCCAACAGTAAGTAATGCACTTCATAGCGGAATACAACAATTTGCAAAACATATCAAGTGTAAAAAAAAATGAGGTAGCAGGATTTCTGCACAGATGAAGTATTACCTCCTTTACTTATTAAATCTGCTCACTTAAAACACTACTATGGTATACATTGGATATTACATGATACAACATCTCTGTGGGGGGGGGGGGGTCAGACAATGAGAACATTTACAACACTGGTTTCAGGATACCAGCTTCATAAGAAACTTCTCACCCTGCCCTATGCAGCTTTCCTTTAATACTAATTTCAAAGTGAATCTGCAAGTATGAAAACTCTGCTCTGAATATTTATTTGAAGTAATCTAATTCATTTGTATGGCTCTTACTCTTTTCTTGCATGGCAATTTTTTACTAGCACACAAGTATTGCCTTTGCGAATCATGTTGTTAAGCTTAGAGTTGCCATATTTCATTTGCAGAATCATCTGCTTATTTGAACAAAAAAGTTGCATTCTTTTTAAAATGCTGCTTGTGATTCAATAGTGTGTTTAACCTGTTTGTTGTGTTATGTGACAGATAAGCTAAATGAATCAGGAAAAGTGTTTTTTGCAATTTTATAATGAAACAGGGTATTCATTAATGTTATTTTATTTTATTTACATTTGTTGACCAGGAAAATCCGACTGGACACAGGTCCTTTTTCAGCGGAGGCCCAGGGAGAAAAGTTCCATAATAAAAACAACAATTAATTACAAGTTACAAGAAGTATAGGTAGGTTTTGTTTACCAATAGTAGTAAACAGTTATAGTTCAAAATTAAATTAAGTATTTAGTTAAATGGTACAAAATGTATATCATTGGTGCCATAATGACTAGCAAGTATTTTTAATAGCTGAGCTCCTGTATTTAAAATACTAGAACTCTGCAATTTGCATGTGTATACTACCGACTAAAATAATCAACTTTAAACTGTATCTGAATTTTTTCACTTGAAATTTAATCTCAAGGGAGGCTTTTTTGTACCCTATTTTCTAAACATTACCTCCTCATCTGCTTTTCAAATGCCTTGTGCATTTCTACTCACTTTATTTTCCTTTTTTTGTCCATAAGTATAATATCTTCACCTATGTGGAACCTCAACTTCTCTGTCTATTTTCTTAATTTCATTGCGAAGCTGAACTTTTTGTGCTTTGTTAGTATATTGTTTCTCAATACCTGTGTAGTATTTTGCCTTTTCTCTGTGGTAATCCCACTGCTATCATTGTACTCTAATGACTGACCATTTTATCTAATGTACAGTACTACTAACCTCATGCATATTTGCTGATGTCCATGATATCCTAAACATAAATTGAGACTACCAGAACATAATGGAATAGACCCTTAACTTGTTCTGCCTCTAAACATAGAATGCACTGGATGCAAATACATACACACAGCTACACATAAACAAATGCACCATCCTACAATGTCATTTAAACACTAAATGTAACAATTCGATATTGTTTTTCTTTGTTATTAAAATACTTTATTCCATAATCATACATGATCTATTGTAACCAATTCAAACAGCAGTACTAATCATTGCAGGCATCATCCTTTAGACACCTACAGGGCTGTTTTGAAGCTTGAGCTCCTCCCCTGTCACTCAATGCATTAAACTTCCCTTTCATCTCCAACTCTCACTTGTTGATGGATCAGATTATGGGTGAACTCTAGGCTTGAGCTCTTTGAAAATCTCTTTACTGTGCAATGTGTACTCCTTTTCTCTTGTTCTTTCTTTTTTCCCTAGATAACTACTTCTAGGAATTTTGAACTGGTTAGCTAGTGTTTATAGACTTTGGTAGATTTTCAATAATTTTACATTCTTCCTTTCCCAGCCTTGCTACTTGGCCATTATTACCCCAGGCCTCAAAAACGTTATTGCTATTTGTAATTTTAAGGTCAGTGATATGTTGGTGCTTACAGTACTGTATATTTGTGACAAAAATCAGTTTTGTTGACTATTTCAGTTATCTAATTGTGTGTTGTGCTGAGACTGCTCATTGGCAGGTGCTTGTGATAAATATGAACATGTCTTTGGGCTGTTGAAAGCAAGATAGTGTGGCCACAAGAGTCCTTTCTCAACAATATACATGATCTCTGTGTCATATGTCTGAGTATGGATATTTTCAATGTAGAATGTAATACTTGTAAGAATTTTGATTACTGCATCCTACAGCATTGTACAAATAAGTTATTTCTCAAATGTTTTCTATCCTCCGAGGTTAAAAGAGATGAGAAGAAAGATGAGAACAGGGAACAAAAGAATTGAGGAACTGAGACAAAAGGAAGGGAAAAGCCTCCTTCTCCAAAAGTAACTAGAAATTACTCTTTTCCTTGTAGGACAGTGCACTCTGCTCAGATGTTGGTCAAGCATTACCTATTGGGGTTCCACAGCTAGAGTTATCAGTGGTTCCTCTTTCCACCCCCATGGTGGAGACTTGTTAGCTTCTCCTTAGTGTGGGAACTGTCCAGGTACCTAGAAATGAGAACTTCTTCTGACATGTACATGAGATCACCAAGTTTGGTTCAGAGACCTTTTATACATTTAAACTGGGACTAGATGAGAAAGCCCTTAGTCAAGGTCAAACTTGTGTCCTCACCCCCCCCCCCATTCTGTTTCCAGGTCTGCTAAAGAAGGAACCTTTCACCCCACTTTACGTACTCCTTCCCTAGACCATGTCACCATTTGTGCGTACCCCAACTCTGGCACTTGTGGCCTTGACCATGACTCTATCTGCACTGCAGTTCACCATGGAAAAAGTTATGAAAACTGAAAGATCAATGATGATGTTGACACCCACTCCTACAGTACCTTTCCTGGCACATTTGAGCCAATGATTCTAAAGGCAGACTCAGCATCAAGAGTAACATCAGTATCAAGAATTGGTGCCATGAACTTAGTTTCAATGTCTTCGGTGGATGATGGATGGCAGATTGATAATCTCTGTTCTATGAGTCTCTACTCCAATTGCAGTATTTCAGACACTGTGTAACTGCAACATACCAGGTTACTGGGCCTTAGAGAGGCACCCTTGAAACAGGCTTCACCTCAAGACATTTCATAGTTTGGGGCCTCTGGCCTTTCATTATTGTTTCAGCAGGACACTGAGTTGAATAGCCATTCTAGGTAGGTGGATTATATAGGGAAGTGTAAGCATTTTTCCTATTTGAACATTAAACTACTTGACTGATATGGCTCATTTGCAGCATAATTTAGAGGAGAAAACTCTAGACACATTGAAAAAATTGCCTCCCAGTGATGTAAACCATTAGGTGACAATCATGTATGTTATTTAATCATCGCAATAAAGTTGATACAGAATGCAGCAGATGTAGCAGTGAGAATAATGAAAACAGGCATTACCATAAGGAGACAATCCTGAATCAAACAACAGGCATTACCATAAGGAGACAATCCTGAATCAAACAACAGGCATTACCATAAGGAGACAATCCTGAATCAAACAACAGGCATTACCATAAGGAGACAATCCTGAATCAAACAACAGGCATTACCATAAGGAGACAATCCTGAATCAAACAACAGGCATTACCATCAGGAGACAATCCTGAATCAAACAACAGGCATTACCATAAGGAGACAATCCTGAATCAAACAACAGGCATTACCATCAGGAGACAATCCTGAATCAAACAACAGGCATTACCATAAGAAGACAATCCTGAATCAAACAACAGGCATTACCATAAGAAGACAATCCTGAATCAAACAACAGGCATTACCATCAGGAGACAACCCTGAATCAAACAACAGGCATTACCATAAGGAGACAATCCTGAATCAAACAACAGGCATTACCATAAGGAGACAATCCTGAATCAAACAACAGGCATTACCATCAGGAGACAACCCTGAATCAAACAACAGGCATTACCATAAGGAGACAATCCTGAATCAAATAACAGGCATTACCATAAGGAGACAACCCTGAATCAAACAACAGGCATTACCATAAGGAGACAATCCTGAATCAAACAAAAGGCATTACCATAAGGAGACAATCCTGAATCAAACAACAGGAATTACCATAAGGAGACAATCCTGAATCAAACAACAGGCATTACCATAAGGAGACAATCCTGAATCAAACAACAGGCATTACCATAAGGAGACAATCCTGAATCAAACAACAGGCATTACCATAAGGAGACAATCCTGAATCAAACAACAGGAATTACCATAAGGAGACAATCCTGAATCAAACAACAGGCATTACCATAAGGAGACAATCCTGAATCAAACAACAGGCATTACCATCAGGAGACAACCCTGAATCAAACAACAGGCATTACCATCAGGAGACAATCCTGAATCAAACAACAGGCATTACCATAAGGAGACAATCCTGAATCAAACAACAGGCATTACCATAAGGAGACAATCCTGAATCAAACAACAGTCATTACCATAAGGAGACAATCCTGAATCAAACAACAGGCATTACCATAAGAAGACAATCCTGAATCAAACAACAGGCATTACCATCAGGAGACAACCCTGAATCAAACAACAGGCATTACCATAAGGAGACAATCCTGAATCAAACAACAGGCATTACCATCAGGAGACAATCCTGAATCAAACAACAGGCATTACCATAAGGAGACAATGCTGAATCAAACAACAGGCATTACCATAAGGAGACAATCCTGAATCAAACAACAGGCATTACCATAAGGAGACAATGCTGAATCAAACAACAGGCATTACCATAAGGAGACAATCCTAAATCAAACAGCAGGCATTACCATAAGGAGACAATCCTGAATCAAACAACAGGCATTACCATCAGG